>NW_019174298.1:1158651-1261151 GCF_002260705.1 Seriola dumerili | reverse complement strand
GAAGAAATTTGTGCACTTCCATTGAGTTAGTTATTTAGAAAAATTATGTTTTCTGAATGACTTGAGTTAAGTCCATTGTGGATGTGGAGCTCAACATGCCTGAGTTGAGAGATGTGCACATATTGCTTGATTTGTCAGTTCCCTCTATAATCCAAAAAATCTGTGAACATCTCTTTTCAATATATGTTTTTAATTAAATGAAGTCTTTAGAAATATATTTCCACAGATCAAGAAGGACCGTGTGGGGACTCCCTTTCCATTGTGTGAGAAGATGACATGCAAGACATGCAAAGACATGCAAGTCTGTGTCTGACCGGAGGTGTGACTGTGGGTGACAGCGAGAGTTATTATCCCTCACACATCCTGCAATAAACTGGTGAGTGTTTCCTGCTCTCTGAAACTCTGAAGGGGGGGGGGGGGCGTAAGAAAATGATTACACAAATAATGTTATGAGGGGTTGTGGTGTAGCCTCAAGTACCTGCTAATCTGTGTCACCCACAAAAGGTTTCAACAGGTGAAAGACGGGAATTTTCTCAGAGCAAACACATAAAACACAGCCCTGAGAGTCACACATGCAACACAGATGCCCGGATTCATACAAACATGCAAATGTGTAGTCTCTGCATGAATGTACACTTCACTATCTAAGTTTTCCCTCTATGTCTCTTTCACTTTCAGCCCCCCCCCACCCACTCTCCGTCTTCCTCTCTTGTCTTTCCCTCTCACTCATCTGGCTTGGCTGTTTGAGAGCACACACTCAACGTGGGTGAGAGTGCTAGAGTAGAGTATATGACTGTCAACACATGGTGCAGGGTGTGTGTGTGTGCGTGTGTGTGTGTGTCTGACTATCTGTGTGGTGCTGTAGGTGGAGAGGCACAGCAGGGCGTGAAGGAGCGCTGTGATAATGACAGGCCATGCATTATATAACATGCAGATTGCATAAGGAGAAGATTATTTTAGGTCCAGATATTGAGGATGTATAAGTAATTTTTTTTACGTGGGTGTTCAGCATTATGCGCACCTCTAAGTGCACGGATGTGCATTTGTATAAAAATGTTCTGAAATGTGTTCATTTTCGTGGTTTCTTTCGAGGAGTGTGTGGGTGTAAGACAACTAAAGTGTATTATGTGTTTGTAAGAAGGGGGCATGAATGTTTTCAGATTTCTTTCATAGCTATCTGCATATCAAAACAAGTATGTGGGAATGTTGGCACATTTGTGTACAGTGTGCATAAGCTCCCACTCATTATCACTTTTAGACTTCAGAGAGATCCACTTTAAAAGGGCTGATTCTCCTTATTGGGCGCAAACCTTGTAACTTCCAGTTTGGATGATTTTCGTGTTAGAGCTTGCATTCAAAGAGCACATGCTCCTCTTTGGACCAAACAAGTTTTGCAGCTCTCTCTCTCTCACAACCACTCAGTCACAAGGTTATGGTCCTATAGGATGTGTTGTGTGGAGTCACAGAAGAGAGGCAGAGCAGATAGAGTCTCCATGTGCTGCTGCCTCCTCTGTGCGCCTTGCTCCTTGCATGAGTGTGCCCCTGTAAAAATAGACCTCTTAAAGGGCCAGCAGCCACTCAACCTTCTCCCACAAGAGGCCTGTTCTGCTCAGGGTGACAGTACTCTAAGAAACATGGGATGGGAGAACATGCTGTATTTCTCATTCAGCCCACAGAGACAAGTCGTTTTTCTTTTTCCCAAAAGATATTGAAACATACGTAGAGTCAGCTTCTCTTTGTCATCCTTACATCATTCATGAGGCCACTTCTCTGCTACATAGCTACATAGCAGGGGTATGAAATGATGCTTGGGGCTTTGTCTTGGTAAGTTACTGTGAAACACAAAATAAACAAAGGAGATCTGGTTTTTGAAGCCACCTGACTACAACTAGAGCCCCACCATGACACAAACTCCCACTGATACACCAGCATGCAAGTGACAAGTCCAACTCTGAAAACTACCAGAACAAAAAAATTGCTCCCAGCAGATGAAACACACTTTGTAACTGTGCACTCAAAACATGCTTTTCTAGAAGCAATCTCTCAGTGACCGAAGACTTCCTGTACGCTCCACAGATCATCCTCATAATTGAAATAAGTGAATTAAGTCAGCAGGGACAAATGTTGTATGTCTCGTATAGCAGAGAACTGTATGAACCTGTGAAGTGTTCCTATATGCAGCATATGGGGTATCACTGCAGCAGAAGGACAGAGCATGCTGTAGCAGAAATAGACATACAGAAATCATAATCGTGCACACTGGCGTAGTATTTCTCCATCGAGAATGGCGAGAAATGTGGAGGGATTTGAGTGGAGTCAGAAAGAGAGGCAAGAACACAGCTCTGTGATCCCAGTAGAGGGATGCAGAAACACACCAATTTAAAGTCTCTGAGTGAGTAGAGTTACAAAGTTCAAATTAAAAAATTAAAGGTGGCATTGGAGGTTCTTTCAGTGAATGATTTATCATTTATCCTGTACTCTGATTGAATATGAAGTTAGATGCCTGATGCACCTGCACACCTGAACATCCTCCCTCTAATTGCAGGAGATCTTTCCCAGAGTTGCCCCAAACATCTGCGCCTTCTATTTTCTCTCTCTTCTTTCTCCTCCTCCCTCATTCTGTCTCTTTCCAAATTTTCCCCGACTCGACTGACCCCACCCTCACCAATCTCATATCCGTCCCTCCCAGTTTAAGCGGTCTCCTCCAGGGCCCCTGGCTATCTCTGGACCAGGGCTATTTAAGCCCACTGCTCTAATTTTGAAAGTCCTGATCTGCCATCAGGCTGAGTGATGAACCTCCACCTCTCTCTCTCTCTCTCTCTCTCTCTCTCTGTCTGTCTCTGCCTTCCTCACACACTCCTTCTCTCTGGATCAGTCACACTCTCTCTGTTGTTCACACTCTTTCTGTCATTCTCTTCCACGCGCACAAACACCCCCACATACATACAGGTGCTGACTTATATGAGTGTATGCCACGAGCGGCTCATTCACACATTCACACACACACACACACACACACACACACACACACACACACACACACACACACACACACACACACACACACACACACACACACACACATTTCAAACATATTTCCTCCCTATAATTAACCCGGCTCACTCTCAGGATGACATGCACCTACAGTAACTCCTAACTAAACTGGTCTCCTCAAACCATTCAAATCACACAGCACAGTCTGTTTACCCCTTCATTCAAAGTTGCTATCACACCTGCGCTCCCTCTCTCCTACACACACACACACACACACACACACACACACACAGTGAGAGGAGGAAACGGTGTGGTCACATACCTCGCCGGGTGCCTTTGTGTAGCAGGTAGCAGAGAGTTTACTCATTGGATCAGGCAGTAGCAGGCACGTAGGAATATCCAGTTTTGAGACTGAGTCTCTTCCTCCTCTCTACTGCTCAGCCTTCCCTCCCTTCATCCTATTCCTGCCTCTCCTCCTTCTCACTCTCTAAACGCCTCTTTGCTCTCTCTATCTCCCTGTGAGTGCGCTCTCTTTCTCTCTACCCAGCTTGCTTGATCTTTCCAACCCCCTCCCTCCCTCTCTCTCTCTCGCTCTCCTTCTCTCTAACTGACACACACCTTCTATCTCACCCTTACAACTTCAATCTACAGTCATCCCTCTCAGTAAGTCTCTCTGACACACGGTGATACTTGATAACTTTTTCTTCCCCGTGCCTAATATGCTCTCTCTCTCTCTCTCCCTCTCTCTCTCCCTCTCTGGGAGTGTATAATTAGACAGAGCTCAGTGGTAATACAGTCAGGCTCATTGTGGGAGCCTTAGCATTGCTGCTCATGTTTGGCTGATAGCCCAGTGCCTTCACTCATTAACCTCCCTCGAGCAGCAGAATAGACCAGCCCACAGCTCATGCTATTTGCTGCAACACCTCAGCCTCTTAGTCCATCAGCCAATCGCAGCCCACGGGGATGATGAGCAAGGTGTGCTTGCACTCGGTATTGACATGTTACGGCAGGGGAAGTGTAATTGCCAGCTGGTCAAAATCTGACACACTGAGGATTTCATCATAGTCATAACGAGTCAGTTCTCTTTTTAGATTAATCACTTGTTCATGATCTGTGTGCGCTGGCATCATGTGCTTTTCTTTCAAGCATGAAACCACAAAAGACCACTCACACATCTTATTGTGAAACCAATGCCTATGGGAGGTATGGGAATGTCCTGTGTAATGTACTAATAAGTCATATGCTCTCTTTACTGTACAGCATGCCTCACTTTCCATCACATATGACCTGGTGTAAACCCTCAAGGGAGACTTTCTTCACCTCACTGAGACAACTAGCGCACAGGAAAGAGACTGACAGATTATTACTAGAGTGTTTATTACAGTTGAACTATATTTAATCTTGGCGGAAATGGCCTGTACTCTTAATGATTAAAAGCTCAACCGTCTAACTTGAAAAAAACTTTTAACTTTTATGCATTAAATTACACCTGGCTGAATGCTTTCACACTTCATTTTTTTTTCATCAGTGGAAAAACATATGACTCAGGTCCAGACCTGGGGCTGTCAGAACAGGCCGGGTCATGGGTCAAGAGCAGCTTACATGGCTGGAATCTCTCTACAACACAATGTGAAGGGGAGTTGAAATCTATGACGTGCACCTGATGAGTCAAAAGTGAAGTAAGAGCTTATCTGAGACTCTTTATTTTCCTGATGGATGGAGCAATTATCCATTTTTACTATGAAAATTGATTTTCCTCCATTTGTTTTATTGTCTTTTTTATCATTTATCCTTGGCTATTATTTATAAATACATGAATAAATAATCACAAGTGTATAGAAAATAAAAGGTTTTCTCATTAGGGGCACATGAAGTAGGTGACTGACCAGAAAATCATATACACATAATTATAACGATAATGATTTTTTTTTGTGTGTTTTTTTTTTTTTAAGATTAATAAATTAAGTTCTAATTGCATACATTACATGCTGTTGACCATAAATCAAAATTATGAAATTTATAGGAGGGCAAGCCCCTGTCAATTGTCAACAAACTGATGCCTTATGACAGATTTATACCACTCAACAAAACGCAGTGTTGACATGATGGCACCCCTTTGACAATAAAATATAATATATAATAAATATTTATTAAACATAATAAAGGGCAAAGACAGAAAGGAAGAACAAAGGCCAAAGATTTCAAGTCAAAGTGAACCTCTGGCCAGGGCCTTCAAAAAGTAACAGCCAGCTCTAAGCAGCACAGTTTAAAGCTTATAATATTTTCACAGGGACCAGTTTGGTGACTCAAAGCCATTTCATCCAAATAGATTTCAGCTACATCAGTGCATTATAACCTTCACAGATCATATTCTCTTTTAATCAGCCTCATAATAGTCAGAGCTATTGTAAGCTATCAGATCAAAACTAAACTTTGACTCATCTCAAACACAAGCTTTGGATGTCTTCAGATACTTCAAAGCACTTTATAGATATAAGAATAAATGTATATGTTCAGCCAAACATTTTCACTGAACATAAAAAAAAATAAATATCTAAGTGAATTTCAACAAAGGTCATCACTGATTTTGTTTCAAACAAACATTATCTGTTGAAAGTTTCTGTTTGACTGGAGCCCAGGAGTAGGAGGGAGATTGTGATCAAACACCAAGAGAGCGTGGGAGGGTGTGACTATACAGCACTAATCGAGAGATCACATGGTGCGTGTGTGTGTCTGTGTGTGCGTTCACATGCATGTATCTTTTGCTCTTGTGATCATTAGGCACTGTTCAGGCCAAACGTCTTAGTATCATTTCCTCTCTCCTTCTGTCTCTCCCATTCTCACTTCTGCATTCACACTACAGCATCCTATAAACACATGTAAATAGAACTGGGAAACAACACGACTCTGTTCACTGAGAAAACGTTCAAAAAGTGAGAATTATGAAGAAGAAAAAAAAAGCCATCAGTCATATTTTCACTTTAACTTGAGGTTAGACATTTTAAAACTGTTTCTTCAGTGCATTGATGATACCTCCAACTCAGTGATGCTCCAACTCAAAAACGCACAAACTGATCAAATAAAATTCCAGCAGAATCTGTAATATCCACTACATGCTTAACAAAGCAAGGCGTGTCAGTATCAGTGATGGATGTGTGAACAGTGTGATGTAGGGTGTTGTAAGTTGTGGAAAAGCGATCAATCAGGGATTTTCAAGCAGGGGTGTCAGGGTCTCGCCGGGTGAAACCTGACACAAATGTCCCTTAAACCGGGTGTCTGGAGGACAATTCAGCTTCTCGCCATCATAACTTTATAGTTTCTGATGCTAAGGAGGCCCAGTGCGCTGAGAGAAAGTGTGTAAACTCTGCTAATCCATTCAAAAAAAAAAGGTACTGAGCTTTATAAAAGCATAACGAGGAAAGCCAAGGATGGGGAATCTTTGTCAGTATTTTTTCTGGGCAAATGGAATTACAAAAACTGTGAAAAAGAGCCAATCACATGGCAGTAAGACACAAACCCGTGATTCCTGCCAACACACACGCACACACACACTCATAGTCAGCAGTGACAAAGCCAACGTGAGACAATTTCACAACTGTGTGTGTGTGTTACGTGCCTTTGTAAATGCATGTGTGTGTTTGTGTGTGTGTGTGTGTGTGTGTGTGTGTGTGTGTGCGTGCATGTGTGAGTGAGTGTGTGTGTGAAAGTGACTCACCCCGTGTCAGTTACTCCTCTACTAAAGTGTCCTTTCCTTTTTTACTTCACACCTCTCCAGTTTGCTATTTTTGGGCCATGTTAGCAGAACTAGTAGTATCCAGCAGATCGCTCTCTCTCTCACACACACACACACACACACACACACGCTACAACATGCAAAACCCATTGGGAGTGTTTTGGAAGAGCGGGAGGAGACGTGCATCTTTCATGGTGCACTGGCACAATAGCTGATTCGATGGAGCAGACAGAAATATCCAGGGTTACTCGCAAAGTGAAAAATATCGTATTGCATAAGATGGTGAAAGGACCTGACCACGTAAATGCAACAGTAGCTTTCTCCCACAAAGGCGCACACACACACACACACACACACACACACACACACACACACACACACTGAGAGAGAGATGTCCTAATAGTGTCCTGCAGGGAGGCGGGCAGAGGCGGGCCAGGGTAGAGAAACTGGAGCTGAGGCAGAGTGCTGACTCAGGGAACAAACCAGTGAGAGAGAGTGTGTGTGTGTGTGTGTGTGAGAGAGAGAGAGAGAGAGAGAGAGAGAGGGGGGGACATTGTGCTACACAGAGGCCTCACGACTTGCGTGTGCAAACCATAATGTCCTGACCACCTCTCTGAGCACTTTATATTGTTTTACCCACCACTTTGAGGTTAAGGCCAAAGCTGCTTGCTGCTCTGACAACGGAAGCAAAAACCAAAGTCCTACTCTTGTAAGAATTCCATTGAGAAAAAGGAGAAGTAAAAAGAAGAAGTCTATTTCAGTCTTTATCTTTTGCCTTTTGGTTGTATTATTTCACTCCTCAGTTGTTTTTCTGAGTAACTGCTTTGTCAGTGCTGTGACACCCATTCCACTGCACTTAATCTGCCAAAGCTGAATCTGGTTTAGTAGAACTTGAAACTTATAGATTCAACTATGTCTTTCTTTCATGAAAAATAATGTACTGGCCAAGTTAACTGCAGAGATTTGGGAAAGCAGTGATGTTGCTAAAAATAAATTGGATGTAGCAAAAATCATGAGAACGCAGAACACCAGACAGATTTTAAACCAATCCCAAATTAACCAAATTTATGTAGAAGAGAAAAAGAAGGTGAATGGTGAAACTGTAAATAGGGTTGCAATTAATTTCATAGATGATTAATCTGCCAATCATTTTTGGGATGAAATAATTGCTTTGATTATGAAATGTTATAAAATTGTGAAAAATGTCCATCATAACTTCCCAAAACCCAAAGTGATGTCTTCAAATGTCTTGTTTTGTTTGACCAAAAAGTCCAAAACATACAGTATAGGACAAAGAAAGTATCAAGACCTCATATAGAAAAACCTTAAACAAGACATTCTTGAAAAAATGAAGCGACTATCAAATATCAAAATACCATTTCAAATTTAGTGGTAAACAACAGATAACTTGCTAGTTCAATTTGATCCACTGTACTTGGACAGAGTTTTCCAGTATAATGAGGGCAGTGGTTGGCACTAGATTCAAAGGTTTGGGTGTAGATTCTGGCGGAAGAAAAGTCTGTTTCCCCATCGGTATGTGTTCCCCCTCATCTTAACCTGAGGCCAACTTTATTCCTAACCTCAACCAGTCATCTGTATGATGCTCAACTTGACTCCAACCTTACCCTAACCCTAGCCAGTTACCTGCCTATACTCCTGACCCCTGAAATCTAAAATCTACCTTGAGAGATTATTGCTGACATTTTTTGTACACTCACTTTTGGTTTTACTTTCAAAAAAATGGTCAGGCTCTTGATTGTCTGACCTCTGGTGTTTCTTGCCTGATCTAATTTTGCTGTAGCACTGTTTCCCATGTATGCAGATCTCAGCTGTTATTTTGGCGAGTACAATGTTATCACAACCGATAGAAATGATGACCTAAACTATAAAAATAATTGTAACAAAGCGAAACGATCTGTTTTGCCTGCATCCAAACTGTCAGAATCGGTGAGTCTTTATACACGTTTAGATGTGTGTGCGCATGAACGTGAGGTGTGTGTGGGTATGTGAGTGTGGATGTGTAATGTGATGTATATAGACTGTGCTCTAAACAGAAGAGGAGCGAGTCAGCAACATCCAGGTGGTTTTGTTTTACCCTCAGATTTCACTTCCCCCTTTTCTCTCTCTCTCTCTCTCTCTATCCTTCCTCTCTTGTTCCTCTCTCTCCCACACTCGTCCCCTTGTTGTCTCCCTCTGTCTTTCCTGCTTCATTATTTGTCCTTTCTCTCTGGCTAAAAATACTTGCTGCCCTGTCACTATAACAGATCACCTCAGAGAGGAAATTCGCTGCCAGCAGTGGACAGCGTTTGATACAGCAGCAACACCACCCACTCCAGACACACACACACACACACACACACACTGAACACACACATACCATGAGACTTGGATCATAATGGTGTCAGTGGATTAGTATTTGTGACTGTGGGCTGATATATAAAGTGTGTTTGTGTGCGTGTTAGGCAAACAGGTGCAGGAACCTCATGAGGCTGACTGAGCTGTTGGAGGGTTGACAACGTAGGTGCAATAGTTACATTAGGTCACAGCAGTTGGAGAGCTGGAATAACAGATACTATCTCACTTACACACACACACACACACACACACACACACACACACACACACACACACACACACACACAGACAGGGTTGCACCTGTGCTTTGCTGTTCAAAATAACAGGAATATATTGTGTGAGAGAACTACTGAGTGGAGTGATGCAGACAAAGAAAATATGTGTGAGCAAATATCCAAGGGTACGTGTGAAAATGGGTTTTTATGCAGGAGAGAGAAAGAGAGACAGGGAGAGTGCGAAAAAGAGTGGGGTTGACAGGCCACTCTTGTGACTCGTAGGAAAATTAAATAAACAACAACTTCTCACTCCTGCTTTCACACTTGATGTGCAACTCAGCCGAGTCTGTCAGAGACGGCGTATAAGGTGTCACTGTTTAGTGCTCAGGAGAATTTTCCTTCATGTTGCCTGTTCCCATGGCAACTGAGCTGTGACCTGTGGTGACCCCCGAGGACTGGAGAGGGGCGGAGGTGAAGTTGTCAGTTAGCACAGGTCAGTGGATAAATATTATTGCATTCATCATACCTCGCAGGTCACCATGGTGAAGTCGAGGATGATAAAGACAGATGTTTCTCTACGGAGGAAATGATCTTTAAGCAACGCAGCACATGAACCTGTGTACTACCATTCATGTGTCATGTTTGTAATCGTCATACATATGTGTCAATATTATGTTTTCATTGTGTTTGTTACATGTGATAATTGCGTGGTTTCTTGCACTCAGGGAGGCCTCCCTATTTCTTCTGTCTTTCTTTCTTTCATACAATCTCTCCATCCCTCTCAATGTGTGTGTGTGTGTGTGTGTGTGTGTGTGTGTGTGTGTGTGTGTGTGTGTGTGTGTGTGTGTGTGTGTATGTAAAAGCACGAACTACCACACTAACACAGCCCTGCTACCTGTATTTCAACAGGCCGTGTTGTCTCATTATCAGAGTGACATTTGTGCAGTCCTGTGGAGCCATCTGGATGCGTCCCACACACATGTGAGAGAAACCAGCCTGGGTTTGGATCTGACTCACATCAAACAGCCTCTCTGCCCACACACACACACACACACACACACACACACACACACACACACACACACACACACACACACACACACACACACACACAAACACCAAATACAGACAGCACAAATAGAGCAGTTTCCAGAAGCGAATATCTGACATTTAACGAATAGTGAAATGACAGAGGGATTGAGACAAAAATTTCAACAGATGCTTCACAGTTAGAATTTCCAATCACAACAACGGAGGCTCATTCAAAACAGCTGCATGTAAAGCTGTGGACAGCTGAAAAGCAAGCACAAATAGTAGTGGCCTCTGTGACTAATGTCAATCTCAGTGAGGTGTGTCATGTCAAACGTGTGTGTGTGTGTGTGAGTGTGTGCAAATATATGTGTATGGGACGGCCCCACAATGCATGCAAATGGCCGTAGAAGTGCCACAGGTTGGAGTTGTGAAACTGCATCTATGGCTCACTGGCACAGAAGAAGATGAACCTCAACTTGAGTTACCAGACTGCTTAATTGTCCAGGAAAGTCCCAAAATTGAATATGTGATCAAAGTTATTGCTTTACTTTTAGTTTCAACAAGATAAAATCACTGAATGTGAAAGAGCACCGTCTGGAAAAAGAAACAGTGATCAGTTAGAGAGCACTGAAGGTGGCCCAATGATAAATTTCTACAAGTAATCGCATTTACTAAAGATGTGACACTTAATAATGAATTACATATTTTTTTCCTGTTAATGCTTATGTTATTTTGAATTCCTAGAATCATTATTAAATTTATCTCAGAAAATGTTTGTGGTCTGGTATGTGTAACATATACTGTAGTTACGAGGAGTGAAGAGGACAGAGAAAAGGCTGGTGTGAGTAAAACACAAAAGAGATCGAAGACTTTTGAGTCTGTTAATTCTAAAATGCTGCATCTGGACCAATTTTATATCTTGGTTTCGGAGCAAGCTGTAACCTACTGTGGGGACGCTATGACTGTTGCTCGACATTTGTGAAAAGACCAAATGCAGTTTCACTATGACTGTGTCAGTGCAGCCAGCCAGAGAAAAACACAAGTGCACACACACATGTGAACCAAGAGACTTCAAACTTAGCACACTGAGTCATTATCAAATAAATGCTATTGGTGTGGTGTGAAAGGTGCATGCACACCTTGGAGTTCTCTCTCTGGGCCTTTCTACGCAGGATCCTGGGCCTCCAGAGTCCATTACCTGAGTATAGCTCTGTGCATGCAGGTTGCAGAATGTCACTGTGATGATCACTGGCATGCTAAAGCTCTGCTGCATGCAAGGTAGGCCTCTCTTTATCCCCTTCATCTCTCTCTCTCTCTCTTTCCCTCCTACCTTCTCTCATCTATAATTGATTGCTCCCACTGTACCAACTTCATTTGCTGGCTGTGAATAATGAATGAGACACGGAGTGGAGGCGCTTTTTCCTCTCCGCTGGTTTTGATACCCGATTAGCCGTTTACAGTGTATCTATGCTATCCGTGACCAGGCCCGGGGTTCCCAACGTGTGCCACCAAGTGAAGAAACGCTGCTAAGAAGGCTGCTCCGCCTCAGGGAGAAAAGGCATGACAGCGTGAAAGAAATAAATAAAATCAATCCCATTGATTAGTGTTATTTAAGACCAAGAAACAAGCATCACTTATGACCAAGCAACAGCCCTGTGCTAGAGCGACAAGCATGTTGTTTTAATACATGATTGAAGCTTGTGAGGCGGTGAACCAGCTGGACTGTTGCATGGAATGAACCCTGTGACTTATGGTGGATGTATTATTCCCATTATAGCAGTCTCACACACACACATGGGTGCACATGCTACATACTGTACCTTGCGCACAGTCACACACACTTTCAAATACACACGCGAACCCACACGCACAGACACGTACTGGTACTCTGCCGCAGTGAGATGTGCTCCTTTGAGGTTCATGTCATGTGATGCACATTCCACTTACCTCCTCCATGCAGCTCAATGGACTTTCAAGCTGTGTCCAACACGCACATTCACTCTCTCACACTCAACTCACCGGGTTCATTAATAGCGTGTTTCAGTTCAACAATGTGCTGCAGAATTGCAAGCAAAGCAATTTAGAACTCAGGGGCTGGAGGATGACGTTATTTTTTGTCGGGGGGTAAAGTTACGTCAACCAGTGGCTCAAAACAGCGTCTCACATGTCCTGGAAAAGCTGACATGGGTGGCATGCCCCCAATCCTCCCACCTGTACCTTCGTCCCTTAGTATCCCACACACATACCCACACACACACACACACATGCACACGCACACGCACGCACACACACACACACACACACACACACACATACACACACATATCCTCATTCATGAAAAAAAAAAAGTACAAGCACAGAAACAGATAAAAGAGCCACGCTGTTACCAGTCTGCCGTTGGAGAAAGTAGTAACAACACAGCAGCTGTTCGACTTTCTGCAACCTGATGGAATGAGTGTGTGTTTGCGTTTTGAAGGACAGCCATGGCGATGGCCGCGGTGGCAATGAGATGATGAGGATGTGAAAGAGGAAGACGGCAGTGAAGAGACGGTGGAGGTTGGGAATGAGGATGATATCTATGGAGATTCCATCGTCAGCTTCCGCCCCTTCCTCTGTCACCCCCCCACCCCCCACTCTCTGTCTGTCCTTCTCTTTCTCTGGCCACACATCTACACTCAGAGAGACCCTGGGTGTGTGCCTGAACTCTACCCAGATAGAGGCTGTCTGACTCTGAATAAGTCTTGATCTGCAGAGGTAGATACACAGAGGCGCAGTTATAAAGAGAGACGGAGGAAGGGTTGCGAGTGAAAAGACTAAGAAAACAAGAGAGCGTGAGTGCGTGAGAATGAGAGATGTACTGTAGGGAGCTGGAGGGAGATGGAGAGAGAAAGCAAGAGAGAGAGAGACGGAGGGAGAATAGATGAGCATGAGAGAGTGTGAGAGAGATAAATAGAGACAGAGCGAGCAGGAGGAGGGGGAGAGTGTAAACAGCAGAAGGTTCACTGGGTTCAGTGTGCAGTAGAGAAGCTGAAAGATGGGCATCAGAACTCAAAGCCCAGGGGGCTGGATAGTGGTGCGTGACTCACATACTCATGCATACATTCACGCACACACACACACACACACACACACACACACACACACACACATATACACATGCACACAGACTCTGTGTATGCTCTGCTATGAGAAACATCTAAATGCTATTTTATTCCTGAACATGAACCATTACACACACAAACCCCAGGGAGACAATCTGAGGTATAAATAATAAAGCCATTTGAAAAGTGTGACATATTGACACCTTTCTTATGTTTGTTTGTGTGTGTGTGCCTTTTTATCACAGTACCGCCAACAAATTCCTATACAAGATTCAAATATTTTCAGGAAATTGCTTTATGGTGACATTCAGCATTCACAGATTAAATCACTGTTATGTTACATTCGCACTTATCTTCATATAATAGACTTTCCTGCGTTTTTTGTTGTGTTGACTCACAAAATACGTAACATGATCTCACAACACAAAACATGATCTGACAGGAAACAAAAAATATAGAGTTGGCCTTTATATTTACAGGTCACCAAAACCATGTTACTGTGTGGTTTGCTTTTTTATCTGGCAATGACTAAGATCCACAAGAAAATACTAAGTTCAGTGCTGTATATCAGTGGCAAGGCTCAGCATGACGAGTCAAACCGATACTGTCAGTCCCCTAGTCCGAGCAGCCTGTTTTCTCCACATGAGTCACTAGATCTCATTTAGACACCGAAAAACATTGCACACACTTGCAAAACTGACATCACAAACCATCATGTTAACCCAAAAGTGATCCGTCCATGCGTACAACTTCACAGCTCGTGTCTAGAGACACATCACACAATCAAAGAGCTGTGACAATTTCAAATTTGACCTTACTGAGTGAAGGTCTCTATACGTTACAACGGAGACATGGCATATCATACTGAACTTTGTGCCGTCAGAAAGTTTTGATAATATAACAGGTAGATACACCAATCAGCCACAGCATTAGATGTTGCACAGCTTGTAATGTTGTGGCTGCTCGTTGTATACTGTAACTGTCAGATCCACTGCTGGCAAGGACAAACAGGGAGCATTGAATGTGGTGGTTGTATTTATAAAACACTGCTGCTTTAAAAGAAGCTGTCACTCACTATGTTGAATTCTTTACAATGTCTGGCAAGACAAAGCTCTGCTTCACACAAAAGGTTGTGCATCTCACAGCTGAAGCAAACACATTCCTAACAACTTTCTACTCTCACAAAGGCTAATTAACACCTCGACAGAGCTGCGTGCTCCTCTCTCTGAGAACAAAGGCATTGCAACTGTCGCCTCTCCGTCCTGCCACATTTAGCAAACAGCACCTAGATACTGTCTAACAGGGAGGCTCAGAGGCACAAGTTGGAATACTGGCAGGCAGGTGTGCACATTCGTGCATGTGGCACTTGGATGTCTGTTGCCATGGTGACCCCCAGAATATCCCCACACAGCGCAATGTGATATTTTTAATAAAGTTTGAGGGCTTTGACTTTACTGTCTGGTGCAGCTGAGAAAATGTGAAGTGAAGATGTCAACTTTTTTTTTTTTTCTGTCTGTTGCTGAGGCTCAGCTGTGTGGTTCACCTGAGAAAATCCAGCAGCATATCTCAGCAGGATTACTGTGTAATGCACAACAATGTTTAACATGAATGCAGAGGGAATAGTAACTATAGTGACCATGAATAGTGCGTGTGTATGTGAATATATGTGTCTGTGAATCTGTCTTTATGTGTGTGTGCATCCATGTGTACATGCGCAAATGTGTATATTTACCACAGTATGACTCACAAGCCACATCAGAGACTATGCAGCAGAAAATTGAGACAACACAGTTTCAAAGAGGAAGCCAGCACTGAAAGAGCTGAAAGAGCAACAGGCACAACACACACACACACACACACACACACACACACACGTATACACACACACAAACACGTATGCATACTCACTCATACAGTCACTGGAAATCCCCCTTTGTTCACCTGAATGAATTAAACCTGGGAGCATCTGAATCCTGAAATACAAATTTGAAATGTGATTCATTTTCCAAATTAACATCTAATCAAAAGCAACTAGACACATGTGATTTGCTGCCAGTCCAGATAACAACAAATCTAAAAAATATGAGCTTCCTGATATTGACGCCAAGTATTAGTGATTCATATTCATGAAATTTTATTTCACGGAAGTTTCAGAATCCATCTTTGTATTTGAGAAAAAAAAAAAAGGTCACATACTGTATGGTGACAAAGTTTGCGCTAAAATGTAATACACACTCTTCACCAGCAGATGCCAATGTTGACTCACCAGTGAAGTTCAGCTAATGAACCGCTGAGAGTTACTGTAATGATCCCTACAGTAGCTGAGGTGTTGGCATATGCAGTGACAGGGAAAGTCTTCTCTCACATCTTTGAGAAATGTTAACACTTATATGAGTTGTTGTCAAATCATAGTGTTAAACTATAAAAGGAACACAGCTGACTTGTAGTGCCTCCAGTTTTTAACACAGGTATAATGTCTGTTGCAGATCAGATGTCAAAACAGACTGAGTGTGAAATGGTGCTGCTGAAAGAATATATTAAGCATCTCAGAGTTCAGAGGTGACCACGGCATCAAAATATAGCAACAGCATATCTTGTTGTACATCTCTATCTCCTTATGTATCCTGCAATGAGTTTTCCCTGACATTAGTGGTTAGACTGGAGCAGTATCTTCCAGCTGAAGGGTGATGTAATTGGCTGTTAGAAGCCTCTTATTAGGGAAGGGGGAGTCAGGACCTGCAAGAATCCATGATGCTAAGTGCCTATTAACCCCCCACGTGTGACAGTTACAGTGTGTGTTTGCCCCAGTGTGTGTAGTTGTGGGAATACGTGTGTTTTTAATGATGTGTTCGTATGTGTCTGTGCGCGTGTGCTCAATTGCATGTTAGTAAATGCATATGTATGCTGTTGTTCAGGCTTGCATGAAGAAACCTCTTGAACAAAGGCCACAAAAAGAATCTGATTTGATTTGCAGTAAATCAAATCAGTGTAAAGAATTCATGTAATTCTCTTTATTGAATTGATATAATTTTCTTTATTGAACTTTCCAATATGCAAACAAAAAAATTAACTGAACCACAAATCTCTGCAAACTTACTAAATACTACAAAGGACCATGGGTGAAAATATCAGAGACAGAGGTACCTTCTGTTGCTATTAATACATAATTAATGCCTTACTTTCTAATAAGCCTTAATGTTATCAGGCCATTAAAAAGGGCAATGGGTTTCTCACCTTTTAATAATATCAAGTCTGTAGATGTAAATGTTAGTAAGTATTGCAGATGCTCTGCTATTCTTTTCCAGAGGGTAAGCAGTCAAACTGTCCATTAGACACAGCAACGCTGGAGGAGAATTTACAGCAGCCAAATGCACTTCCTGTGATCTCAAAAGAATGAATTGCTTTTTATTAATTCATAAATAATTAATAAGTGATTTGTAAACAATTAAAGGGGAAAAGACCGATATTAAACATCAATCTATTTACGGAGAGAGTTGTGCTCAGCCTGTGAAAAGAGTTGTATAATGTCTTCTGAGGCTCTGGAGGAGATTCGTCACGTCTGAGATAATAGTCCCTCATGATGTCATCAGGATTATCTCAGTTTAGGCTTAAAGGATATACATGTTTAACAGAAAGTTTGGGATATGTCGAATTTTAAAGTTGTGGGCATTTTCTAGACAGGATGACATTTCCTCTCGTGTCACCATGAGGTTGACATTTTTGATTTTGAGTAATATACTGACAACTGTGTGTGGGTGTACTTCAAGTTCTGTAGAGGACAGATTTACACTACTTCGACCATTCCTTAACTTTTGTATCAGGTCAAAATACTGATTAGTCCAATAATTTGGACTAAGACATTATACTAATGAAATTCTCACTAACCTCAGCTGTACTCTGTGTTTAGTTCAAATGTTTAATTTGTCATCATGGTAAATGTTAGCTGCTAAACATTGTTTAGCATTAGCATTGTCACTGTGAGCATGTTAGCATTTAGCTCAACGCACCACTGCATCGTACAACCTCACAGATATGCCAGCATGGCTGTCGACCCCTGGGGGACTAAACAATCTGCACTTCTGCTGCATTGATTTTTTTTTTACTTTTGATTTTTGTTTGCCAACCTTTTTTTTTCTTACTTTTTCTTCCTGAACTTTGTGGAAATGCAATAATAGATTCTTAGAATACTCTTTCAATAAATCTGTTAGTTAGAGCCTATAAACCTTTTCTGTCTTATTAAAATGTGATAGTAAATATAATGAAAATTAAAGAAAAGATGAATAAACAAACATAGAGAAATAATTAACAAAAAACAACATGAGATGATGTAATACAACAACAAAAAATTCACAGTATTTCATAGGTTTTGTACAGTGTAACATATAGTAGGTGATAACAGTCAGTCATGTACATTGTCGTTGTTTTCCTGTTATACTGAGAGAGACTGTAGTGACTTATTGATTCACTTCTCGCTTTTATCCTACAACAAAGTGAATAAATAAATAATATAAAGAGAAGCCTGAGGGTTGAGATGGGAGGGGTTTAATCCTGGTATATTCCTCAATATTATGTAAAAAGCCTGTGCTCCTCCTGATCCAGCTGACCCCCTCGTTGTCATCAGTTGGTACAGGCCACAGTGCCGTAGCCCACTATTTCACCCCCCCCCCCCCCCCCCTAAGCCGCACAGCTCCTTACAACTCAACTGAGCCTGTCTGACAGAGAGAGCAAGACAGCGTGTGTGTGTGTGTCCATGTGTGTGTGTGTGAGACATAGAGAGGCATCCGAGATGAGAGTGTGAAGCAGTGAGAGGGAAAACCTAGAAAGAACAGCAAAGGCAGTCAGAAAGGGGGGAGGACGTCAGCCAGCACAGCCAAAAAAAAAAGAAGAAAAAAAAGGCAGAGCAGATTAGAATAAAAGAGAGGACAAGAGAAGAGGGGAGGGAGATAAAGGGTAATGTGAGTCTACTGTGTTTGATGGTTCTGGCACCAAAGTCAAGAGACTGGCAATGACTAGATGACCAGCCACTACACACACCAGCATCCTGTCCTGGAGCCTTGACAGGAGGGGACAAGAAAAATCCCCACACACTCAAAGGCAAAACACTCTCTTCAAACAATCCCACATCCACTGGATCATGTCGTCTACTGGGTCAACCTACCACAACAAGCGACTGGCATGTAAGTAACCAACAGTGTATGAGTTGACAGAAATGCAGCTGAAGAGAATGTGGCACTAAGAAGAAGACTTGCAGCACATTGTAACTTTATGTCGTGTACAGGGAATTACTCTGCATTGTTGCTGTAATTTCACATGTGACGTGCTCTTCTCTCAGTTACGGGCAGTCATTTATCACATTCATTTCTAGAGCATAGTCTCTTCAGTTTCTAATTGAAAATGTTAGCATTTCATTAGCTAGATAAGCTTTGATATAAAACAAGTAGTGGGGGATAAATTCCTGACGACTCACAACTGAGCATTCAGAGCCTGACAACAAAACAGTCAACTCCTTCATGAGACGTGTTCAGTGTTCGAGCATTAGTTAGTTTACTTAAGGATCAATACAGTATGTATATTAGGTGCTGTGTGGCTGCTACATAATATTCTCTAAGCTATTTCTAAGTTTCCTCTGAAAACTGTCCCCAAAGGATTAATTAAATTATTACCAACTAATAATTACACATATTCACTTAATCCTTTTACATCCTGGCCCAGCTCTGAACCAACCCTCATTAGCAGTGGAGCTCTATCTGTCCAAAGTAATAATAACAGCCAAAGGCCATCCCTTTTTAACCAAATTAGCCTGATGTCCTTGATGGTGGTGCAACGCTGTTGATCCAGATGACGTTCAATTACATCAAAGGCATAACCACTACTACACACTTCTCCTAGAGTCTGACCAAACTAAAAGAAGAAAGTCTTCACTTAGAATCAGGGAAGCAAAGCGAGTTGCTGCCTGCTTGCCAGGGAAACACTGTCTTGCTATCTAACTGAACAAATGACCCCATGAGAGCAGTTTGCTCTACTTGAGCGTAGAGAGAACAATTTGCTGTTTTCTCATGCTACTTGCTGCTTTAATGAATAAATTTGTGTGTGGGTGAGTGTTTCTTACTGTATACAGAGTAGAGCCAGAGCACTGCATATGAGCTCTGCGCAGACTACTGAAAGCCCTGTTTTGATTGACCTTAATAGGGAGTAGTGGGCATGGCAGGAGGTCATCTTTGCATTTAGCCCTGAGTGAAGTGCCTTAATGGCTTCGGGAATGGGAATGGCCTGGGAGTACACAATCTGATCAGACACTTAGAGAGCGGGTGGACAGACAAGGTTCAAGATATCATCACAGCGTTGGGATCATAAGACCCTGAAAATGAGAATGAACTAATGGAATGGTTTTAGACTTCAAGACAGAGAGGGGTGGAGAAGATAAGAGAGTCCATGTAAGTATTTATTGCTCCAGGCCTCAGGTTGAGCTTCCTGCAGTATGACGTAGTATGACGATGATGGCGGTGGGTGCTGTGGAAAGAGGCGGGACGTGGTATCATAAATGACCTGTCTGGATTTACTTTCTACTACGTGGTTGTGTGTTTATGGATAGGCATGTGTGTTTGTGTGTGTGTGTTTGTGTGTGTGTATGTTTGTGTGTGTGTGTGTGTGTGTGCAGTCAGGGGAGTCGGGAGGCACGGTGGGGGAGGTGGCTGTTGTGGTGCAGTGATCTCACTCATAAATGATTTATGCTTGATGGACTGCTGTGGCTACGAGGCCGGCAGAGAAGAGTGAGCGGCTCGGTAAATAACAACAGTAATACCTAAAAATGATGTGGCTGTATGCTGCTGGGAGCTGGGTGACACCATCATCAGTCCTGGGGTGGGGGTGGGGTGGGGGGCTGCAGGAGAGGAGGGGTGGAGTTTGAGATAGATGGGCTGTCAAATGTGACTGGCCATGCAGCGCAATAGCCCCACTAGCTCTGTCTCACACACGTAAACACCTGGTCTCTCTGTTCACTGGAAACAGAAAGATGATCATGGGATTTCTTTCCACTTGCCACAAGGGGATTGAATGCTACACCATGTGACTCTTTGGTTCAATAGGAACATTTGTTCCCTGCTTTCGGTGCAGTTCCCAGGACTCTTGATGTATGACTGCACCATTAAAATGATACAGAGCGACTGATGACGCATTTATTCAGAGTTGAATGTTTTCCTCGTAGAAAAGGTGCTGGTAATGTAGCCATAAAGAAGACAACAGAGAGAAACAAATACACATTGCATGCTGGGGCAAAATGAAACAACCAGAGAGACTGATGTGTCATTTATCATACTTGGTAAAAAAGACTAGTAGTGTGTGTTATCAGGAGCACTGCAGTGGAAGTGGTAAAAGGATCAGACCCTGCAGAATAACCAGAAGGATGAAAAAATCATGTGCTTCAGCTAAACCGTCACCTCTGACCCTTCACCACCCACCCCCTCCTTCTGCACGCACAAGCATCTCTACATCCTGTGTTAGACTCCCAGACATAAAGAACTGCTTATGATCTGATCAACATCAAAAGAGTATTAAAAATCAGGACAAAAAAACAACAAATGCACAAAATTGTATGGCATCATTGCACCTTTGAATTTTTCAGTATGGGGTTAATCTGAGGCAAGCAGACCCAGTTAAGCTTTGCCTCAAATCACTGACACTACAGTTACGTTATACCAGGAATAATGCACAGCATGCTCAGGTTGCATAACACCACACTCCACTTTCTTTCTTTCTTTCTTTCTTTCTTTCTTTCTCACTTACAAAGTGAGCCCACATCCTACATGCATGCATGCACATACACTACAATCAAGGCTTTAAGCTGTTGGGTTATGCTCTACAATGCAGTAGTCCTGTGTTATAGGGTGTGCAGTTGAGGGATTGTACCGGTATTGTATAACAGTAAGCCCCAGGTAATTATGGCTCAGTGTGGGCTGAGATGGAGCATGGATTTGTGGGTAGGGGGCATAGGTCCTGTCACAGATCACAAGTGTCATGGAATTTCAGTAGGGTAGCTCTTTAAATACTGTGAGGCTTAACTCGGTTAGTGGCCTACACAACATTTATCTTTCTGTCTCCACGCAGACTGAAGCTAACCCTCTAATGTTTTTCTAAATGAACTCTGTTGAGGGAGCTACTGTATAGACTTCAGTATTACTGTGTACAGAGGCCATCATCACCACCACCACCACCACCACCTCCTTTGAAGTCTGTATTTTATCTCAAAAATGTCAAAACATTTCCTTTCCAAAGGCTCCAATGATGGCAGCTCATTTTCCTGGAAATATTCCCAATATTTGCCACTCATACGCCAACTTCTTGAATCTTGCCAACTTCCGGAGTCATTAAGTTTTGGTCTCTCTGAGTACAGTCACATCAACCCTACAATAAAACTGATTGTCTGTTAAATGCTGTCCCCTAATAGAGATCATCCAATCACAGCTTAACAACTGGGAACTTGGCACAGTGGGTCTGTCAAGCTCTGGATTTCTCCACATGTTGAAACCTGCGAATGAGGCTGTATGTGATACTCTGTGACTGAAGAGGCCTTTGTAGCCTTTACAAAACCAAAACCACAACAGCAAAGATGTAAAGAATGGATTACTTTGATGTAAGCCACAAAGGTTAGCATGTCTGCCTGAACTAGCTTCGTACCTGCAGCAGTAAGCTAGTGTTGTTTCCCAAGGCCAGGGGCTTGTGATAAACTACACACACAGACCACAGTCAGTCCAGAAAAAGTAACTGTATCTGACTGTTTCTATTGGCCAAATTTTCCCCCACTAAGGTTGAACAAAAGCCATGACTTGTCATTCTGCCAGTCACACATTCACTGAAGCAAACACAGGGAGAATATTCTCAAAGGTTGGTGCTGATGCAAACGTGCCATGGTAAAACATCAGAAGAGAATCTAATCTGCAGAGAAAATGCAGGTTCACCGCAGAAGCCTTCAGTCGTCCAAAGACTATACCTTCATGGGCTGCATGCACCCATAAAAGGAGGTGGTCCCTGGACTGAGACTCCAGTTCTAATTCCTGGATCCTGTTATGCAGTGCTAAGGATAAAACACTGCTACTCTGTCCCAGGGTAATCATCAGCAAAATGAGTTTGAGATGGGAGACACTGCCAGAACCAGTTTTTGCACAGAGCAGTCGTACTGAATTATTAATTCTGGCTTTCTTTTCAGATAATATTGTTTTTGCTGTCCATCAGTGGTTGTAACAAATTCATAATGTGGTTTAGTGCAGTGTCAGTAGTCATAGTCACACACTATATCTGGTGAATCACTGTGGAACCAGCAGATTTGAGGCCTGGTGCCCTCCTTATATCCTCTCCATCTTCTTCCTTTATAAGTTCTGTCTCCTAATATCCTGAGGCCAACACTTCTCTAACAAAGCAGCAGTCAGCCATCACAGCTGTTCTCTGTTCATTGACCCGCCCATAGTAAATCCTTTCCATGTGACCTGCGTTTCACAGCCTAGATAAGGGTGAGGCAGCAGAACCAAAGAACTGAATGGGTTACCCTGTTTAACACCAAGACTACTTTATCACTTTGTGCTTACTGACCCTTGCTACAAACTTGTCTCGAACATCATTGTCGCTCTTGTGCTGGCAGTCACTGATCAAACATACTGTTATTCATTATGCAATAACTGCTCATTTTCCCACAATATGATTTTTTTTTCCTTTGGATTGCCTCTGAGAGACTTGAACTTACGTATAAGTAAAGAGCAAATAACATCGGACTCAAGATTTAAAGTGGAAAAAAAAAAAAACAGCGAATGATCATTGGCAGCTAATGACCCCTGTCAAAAGCAAGGGATTCCCCAGCAGAGGCTATGAACACTTTCTGGGTCTCTCGCAGAGCATGGTAGTAGAGTAACTGTAGCCAGTTTGCATGGAGACCTCCTACATGTCTTCCACAGCAGGGTGGTAGAAAACTCTCAGGTTATCTGAATGAGTCAGCCTTTTACATACATGGTCTTCTCCCACGCAAGGGCAGACAGATGGAGATATGAAGCTGAGCCTGTGCGTGGGTTGGACATGTCCACTGGCTATCTCAACCTCAGTAGTGAAATGTGATTTTTAGATGAAGAGACAAAGAAAAAAAAAAAAAGGAGAGAGACATGCTCAGAGAGAGGGACAGAAAGAGAGAGACCCATGCAGCCACCAGGGAAAACTGAAGTTTATGTAAGCTGTGTAGATTCATCATCATCATTAGGAAGCCTCGTCATTGCTGAAACAGCCTGTAGTAACTGCTTTATTTGTCTAAAGCTTCCCGCTGCTGTAAAATGTTGACTGCTGAGGAACCATGGACACTAGCAGGGGGCAACAATGTCAGGTTGAGGCCATAGGTCTCATGAGTAACTCACACTGTTCTTGCTGTGTGTTGTCTTGCTGGACTGATGGGAAATGGCTGGGCCACTGGCGTGTCTACGTTTCTTGGGGCCTGGGCTGAGGGTGGCGGGGGTCAATCGAATCCATTTTCTATATTTGATTATTTCAGGTGTGTTTACAAAGACACACCCATTGCAGGGAAATTGAAAGCAAAAAACCCATCAAAGAGTAAGGTGCTGGGCCAACACAAGCCTTCAGATGGTGTTTTGATCATTATGACGATGATGATGGAGAAGAGTTGCTAGCGGATAATACTTGTCTTATGTTGCAATCGTGAAAGATAAAATAACTGCAGTCTTGGTAACTTTCCAGAGTTGTAAACTTGAGTCGTAAACTGCTGCATGACATATTTTGGCATCTGATAAAAATGTATTATCTTATTAAGTTATTGAGGTCAAACCTATGTTGCCTCTCACTTATATCTGTCTTTCCTTTACAGTAATCTGTCACCCTTGACATAGCACACTGCAGTGTTTGCAGTACAGTATGTATAACACATAGTGTGTGGAACAGCGCCTACGTGTGGGGCAGTTGTGGGAATTACTTAGATACGGCAATAGGATATTACTCATCCACTCCATGTTATTATAATTAGAGCAGGAAAAAATGAATAGTTAGATATATTAGCAAGATTTGAATTGTTTGCATTCATATCTGGATAATGGTTTATATGTAACAACACTGTAAGCTTTATATCATTGACTGTGTTCCCAGTTACTTCACCAGCTGTTATCACCAAATATCCGTCAGAGAGACTGTGAACCACAGAGTGGTTTCCTGCCTCCACAGACAGCTTGACTGACAGACTAAAGGGTTGTTGTTAGTGCATGACAGTGGACACACACACACCCCTCCAGCGCTGAGGAAGAGTGATTGATAGGTTGACTAGGAATGGGTCTCCAGAGGGGGAGCTGTCTGAAGAGGAAGGTTGGGTGACACCAGATGCGTTGCTGTGTTTGTTTTCAAACAGGAGAAAAGCAGCATTCACAAGGTCTGCATGTAGATGAAGTGAAGTGAATGTTGTTACTGTGCATGCTGGATCCATCTGCCGGCATCCTGTAAACATGTTAGTCATGGAAGATTGTTACACATTACACACACTGGGTGACAAAATGAGCATAAACTAAATAGCAAAAGCATGAATGCATAAGCACACATACAGTCTTTGTGATCATGCACACACTTACTGATTCATACATATGCAAGCACACACACACACACAACCATAAAAAACACTGGTGACATGAGTCAAAGTGTCAGCTCATGGAGCCCAGTGGGAGAAGGCACAGTGTGTGCTGAGGATGCAGCGTGGTTACACAACCACTGCTGGTCAGCTGGGCAGAGGTCGATGCTGGAGGCAGACCTATGGACAGATGCTTGCTTGATTTTCGTGCCTCTATTTTCACATACTCAAATCCATAAAAAAAAAAGAGCCCAGTAAAGCAACATGCAGCTAGCTAGTGCATTTTCAGAGATTTGCAAGGTTTGCAGTGTGAGTCTGCAAAGACAGAGAAAGGAGTAACTGCAGCTCAAAAATAGTGCTTGCATAAGGAATATGTTTAAATTGCTTATTCTAACCACACTCCAAACCAATTCCAACATCTTGAAAGGTAAATAAAAAGCCACCCTGTCCGACTAACACTGTTTTGGCATGATGACCAATTTCTGTCAACTCATCCATTTATCAGAGACTGCAATCCCCGATTGGATACATCTGTGCAATGTGCCATCGGGAGCACGGTTTGCACAGAATAAGGAAAAGCAAAAGCTACATTTTCCCACAAATTATTACTTTAAAAAATATAGATGCAGCAGAATAATCACATAGCTAATGTGATGCCATTAAATTCAAACTGCATGTCTGATCATGACCGCCAGAGGTCAGACTAATCTCATCAGAACTTTTTTCTTTGCCTTGAGAAAAGTCACAGACAGGGCTGAGTGGATGGCAAGTAAGAGGAGGATGCACAAGAAAGGACCGGAGTAACGTAAACAAGAAACATTTGGATCAATAGTATAATAGCAGGTTACTAAAACAACTCTGTCTTTACATTGAAAACATAGCTTTTTTTGTGCTTTTTTTTTATTTTAGAAAAATATTTTCTATTGACGGCAACTTCTTTTAAACACTGACAACATGTCAAAACCTGAGTTGTTTTGTGTATGTGTTAAGTGTGAGATATGACAGGACTTGCTCCAAATTACTTCAAATTTAAATTGCAATAGCTTCCAACAATTTCAGTTGTGACTTGGCAAGCTATAAATCAAGTATGTGACCACCTTTTGTAGCAGTTTCACAACCGTAACAAAGACACAAATCAGGCAACTGAGAGATTGGGCTCACAGTTAAGTAACAGGTCGTCATGTGTCGGGCAGAATAAGACAGGTCATAAATATTCCATCTGCTATCAAGAGAAAGCCATTTTTTTGCATTTGAAAAAAAAGACAATACGCCACACATTAAAAGGCAGTTGAAGTTAATATATTGATATGTTTTTTGTGTGTTTTTTGTTGGTCAGCGGAGACAGACAACACTCAGAGGGTGTTAGACAATGATTCTGCCCAGCACCTGAAGATGCGGGAGAGACAGCGCTTTTTTGAAGAGGTCTACCAGCATGATGTAGACAACTACTTGCCCTCTGCTCACCTGCAGATCGACTGCAGGAAACGTGAGTAACTGTCGTCTTACATGGTTTTCTGTCCTGGGGGCATAACTACTTAAATGATTAAATGACAAGTGGATATAAAATGTTATTTGCTGATGGGCAGCTGTTTCACTTTTGCCCAATTTTGCTCTGAAAGAACAAGATTTAGCAAATTATTTACATGTTTAAAATACATTCATAGCCATAATGGACGCTGTTTATGAACATAATTTAAACGGATTAAGACATTAGCAAAACTATCCAGGTGACAATGACTCATAAGTCAAATACTGCATCATGCATGTTGTCAAATGATATGTATCACTTTAGATATGTACAGTGTATATTGATGTTATAAATGCTGCTCTGCCCATAAACACAGCTCCCATGGGCAGCATCTCATCTATGGAGGTAAATGTGGATGTCCTAGAGCAGATGGACCTGATGGACATATCTGACCAGGAGGCTCTCGACGTGTTTCTTAACTCAGGCTCTGGAGCAGACGAGGGAGCGCTGGCATCCCCACTACCAGGTGCACTGACTGCCTCTAAGTTACAAACGACCTTCTGCCATTAGTGGTTTGAATATGGAGTAAATATCTAAGACTGAAGTCATTTGCCTCATTTAAAATTGACACATTATGGGACATTATGGTGGAATAGTGTGCAAACACTGAAACTATGAACTCTTCTAGTGATCTCTACATTCTACTGGCCAATGAAAAAACAACCTAGGTTTTTATTTTGGTTTCCTCATGAGTCACGAGTCATATGATTTACAGCTTCAGGTTTGTTCCTTAAGCAACAAATATTTTAGGTTCACAACTGTTGTAGGTTGTGCCATGAGAAAACTCCCAAGACTGCTTTGATGTGAAAATTACAAATGTTTCCACAGCTTGAGAATTTATTTGTAGTTTTTGTGATATAGAAACTCATAAAATCAACACCCAAGAGTCTGCTGCAAAACAGACTTAACAACTTATTAGAAAATGTAATTTCTACATAAAGTCATAAATGTACCTTTTTACATTGACAACATTTTTCAAACACTTTCAGTTGCATTGCATGCACATGCACAAATTTGACTTGGAAACACAAAGTTATTTTTTGGGGTGTTGTCAGAACTACACTATTTGCGTGACAGACCTACATTTTATTCATGAGAAACACTGAGTAATGCAGGTGCACCATACTCAAAGGACAGGTACCAACATGTTCTAACAGCTTCTGTTTACAGAGTGTGAGGACGAAGACGAAGATGAGGAGGATGAAGATGCAGAGGTTGTCTACAGGGAACGTGCACCTTTGAAACGGCAAAATGAAGTTTGCCGTGGCTCAAAGTCTCGCATGTCCTCTACATCGTCTGGCTCAAGTGACACCAGCGGGGCTGGAGTGGATACACCCGTGATCCAGTCGGACGATGAAGAAGTCCATGCTGACACTCTGCTGCTTACCTCTGTTCCCCAAACCAGGGATGAAGAAACAGAGGAGGAAGATGAGGAGGAAAGATGCCTTTCAACTAAATCCTCATAAACACTGAATTTTACTGCACAGAGAGAGCAAAGGAGTCAGAGATCTCTCTCTCGCTCCACATTTGCATTCCTTTCTTTTGGGGAGAGCCCTAGCATGGTTGACCTGGCTGTGATTTTCTTTTGTGATTCTCTTTTTGACTGTTTTCTTGAGTAACTTGGCCTTTTCTTTACAACTTAAAATGTACTCTATTTTTCCTAGTATCTGTTAAATACTCGATTTAGTTTCTTGAAGCTCTTGGTAAAAGTGTCCTGACATTTCAGGCAAATCATATAAGGCATATCATCCCCATGCACTAACATGTTGTGGCTGAGATAAAATAATTTGTTGGCTGAACCTTTGTTCCTCTCAGTGCCAATGGGAAACTAACTGAAAGCACAGGTCCTGAGCAGCCACATGGAGCCTGACGGTTGCACTAAATCTTTGCTTAGACTTTCTGGGTAAAGCAAAAGTAAAAAAAAAACTAAAACGGAGGGAAGTCATACTGTATTCACCAAACAAATGCAGACATGTGCAAAGAAAAGGAAAATCCATGGCATCTTTATAAAAAATAATGAAACTTTTTTTTTTACTTTTACTACACTTGAATTTGAATACCTTGGATTTTCCATGGATTTATTGGCATTTAGATTACAACAGAGAGCAGCCGCCTCTTGAGAGCTATACCAGACCACCACATCAAACTGTGGTGAGCTATTTAGTCTATTTTTTCATGGTTATGCTTTTACTTTTTTTTTTGTCTGCTCGGTGACAATTGCTTTGAGCATTCAAAACGTTAAGACTTCAAACTGACAGCTCTTGACTGCACGGCTTTAAAGGCCACATGTGACAGGATCGTGCATCTTCATCTTGTGTTGTGTTGTGAGGATCAACATGAGGCAGAAATGAGGCACAGTGAGCAAAACCCAACAAAAGGTTTCATTCCTCCAACACTGTAATCAGTTATCGATTTGCCATGTGCATGTGCAAACTATTTACAGTATCATGAGTGGAACTGTGTTTGTAAATGCATGCCATTTTCTTCTTGTTAGTGACGACGTTATTTGATTTCAACTCTGTAACTAAAAAGTGTTTCATTACTGATCTATGCAGGTGATACCTGTACTGAAAGCAACATTTTCATCCATGCAGGAATTGATTTGTTCGTTTACATACAGTGTCTAACATGTTTGTTCATATGGGTGTGTCAATATATGGGCGTGTGAATGTTGATGGTCAACATTACAAAACAACCTTTTTACAGTGTCAGTCATGATGTATATCTCTAACCTGTCTGAACATCTTGTCATGAACTAAAAAAAATAAACCACATGGTGTGTTTATCTGTGTTGTCTTTCTTTCCCTCACTTGCTTTTGGTCTCTCCTTCAGTTTTTCTCATACTGCCACATTCTGCTATTGGTTCGCCACCCTTCAGACACAAAGACGGCTCTGATGTTTCTAAACCTCCCTCTGACTCAGCAGTCAATAATAACAACATGTAACAAATAAAGAAATGCAAAAAATGTTGGCAGCAAATTTTATGATGCTTAAGAGGCCTGGCATAGTCTACTGTATGTTTGAATGACAGGCTGAAAATCACACCAGAAAGACAGTAAGATAACCACAAAGAGACCCACACATTTAAGCACAGAACGAAGAGTGTGCATTTACACTGAAATCGCTTTAAGTATAGGCGTCTACACGTATCCAGGTCCAGTACAAACAGGAGGAACATTATCACGGCATGCAAATTTTGTTTCAGTTTTCCTACTGGCGCTGGTCTGATGATTTTTTAAAAATAGAATCAAATAATTGTGAATCAACATCTGTTTACCTGTATGATCGTGTGCCAAGGACTTAAGGGATTTACAGAACTGACTGACGCACATGGGACGCTGTTCTCGCCTTTTCTTGTCCACTGGGCATTCTAGTTCTACTAGTTTTACAAGGTTGGCCTGTAGTTTACTCTCAGTTGTCTTTGATGACACATCCTTAGATACCATTGTGGTCTTTGGCTGGTTTGTTTTTCCTCTGCCAAAACAATGTATATTTTAATGTATTACAATAAAACCCTCCCTTTCCGCTACATCATCAATCTTTTTGTGTGCTGACCCCCCAAAGTTCAGGTAGTTCAGAAACAAAAAAAACCAGTCCAACGACATCATTAAACCAAAGTCAACATTAGTTAATCCTTCTTTTCTAGTTCCACCAGTTTGTCATCTCCCATTTTTCATCCAACGGTACTGTCTAAATTAGCTCCCTCTCTCCCTCATTGAGGTAATCAAAGGTGAAATGAAGGCTGTAATCTGATCGATGAAAGGATCTTCTTATACCTGGATCCCTATAGACCACCTTAAAACCCTACAACCTTCCACAAGTTTGAGTACATGCATAGCATATAACGGTTTCCTACAGAGGAATGTGATCCTGTAGGATGGCAAAACAACGGAGCCTTAAGATGAACAGAGGCCAGATCAGTTGGGTGGAGCTCTCTTGTACATTTTTTCTGGCAAGAGTTTCATTCTATTTCAGTCTTCTCACGATAGCTGCTGAGTAAAAATCAAATTTTATGATATTCCCACACCATCAAGACGCTGACTAGCAGGGCAGGTATCTGCAGGTAATTTTTTTTATCAGAAAGACAACAATAGCTTTCTGATAAATTCATATGTTGGGGATTATTAGGTTTTAAGATCATACACAGTAATTACTTATTCATGCATAAACTCCTTATATTAGTAGCAAGCGTGACAAGTGGACTTTAATCACGCCTGTCTGGGTCAAATTGATCTCTATAAGCGGATGATAGCCGCTTTTTGTTTTGTTTTTTCCTTTTTTTTTATTTCTCATGCAGATTACCACCTAAGTGACATTTGTATATATATATCACATGAATATAAAGTAGTGAAACGGACAGCTTTGCTATTTACTGGTTTAAAGATAAAATAATATAAACTGAGCCGTGGTCCTCTCCTGCTCCAAGCATAGTCGGAATGGCCAGGGTGAAAGCATTACACTCCACTGATGTCGCATACCTGCTGCTGTGAGAGAGCGCGACGAGTGTTATGCAATGTAAAAGATCCAAATGTGAGAAACGCAGGAACTGGAGGGCAAAATGACTCACTGAGCCACAGCGGTGAAGATATCACATAGCGTGCGCATGCAGACACACACACACACACACACACACACACGCACACGCACACGCACACATGTACACACGCACACACGCACACATACACGCACACACACACACACACATGAACCCTGTAAGCAGACAACTTGACTGACTGTGTGAATGAAAGTGAATGTCAGCATTTGCATATAGGATCTTGTCCCAGGCTTTTTGAACTATGTATGTTGGCATTCCACTGTAACTATGTCCTAATACATAAGCCTGAGTTTATGAAACTGCACCCACTAAACTCTCAAACATGCTGTAGGGCAGATAAGGATTTTTAACATCTGACACATATAAGATGCATGCATCAGGTAATTTTACAACCTGGCTGTGGTTTCTCCCTGTAAGCAGTTAGTTGGTCAACAGGGGTCAGTCTGTGTTTTCTCCATGAACTAATAACAGAGGTGGGAGTAAATCACACATGTCCAAGCCACAAGCAAGTCTCAAGGAAGTTCAAGTTACTGTGGTGAGAAATCAAGCCTGTCAAGTCAAGTCCCTGCTGTATGTAAAGCAAGACAATTCAAGTCATTGCTCAGATCAAGCACATCACAAGTCAAGTTCTATGAAATGTTAACGATCAACTCAAATTTCCACATTTAAAAGAAAGTAGTCATGAAAAGTTTAGCCTTATTTTCAACATGAATAAAACTGTTGCAGACTGCTTACACCTTATAAATCTTACTGAGTCCAGATCTGCTACGATTATTATTATTAGTCTTATTATTATTATTAACTCCACCAAAGAGGTTGTAGCTGCCTTGTGTGTTAGCTTCTGCTGGTCTGCCGCATCCCAGTAGGTTGCGAGGTTTGCAGGCATCACACTAGAAATTAGCTAGTTATTTTTCAAAAACAAAATTTAACTTCTTAACATCTAGAAAAATGTAAATATTTAATTGAAACTTCACACTCACACTACCCGCAGTCTTAGGTTATCAGGTCAGAGGCTGCTAGTGATCCCCCATACCCATTTTAAGACCTGAGGGCCTTTTCAAGCAGTGGCACCCAGACTGTGGAATGCACTGCCTCACTTTTTATGTCGCTTAAATCCTGTTGATTCTTTTAAAAAGCAGTTGAAGACTCTGTTACTCAAACAGACTTTTAGTTAGACAAGGGTTTTTACTGCTGTCTGATTTTATGTATCCCCATTGTGTTTATATGTCTTTTACATCTATTGTGAAGCACTTTGTGGTGTTTATCTGTGAAAGGTGCTATATAAATAAACTTTACTGACTTACTCACTAAATGGTCTGGTCTTTCTGAAATGTTCAAAATCGGCTTTCACCCACTATACTGCCCACTGCTGGAACCAGCTCAAATCTGCTCCAGCTGTAACTGACTTTAAAAGGAAGATAAAAAACTGTTCTATTCTCCACTGCCTTCATTTAATCTTTTAATCTGGCATTTTAATTCGATATTACCTGTTTTATAAACTGTGTTTTCATGCTGTTTTGACACTGTTTTCTTATTATACTTTTTACTTATACTTTTATGCTTCTTTTGTTTCTGTTAAGCACATTGAATGACCTCTGTGTATGATAATGTGCTATAGAAATAAATTTGCCTTGCCACCAAGACCCTATATGGGAAATTAATAAATGATGGTTTAAATAAATGGTTTGAATACATCAAGTAACAAGTAAAGATTGTTAAAATTATCAAATTTATTTGCACTGTTTGATTGCTTAGCCTGTTTGACTTCCCTTGAGGTTTTGGAAACAGCAATATACCAGCCACTCAGCCACATATTGTTTGTGAATGCCCTTTATGAGTATGAGTCTTTACTCAGACATCACATCAATGTAAGCAAGAAGCATCTTTGACATGCTGGATGGGTACAGTAAAAAAGAAACAACATAACTGCCCTCTTACTAAATTAAATACCCAATGGAATTGGGTGGGAACCTGTGAACCTGACAGTTCTGTCTTGGAGCAATAGATCTGCCCATTTTAATTGGCTTAATGTGTCATGTTATAAATCATACTCACATTTTATTTGAAGATTAAATAATAGTTTTGTTATTTATAATGTATTCTGATCCTATTTTAATGAATGTATAACTTGGGCTTGCTTTGTACCGATCCATCACTAACCATATTTTTTTTTCAGTTAAGGTCTAGTCTTTTCAAATATAGATATAATCGTTTAATAAACAGGTAAATATTCTGTAATTGCCACGTGCCTAACTACTAACTGATGGCAACTGTTCCACCTGCAGCCTTGTGCTACATGATCTCATAATCCCCGATCCATGCACAAGGGAGTGATTGGTCTATTACACAGAGGGAGTGCCTCCAAAACCTGCCAATTAATGTTGCCTGAGGTGAGATGGACAGAGTCATGCTCACAGGTTTTGGAAGAGCAAACACTACTTTTGTCATGTGTAATTTAATCCTATTTTACTGACTGTGTCACTGCGGCAACTCAACAAAAAATAATACAGTATGTGTATGGTAAAAATAATATTAATGTCTATATCAATATTAATATTAATGACTGACTGCTGGTGTAATGAGTGAGAGAGTGATGTATACTGTACCAGTGGGTTTTAAACTGTTACTGCAGTCACTTAATCTAATACTTACAGGAACTATGAAATGGAACTACATTTGAATGTGATGTAGGCCAGACATGAATAAGACATGGTAACCTGAGCTATAGAGCTGGAGGGGTGTACACCTGAGCTGAGCTATGTTTCCCAGCACACACACAAACAAGTTTGCATTTTCGTAATGAACTAAAAAACAAGCAAATACCTGTGTAGTAGCCTACTCCAACTGATCTTACGCGCACATTGTAGGTACAAACACCATATTAACATATTGAATTACACATAACTATGAGCTTGAACAAATAGTCTTTTGTGAGCTGCAAAGTCAGCCAATCTGCTGCTTGCAGCTGTTGTGGGTTGTCGCCTGTGCACTTTTATTCAAGCTGTGCTTCACTCCTTTAGAGAGCACTCCCACACAGGGTATCAAGGAGAGTGGACTAAGATGAGGACCATCTCCCTGCTTCTGTTGGTAAGCAGGACATTCTGAATTATCTCCTGTCTTTAAACAAGCAAAAATTAGGATAACATTGAACATGAAGAACAAAGTGAATGTTTATGAATTTTTATGCCAACATGTTTATTTTGAGAGAGTTGTGTTACTTGTGATTTTACTTGTAAACTTGGAAATGAAACTCAGATTGTCTACATGTCCTATAATGTAGTGTCTGCTATTCTATTGGATAAACAGTCTGAAACTGTTCTTCACACTATGTTATGAAATACAGGTTGTGGACATGGTAACATATGGAGAGCTTTGCAATTCAATGGAGTAGCTTCAGCATTTTTACAGTTATTGAATTGATTGAGTAATAATTCAGCCCTCCTGTTATTTAGTTATTGGCAGCCTCTGAATCTGGCATTGCAAAACTTTTTTCGGTGCAACTGCAGAGTTTTCATTTACTAATAAAAATAACACGTCTACTACAAAAGAATTTCGTAATACACACCTATTCCAGAGAACCTCGCTGTCAGGCAGATATCAATGATAAGAGGTCATAGCCCTAAAGTTGGCATCTGCCTGGTTGCAGATTCAAATAAAACCGCTCTCGTTGCCCTTTGAACACGGTGTTTGAAACACCTGTCTGAAACTTTAGAATTGATGCACGGGTTCGGGTCGGGTTCGGTCAAGTGCGGTTATTGTTCAATGCAGGACCATGGGCATAGCTTTGGGTACGGACAGCAGGGACGTGTCCTTAAAAATGTCGAAGTGTTGAAGAATTGTCCCTCCCGGTATTTTTGCCCATCTCATTTGAACCCCTCTGTGTTACCGGTAAGAGCTATGCTGCAATCATGAGTTGCTAAATTTGTTTGTTTTCTGCAAAAATGTTGGTTATTATGATAAAGAATTAAAGAGTGGGATTTCAAACCGCATTAGGCATTATTGAGCAGTCACAGCTCGGCAGCAGCGGTAGACCTAGTGGAGGTGGCGAATCTGGAACTTGAGGTATTTATAGTTTAAAGGTTTTAAAAGTCACATAATTTAAAATGTCTTGATCAGACAAAAGGAACAGCAGTTGATATTACATTTAAATTGCATTGGTTAACTGTAAATTTAATTTAAGATCATTTGTGAGGTGAAAATGTCTCCCAAAGCGAAGTAAGACATCATGTCCTTTTTTAAAGAAGATCGATACATTTATTTGCATGCAACATTTTCTTGAAAATCTATCATGTTAACATTTTTGCTGATTTAAAAAAAATTTGAAGTCAGAATAAGTCATGATAAAAGTCCAGTTTTCAGACAAGTTACATCAGCAAACTGTATGCAGTGTCAGGCTCTTTATGTGTGTATACGTGTGTATAGCCACATTATGCAGATGAACTGCATAATGTGGCATAATGATATTGCATAGTGTGTGTTTTAAAATACCTCTCAAACAGCACTTTTGACTGTTTAGCCAACAAGGCGCCAACACGTTTATTCAGGGTAAACTGGTATTGTAACCTCCTTGGTAACCAAAACAGAAACTCAGTGCTTCAGCTTACACTATAACTGCGTCGGGCTCGGGTTGGACTCGGTTATTGCTCTCTCGGACTCGGCTCGGTTTCGGGCAGAAAGATGCGGTCTGAGACACTCTCTATTACAAAAGCATGACATGATGGCCTATACACATTCTAAATTGAAGCTTCACTTATTGTTTATGATTTGTAACTTAAAGCTGCAGGCTATGGAGTTCGTGGAACACTGTTGAAAGGTTATTTAAAAAAAAAATAGCCTAAAGAAAACTGGTTTCTAATATTACTGTCAGTAAAACATTAGATGCCTGTATGTAGTGACCTTTATCCAAACAGAAATGTAGGCTAATAAATGACATATATGTCTCTATGTCAAGAGTGAAGTTGCCATAGTAAAATTGGCATATGTACATACATTAAAAATATCTATGAATTTTATGGTATTGTGGAATACTATGTTGCAAGCATATATGTTAACAATATTCAATTTCTATAGGCAAGTTTATCAAAACAACATACATATAAAAATTCTATATGCTTATTTTACTTATTAATTTCTCATTAATTTCAAACACGTCTGTGTTCTCATTTTGGGAAAGTGGTCTCAGACTTTTGGACCCGCTGTATATAATAATGTGTGTCTATACGTATACATTATAGATATATAATAAATTCAATATATCTACATATATTAAATTTGCGTATGGCTGCATGGTGGCTTACAGATCACAATAGCTACCATGAATGGCAACATCACTGTTTTGCATCTGGCAGGAGCCTGTCTTGCATTTCTCTCTCTCATTCATTTCCTCATTGCTCAACCATCACTATCTAATTAAGGCATAAAATAAAAGTTCACTGCACCATATGCTTTACTATTGACAGAAGTTTTGTTAGATTTTTTCCATATTAATTGCTATAATAGCGTTTAATACCTTTTCACTGTTCGTCTGTAGGACTGATTTCAACAAGATCTCATTAAAAATCTAAGTTGCTGTTATTTTCTCAGTGCTGTTAATCATGATACCATACACTCTTCAGAACACTCTGCTCAAAGGTAAATGAAGAGAAATTGGTCAGTTGTTTTGGTTTCCTAGATGAAATATCATATGAAAGTCACTTGACTAAAACATAGCAATTTAATTAATTAACAATAATGGTTGACTGTGTGTGTGAGTTCAGTTTCCTTGTTTTATACTATTACTTTTTCTCCAGCATGTGTGCAAAGACTACTCCTTTTGCGTTGCTCTCTTGTCACAGTCTAAAGACATGTAGATGAATTGGAAACTCTTAGTTGTCTGTGTGTATGAAGGTTTTTTTATGTGTTGTGCTCTGTGATAGAAGGGCAACCAGTGTGTACCCAACCTCTCGCCCAATGCATGCTTGATGCATGGTCCTGCTCCCTAAGACCCTGCACCGGATGAGTGGGGATAGAAAACTGATGAATGGAAACATCTATGTGTATAAATGTTGTCTTATAGTAGCAGAATACAGTGAAGGAAATGGAGGGAAAGTCAGAGGAACATACAGCCACACAGTAAGACAACAAATCAAATCCTGAAGGAGATGATTTGTGTAGAGTGATAAAAGGCACCTGTCAAGTTATGTTGGCTTAAAAGCTCTTTAAAAGTTCTATATGATGACAAGAACGAGTATTAGTCATAGGTATACTATTCAATGTTCCTGTCATTGCAGGTTGCAGTAGCAGCTGTGGCAGAGTCTCGCAGTGGGAACTCTCAGAGCCGTGCTAAGCGGGTAACTGTTTCTTGTTTGGAATTGCAAACTCCTGTCCAATATGTTTTGCTTCTAGCAGAAATACTAACGACTGCATATGTGATTTACAGGAGCTGTTGGTGCGTTCGAAAAGAAGGTGGGTGTTATCTACGCTTGAAGTAATAGAAGAGGACCCCGGTCCATACCCAAAAAAACTTTCGCAGGTGCAAACTTCATTTTGTAAATGAAATTACTAGTCAATATTGCAACTCAGCATCCTGGCCAGATCAAACATGCAAACACTTGCAGCTAAATTGTGTATGTTTTGACCCTAGATGTTCAATGACAAGTTCGATCATGTGACGAAAAACCATAAGTTCCGTATAAGTGGAATGGGAGTGACTGAGAAGCCGCTGGGAGTGTTCTCCATTGATGAAAGTAATGGAGTCGTCTCTGTCCATAAACCTATCGACAGAGAGGAATATGAACTCTTCCATGTGAGCTAATACTGCTAATTACTAGTCCCTCTGATTAAATACACTTTATAATGATATTAAACCACCAGAGTCATTTCACATGAGTATCTTTACCCACAGATCAAGTTTGACATCTTGGACAGAGAAACGGGTGATAAAGTAGACAGGGAACTAGCTTTTGACATACAAATAAAGGACATCAATGACAACCCACCAACATTTTTCCAACCTCAAATCCAAACCGATGTGAAGGAAAATACGCCAGAGGGTGAGTATACACTCATGTAAATGACCCATAGGGTATGCACATTTTCTCTGTATCATTGTATGGAGTTCTCATGAAGTCTAAAGGGTTTTAAACAGAGATGTGAGAAAATGATAATTTCAAAACTGGGCTTCATCTTTCATCCTTCGTTCTTTTTCCTGCTACTCCCCACTTCCCACTCTTCTGTAACACATTCACTCTCTTGTGCTTCCTTTCCTCAATTTCTTGAAGGGTACTTGTCAGTGCAGCTGCAAGCCTTGGACAGAGATCAGAAGAACACACCTGCGTCTAAAGTCACTCTCAGTGTGATTTCACAGCAGCCACAAGAGCCCAAGTTTGATGTGGATCAGGTTGATGACAGGATGGCCCAGCTCAAATTTGAAGGGTGTTTTGACTATGATGTGAGGCTCAGTGTCATATACAGTGGACAGCTGCATGTACATTCATACACACACATACTGATGTTTCAATATGATATCTCAAATATCATCTTTTGTATCTGTTCCAGAAAATAAAGACGTATCAAATTGTTGTTCAAGCAACAGATGAAGGAGAAAAACCCCTTTCCTCCACTGCTGTTGTTACTCTCAATATTGTTGACACAAACACTCATCCACCAATGTTCAAGGAGACTACGGTAAGGATTATTATTGTTATTATTTTCATTATTATAGTTGCTCTTTAGAGTGATGTATGATGTTAAAGTTGAAACTGTTCCACCTGCCCAGTACCAAGGTGAGGTGTTGGAGTCAACCATCCAAAATGATGTTTTGAGAATTGCGGTGGAGGACAAAGACACTCCTAACACTCCAGGCTGGCGGGCCAAATACTTCTTCATTAAAGGGAATGAGGAAGGAAACTACAAACTTGAAACTGACCCAGAGACAAATGAGGGTATTCTGAGCGTCATCAAGGTAATTTTGCCCTTCTCACTCTTTTACAAACTTCATTCATTCACAGTGGGCCAAGCTAGTAAAAGCCCAACAAAACGTTATCATTCATCATATAATTTCTCATCATTAATACCATTGAACTGATTTAATTATTTATTATTATTATTATTATTATTATTATTATTATTATTATTATTATTATTATTAACGAAATTAAAGCCTGTTGGACTACTGATTTTTCCCATAGGAGATAAATAAAGTATCTATCTATCTATCTATCTATCTATCTATCTATCCATCTATCTATCTATAAATAGCAGTTACACCAGCACTGACATGAACTTGTGTGTTTCCTCCAGGGGAAGGATTTTGAGCGGACAACTTTTACCGACCTGCAGATTGGAGTAGAGAACGAGGAGCCCTTATTTGTTTGTAAAGATAAATCAACTGGCAAAGCCACGCCTCCACCTCCAAATTCAGTCAGTGTCACAATCAAAGTTATTGATGTCAATGACCCACCTGAGTTTGAGAAAAAAACAGCAGATGTGTACCTGAAGGAAGAGGACATGCCAGGAAAGGTGCTGTTCACTCCAAAGGTCCATGATGTTGACTCAACCAGCATCAGGTTTGTGGCTACATACTCTATGCCAGCTGACCTTATTGACACATTGTGTATGGAGCCCAACCTATGCTGGGTGTTTCAGGCAGTTGACAACATTTGAGAGTTTAGAAAATAGTATAGTAATATGTCATCTGATGTTTGTTTTGTCAAAAATGCATAACATAAACAAACATTTCTGATAAAATTTGGTTATCAAATAGTTGTGACTAACATGTGTTGTCAGTGCTCTGTGGCAGGCAAATTATGTGATGGTGCCACTGTTTTCTAAATTACTACAAACAGATCTTTGGCATTTCTTTAGTATTAGCAGGCACATAACCATAACCTGATGTTGATATATGTGCAATAATCAAACTGCTGCTCATGCCGTGGTCAGGTCCTAATTACACCACACTTCCTATTGGACCTTGCCTGATAATGTGGCATCCTGTGTACAATAAAACTTTCATCAACATGTAATCATGTAGTATCTCTGATAGTGCTTGCCTTTGTGTGCTAATGGAAACAGACATCTAACATGTTAGTGTAGAAGTTACACACTAACATTTAATTGCATACTCTCAATATGTTTGCTCCACTCTCCAATGTCTCCTACCTGTGATCAGGTATGTGCTATTACAAGATCTGGCTGACTGGGTGGCCATTGATAAGGAAACAGGACAAATCAAATCAACTAAGAAAATGGACAGAGAGTCATCCTTTGTTGATAAGGACAACATTTATAAAATCCTCGTCGGTGCCATAGATGATGGTATGAACAAGCTCTACTGTATATGGTAATCAAATATAAGATATATAGTATGGTCAGTTGGTAAACTAGATTAATAAAGTGTGTTTTCTTTGTTGTGGGTATCAAGGTGAGCCTCCAGCTACAGGTACATCCACTGTCCTGGTCCACCTGAGCGATATCAATGACAACGTGCCTAAGCTGGTCAACAAGAGCCTCATTATGTGTGGAAACACGGCTAACAAGGTCATGTTGCTTGCCAAGGACCTAGACATCCATCCTTACAGTGGACCCTTCACCTTCTCCCTGGGGGATGACGACCAAACTTTAGAGCAGAAATGGAAACTACAACCTGCCTTTGGTTAGTACATATCTTTACACTCACCTCGAACTCAAAAATTCCAGCCGAAGAGTTACTACATGACCTCTCTTTACATTCTTCCCCAGGTGAGGAAGCTGGCCTTGTTAGCCTGAAGACACTCTATTACGGCAACTACTCAGTGCCTCTGGTGATTCAGGACCAACAGGGCATGAGTGGACATGAAACTGTGGAACTGATGGTGTGTGACTGTGGAGAAGCACGTGTTTGCCTCGATAGAGCGCCGCTCTCATCAAGCCTTGGGCCGGCTGCTATCGGACTGATTTTTGCAGGATTGCTCTTGTTTTTGTGTGAGTACAAGAATCAGTGGAAACATTACCTTAACCATAAAGTTCATGCTCAATAAACCTGCAGTGACCCTCAGAGTGTTTTAGTATCAAATCAGTTAGAAGCAAATTAATTTACCTGTGGAAATGAAATTGTTTGAGATTGTTAGCTCACACTAAGATCGATTGATCACATAGTTAAGAGAGGGGTGAGGAATGTGAAGATTCATAGTTTGAATACAATCCAGTAGCTTAAACATTTCTTGATGACTGCTAGATCTCAGATCAGAATAATTCTGTCCTCAAGATTTTGTCTCTAATGGTTTAACTAAATTTGTCAATTGAGGTTACTGTGCAGGTGTTAAACATGCCATAACTTAATTTGTGCTGGTCTAGTTCCTGTGTTGACCTGCATTTTGCTATCCCTCCGAATTATTTTTTATTATTAAATTAATTTTAAAAAACCAAGCAGTTACACACATTCCCACCTGGAAGCTCCTCAGTACACCTCCCCAGTGGTGGTAAAGAAGGGGACTGTCTCTATTTTGGCCACCATTGCCCATGGAAATTTTGTGGTAGTTTGTTGAAAAGGTGACATGTACACTCTGTTCTTAGTGTTATTTTGATGTGTGTCTGCAGTACTGCTACTCCTCTTTATGTGTGAGTGTGGAAGAAAGGGGTTAAATCAACTCCCCATGGTGCAGGATGAGGGCAACCAGACCCTGATCAACTACAACCAAGAAGGAGGGGGCGCTGCCAGCACAGTGAGTTGGTTGTGTTGCGTGTGCAATTTGGATGGAGATTGTGACAGTATACTACATTCCTCCACCAATCACAACATGTTAAACATTTTGGGGGAGTCTTTTATATAATAATATAATTCTTTTTTCTCCCTTTCTGCCAGGCGTCGCCCACTCTGCTCTTGACGCCTACAAATGGTGTGGCTGTGACGGATGGCTTGAAACAGGCAACCATGCAGGTACTCCTCTCATTCGCATTTTCTGTGATTGACTTTGTTACATACAGGTTCTTAAGTGTTAGTTTGGGTGTGTCAAAAGGCAAGAGTCTAAAAGGCGTCGGTGAACAAAACAAAGAAGTCACACGAAAGCTGTCAGTGTTTCAAAAAAATATGACAGTTGATCCTGTTTAGACATTATTGACAGCTATGATGTTGTTACTTTGTACATTCCTTTGTACATGTAAAATGGAGACAGATAGGCAGGTATGTGATTGAAAGAACTTGTTTAGGGGAATGTTATAGGTGCATTTATGAGATAAATTACAGGGTTAACACGGGCTGTAGATCACTTTAACAGTAGCTTGACACGGTACAAAGTCAATATCTTATTTGCCTGGAGTACACGCAAGGAGGGAGACAACTGTTCAGACAAGCTGATATTGTGACTACATGTGCTTTTATCATTTGATAAAATGATTGTATAAATAAAAATGCTGTTAAATGTTGTTGACAAAAAATTATATATAAAATGATATAAAGATATAAAATGAATCTTACTGGCCTCTGCTTCGTTAATTTACTCTGCTCAACTATAGTTCTCTCAAATGGATCCAGCGATCGCCCAGGACATGGATACATACAACAGCTCAGGGCTCACCATGGTGAGTAAAAGGTCTTTAAAGAGAAGATTTAAAACAGGGGTCTCCAACAGGTGGTACACGAGCTACCAGCAGCTCAGGTTCTGAGATTATAGTACAAACCATGGATTCATAGTACAAACTTTAAGCAACACTACCCCCCCCCTTCAACAACAAATAATTATTTATCAGATGTCAGTCAAATGAGTTACACTGTCAAGTTTGCTTACCACAGATATGCCGTAGGCGACATGCAGTGATAGCAACTTCTCCGGATAACAGAACAGATGTAAACTAAACTTTTCCAAGAAACAGAAAATATGTTGCCAAATATCCAATATCCAAATATGGATAAAGTGAGTTAAGATGTGGGCTTCAACCTTTTTTTTAGCCTAGGAAAATTAAGTGTACTGAATTAGCTATTTTAAGTTCCCGTTTGTTATGTACAATTGGATATATTGACAACTATCACTGGATTACTTACTCAGGAGCTTTTTATTTCTCTGATTTTTCTTAGCAGATTTATGGATGCTTATTTACAATGGTGTTATCAGGTTTGTGTTCAGGTTTGACTGAATCATGACTCAGATTTTTGACACAAAAATTGACATGTCAATATGACATGATATTGATTTGGTTTGAAGATCAGTCTGCGTATTGTTATCTATTTTGTCAAAGTACTCTAGCTCTCAGAGTAAAAAAAGGTTGGAGACCCCTGATTTAAAGGAATGTTTTACAGTGGCAGGATTGGTTTAAATGATGATTTTCACAAACAAGTCATTGCAGATACATGACTGAGAAATCTATAGTAGGTCATAGGTAGGACTTGCTGCTGGCCTATATGCTCTTCCACCCTGATTTAACCTTAATGCATTTCCCCCTACAGATTAACTCTAATATGACCTCAATGGGAATGCAGCATCATAAAGACACTCTCAGAGGCCTTGGAGGGCAGGCCATGGTGAGTGATCATGGCTGTGATTACAATAGCAGACTCTGCTGGCACGTGCTTCCTGATGACTGTAGGGATGCAACGATTATTTGATAATTGTAATGCCAAAAGCCAAAATGCCAAAAAAGCCATTTGCTGGTTCTAGCTTCTTAAAAGTCAGGAGTTGACACTTTTTTTGTCATATATGATGACAAATTTAACTTTTCGCTGTTTTCTGACATTGTTTAGACAGAAAGATAAATCAATTAATTAAGAGTTAATCATCAGATTTATCAATAATTAAAATAATAGTAATTTGCAGTGTTTGCATGGTGACAGTGTGCTCCACCACTGTTATTGGTTGTTTTTTTTTTTTTGACTGGATGGCTTTTATACAGTGTATATATCTGAAATCACAGCAGTCTTTGTTTTTAATTTATGTGTATGGTGATTTTGTCAGACGCCGGCATGGTTGTAAAATCTGGATTTTAGCAGCTGCAGAGCAGCAGCTTGGAAATAGCTTCAGTCACTATTTCAAACTTTAGACAACGACAAGCCTCTGGTCTAGCTCCAATACACTTACACCCAGGATATAATTAAAATGCCATCATTATATTTTGGCATATCATTTAATACCCTCAGAACACAAATGTGCAATAAAAACTAATAATGTGAATCATGCTTTGGTGTGCCACTTCCACAACTGTCATAACAGCAATCATAGCCTTATGAAAGTGGAGGGTATTGAATTTGTGGAGCAGAAGTGGAGATCGCCTTACTAATTACTTCAGAGAGAGACTTATTGGACTTTTAAATTTGATTTATCCAGGTCTTTAATGAGGAAATAGATTTCAGGGCCTGTGTTAACTTAAATCAAAATAGGAAGAGTGTAAGATAGGAGTTTTCCCTAGTTGGTATTAAAGAAGCAAATTATAACTAACTTTTGGAATCACATCTTATCTTCCTATAGGTTAAGAAATATTAAATATGGTAAATAGACGTGCACTTATATAGAACTTTTCTAGTCTTACTGACCACTCAAAGCGCTTTACAATACTTGCCATATTCACCCACTCACTCACTCACACTTAGGACAGCTTAGCAGTTATCCTAAAGTTAAGGAGGTAAAGGAGAGAGAGAAAGTTATTTTGGGAAGTTAGGAGGCTTGTGTCATACACTTTTCCTTCCTTAAGTTAGGATAGGAACATTGAGTTGGGAACTATTCATATGTAATGGCCTTTTTCCTAAATCAGGATTACCATGGTTACCAAACTCTTAAAATAGGATTTAAAATTTAGGAACTTTCTGCAACATAGCCTCCAACCTTTTTTTTTGTGAACTTGCTTATTATAAAGGCATTTTAATTATATACTGGCTTTGTGCAAGTGTGCCTGAAGCTAGTCGGAGACTTCCTGTTGTCTACAATGAATGAGTTCTACTTCAACAGCACCTTGCATTCACCTGGAGTTTACTATTTTTTGTATTAAACTGTTTCAAACTTTTTCAGTGATCTGACAACATATATATGTCAACGGAAACAGCTTTGTTGTGAATTCGGCTGCATTAAAAATACTGTGTATGTGAGCCCAGAGAGGAGGAGAGAAGCAAATGGATAAATGGCTGAAACCATCTGACACCAAGCAGAATGCAAATAGGACACAACAGTTTTCAAATATGTCCTCAATTTAGCACATTGACCATACGTGGTCCAGCCATGTATTAGGTCTCGGCCTGGTCCTGTTTCGTGTAGGATCAACATACTTAAATCCACAAGAGGGCGCCACAAGAGTATTTTAACACCACATATACTGAGTGCCAGCAGGAAGACTGTTAGTTGTTTGACGTTGTTTTTTTTCTGTCAGTTTATTAATTGTATATATTAACTGTTCCAGAAAACACCCTCAGGCAAAAGTTGTTGTAATGGTGAAGGATGAGACTTGACGAGATGAGACGTGAGATGAGATGAGATGAGATCTGGGAAGTGGTTTTTGGTCATGGTTGATTCTACCATCTTGGGCAGGACTGATCTGTAGGCACGAGCAAGGTGCAGCCACAGCACTGCCAGGTTTCCCCAGCTTTCTTGTTCCTCTCTGCTCATTTTAGTTTCCCACACCTGTGGGTTCTATGCATCCTGGAACACCTGGGACAACTCCCGTCTGCACTGAGGTTTTTATGTTAGTGTTTGGTTAGGAGAAATGCCACGAGGCAATTGGCCATTAACTTGAAGGAGGTTGTTAATTTCATACTGATGAGTGCATTTGCTCTGAATTGTTTGACACTGCTTGCGTTCTCCTCCTTGGGAATGCACACACATGCATACACATGCATAGACAAAACCTGCATACATAAATAGTTTGGGTGTGTTGAAGTTTATTACCTTGCACTGAAAGGTATATTTAGTCTATCCTCACTAATAAATAACTCATAAATAAGTAAACAGTAAATGAGTGGATCCTGGTGACTGTCAGATAAGTTCAAATGAGGATAGAAGACTGAACATACAGTATGTGTCTTTTCTTAATTACAGTACTCTACATGGACTACAAACAGGATGAACACCTACCAGGTAATTATTGCTGTTCATTGATTTAATATATTTTTAATAAATATAAACCTCCCCGAGTGCACTTTATACACTTTTTTATGCATATACAACAGTGGGAACCCTGTGCATTTACATATAATCTATTGCTATAAGAGCTCACACTCCTCTCTGTCAGCAGGGCAGCTCGTCGAGGTACCAGCGCTCTTTCAGCCTGAGTTCGGATCAACACATTGCAGATCACATCAACAGGGTAAGAGTTTGTGTCACATCACATAGAGCTGAACACCAGGCATGGTATGTTAATGCCTTCATAAAGCACTTGTCTTAATGATGCTCTATTTCAATTAACTGTACTGGCTGCAGAGCACTGACTGGTGGATAGGCCACAGTTCTGATGTAGTGAATGAGATTAAAATTCAGTAAAGCTCATGTGCAAAACATGGGTGAGAACAAAATTACTATTAGGTTGTCTGCATGGGTGGACAGTACTGTACTTGAGTGAATTTTCAAAATATCTGTACTTCAATTGCGTTTTTTTTTAAATATATACTGTATATATATTGGAAACTTATGACTTTTATTCCACAACACTTACAAGACAAATATTTTATTTTTGATTGTACTACATTTCTATAAAGTACTTGTTACTTTGCAGTAGAGCTGTTAGTCAGCAAAATTAATTTTCTTTTATTTACAAAAATAAGATAAATGGTAAATAAATGTGAATGGACTACACTTATATAGCGCTTTTCTAGTCTTATCGACCACTCAGAGTGCTTTGCAATACTTGACTCACACATTCATATATCACACCCGTTCACACACTCATACACTGATGGAACAGCCATCACGGATTATTTTGGGTCGGTATCTTGCCCAAGGACACTTCAACACGCGGACTGCCGGAGCTGGGGTCCTTCTAATAAGTGGACGACCCACTCTACCTCCTGAGCCACAGAAGAACATTCAATTTGTTCGTCGCAGGAAAAAAAAACAATCACAGCCAACTCCTACACTGTCAGTCATGTTGTGCTTACATTAGAAGATAGATATAGATATCAGCAATTCCACTGTCTGTTTGATAGACACACACACGCGCACACACACGCACACACACACGCACACACACACTACAGGTTCTACAGTAAGTCAGTCAGTTCAGTAGGTTGTTTCAGAGTCATGAGATTCTGTAAATGTGGAACAAAACAACAATGTGCTGACTTAAAAAATTTACTTTTGAATAATAAAGTATTTTTAAAAGCAAGTACTCCAGTATTATAACTCCAGTAAAAATTTGATTGAACAACTATCACTTGTATCGGAGTAATATTTAACCAGGCGTATCTATACCAACTATACTCAAGTAATCGAGCTGTGTACTTTGTCCACCTCGGGTTGTCTGCCTTTGCTTTAAGCAATGAAAGAACGTACCATGAATATATCATTATACATTATACTTTTTGGTGTTTTGGTATGACCTCTTTTTGACCCAGAAATCTGTTTTTTCTTTTTCTTTTTCAGAGACTGTACATGATTGATGGAAACCATGTACACCACCCAGAGTACCAACCCTATGTGTATGCCTATGAGGGACAGGGAAGCATATGCCAGTCCCTGGATAAGCTGTCACTCAGCAACCTGGGAGATGATTTGCAGTTTCTGAATGATTTGGAGCCAAAGTTCAAGACCTTGGGAGGCATCTGTCACCAGAATATTCAAGAAAAAAACATGCAGCTTTGAGGGAGACAGCTAGAATGTGATTTTTATATCAAGTAGGTCGCTCTTTGTTCGTGTTTTGTGATTGCGATTATGGATTAATCTGACTGGATATGTCGCACAATTAAATACCATAATGGATGGCTTCTGTACTTGTACAATATGCACTAAAATGTCTTACATACAGCTTTATGCAAAAGTTTTGGCACTCCTGGGCAAATTACATTACATTGATTCAAGTGAAAAGAAGAAAATGCAACTCCTGCAGTTAATACACATTAAAAAAGATTAGCCCTTCTTCAAATGATAACACACATAACAGTGCATGCACATAACAGTGCATTATCATTATTATTTCATCATTCATTATTTCATGACCATATCAAAAATTGACAGTAATTGTGGCATGTGCAAACATTTGGAAATCCTTCAACTTGTAAAACAAGCAGTGAACTCGTAAAGGCCTAAATTGACTCTTTACAACTTGAAAGGCAGATCAGGAATTATCCTAAAGGATTGTTAGCTGAAGAAATTTCCAGAGCTGATGAATTCTGACTCTTCAAACCTTGAGGTAATACTCAACAACCATAGCCGCCACCTAGCAACTGACTGAGGATCTGAAAATGAAATGAACTGATGCATACAAAACTGGGATGGCTATAAAAGATATCAAAGCGATTCCAGCTTAGAATTTAGAACTGTCCAAAATGTCAATTTAGTGGAACCGTGGAGGTCGGAACAAGATCTGGAAAACCAAGAAATTTTTCAGATGAAAGTGCACGTCTCCTGGGCAGAGAGGGAAAGCAAAAATCCCCATATGGCTGCAAAGGAGCTGCTGGAAGTTTACCTGACACAGGGGTGGGGTTGCGCCTTTCTACGGTGCGCAATGTTTGTACAAACAGTGGCAGCTAGTGCAACAGGAAACACTGCACGGCTGAAGAAAGAAATGGATCCCATTAAATATTCTGGATGCAGATGTCATGCAGTCAGTTGACACAGTGAAACTGAAAAGAAGCTGGTTATACAGCAGGATAATTATCCAAAGAAGAGAAGAGTGGCCGTCACAGTCCCCTGACTTGAATATCATTTGAAAAATCTGAGTTCAATCTGAATCAAGAACAGAGAGATTCAAGCTGCAAGACTGCAAGCTGTGATATCTGCCATTTGGAGAAAAGCTAATGTTTTACTGTCTGTATGCTACAAAATACAGAATTTGCCCAGGGGTGCCCAAATCAGAATCCATCCAAGTGTAGCAGCTGTATGTTGCTTACTTGAAGATGGAATTAATGCACAGCACAAACTGTCATGCTCTGGTGATGGTGAAATCTAGCATATTGGCAGTGACTGGGTGTGTTTGTTTATTTTGTACTTTGCTGCAACAAGAGTGATTGCTGCCAAGTCAGGTGGAGGTTTTGTAAGGATATAATTATTTTTGATGGTTTAAACTGTAACTTAACAGAAGAAGAAAACAAGCAACTTCTCCAAGGGCGCCCTTTTGTAAAAGATCCTTCACAAGTACCTGCAGAAATTGGACAGTGCTAATGTAAATGTATGCGGGCTGTTGTTTATGATCCTTGCTTTTTGTTGTTTTCTTATGTGCATTTTTGCATCTGTTGTCTTAAATATGTATTCTTTTTCGAAAACAAATGTAGTATTTAGAAAAAAAAATGCATTTGCCATTACTAAATGATATGTTGGTAGCAATTTCTGGGGGAATTAAAAAAAACATTTTTTTACGTGGGTTGGGGGGAAAAAGAGATGTTCATTTGTTGAAGTTATTATAATAAAATTATACAAAACTAGCAACAAACTGTACCACTATGTTCAAATGTTAAGATTATGCATATTATAAGTTGACAGCTTTTAACAACTATAATTACTTATATTACTTTTACAATTGCACACTAATAGCCTATAATCTAAACACTGTGACATTAATTGTAGATGATAAAGAGGTTGTAACCGAGGGAGTGGTCACTGGCTGAAATGTCGCTGGCATTATGTCAAAAAGGTAAAAGTTTGACTTGTTTTGACTGTTGTCCCACCCTGCATATAATTCATGTGATAATCCCTCCTAATGCTGTGTAGTGTACAGTGTAGCCAATTTTTGAACACTGTTTTTTAAAACCAATGACAGCAGCTGTCTACAGTTTTGTTTGAAGATGTGCTATGACCATTTCATGTCATCAACTCCCTGTATTGCTGCAAAAACAATATCAGCCTGTGCAGTTTTATTTGACACATGGTGACATTTGATGTTTTGCTTTGTGTCCCTTTCTGGTACAGCACATGCTGTAAAGCTTGTTTTTCAAATAGTAAATGCACTAAGCTAGATATGTTCTCAGCAGAGGAGCCAGAGGTTGTTCAGGTGTGGCGCAGACTCATATAGCTTATATGCAAATATGAACCTGTGACCTTGCCTGACATACGCGCATAACCCGAAAACTATCTGAATATACTGATATATCACGTCATTTTTTACCTGCATAAACATACAAAACCATGAAACACAAACACAGTAAAAACAAAATAAGACAATTCAAGGCATTAAAAGTGCCGTTATTTCATGCTACAGCAGGGAATAGGAAATAAAAACAATTAAAAAAAAGGACTGATGAACACCAAAGGACACAAGGTAGCATGACAGTAATTCAAAGTAATAGAAAGTCATGTTTTAGTTTAATTCTATGAATGCCAAAGTGCCCATCTTAATTGCCCACGACATCAGCAGCTAGATTTATCAGTTCCTTGACATGACAAACAGGTTTTAATCACCTACGCAATTACACTTCACATCATTTTTCCTGAGAAGTCGATTCATCAGGGCTGCCGGTAAACAGCTTCAAAGCTGCCTCGCTTGAGTGCAAAATGATTGAAGCGCTTTCATACGGTACCAGCTGGAACATGTAAAGACTTACGAAAGCATGTGCCTTATCTTCCCATTCTATAGAAGCTAGGTTTGTTAAGCAAGCCAGTGTTGAGCCATTAGATTGTTCTAATTCTACTGTCCTAACGTGGGGCCTGCAATGTTATTCTAGTTACCAAATCTGTTATCTTTTCTGCTGTGAATTGCTTAAGATGTAACAGAGGTGCTATAATGACAGAGACAAAGCACACAATCAAAGGGAGGAGATACTTAATGAATCAGACTAGGTTGATGAACTGAAGAAAGGAAATATGTGCAAGCATTCAAAGTAGCTTTAAGTCTACTGTTAAATTATCATCAATGAAACAAAGTTTGAGTTGATTTTTTCTAAAATGAGCTAACAGAGAATAAAAAGTCTTAACATTTCTGTATTAGTTTGGAGCTACGATGACATTTGAAGTTTTGTTCACAATATTTGATCATGAACCCAATATTTTTTTGCTCTTTGTCTAATAAAGAATGTGCTGTGCCCAACTGCACGCAATAATCCAGTTTTCACTGCATATCTTATTTTTGAATTGCTAAATTCAACATGTGTTATTTCTAATTGGATTGCAATAATGGGCCAAAATAATTTGTGTGTAAGTCAGTGACAGAAAAAAAGTTTGTAAGGAGTTACAAAGTGGGCCTCTCAATTCTGCCAGATCTGATTATTCCAGTAAACTGATTACTAAAGTCTGCCCAAGGTTATTTGTTTATCCATTATCATGTACATGTCTCAATTTCCCTAAAAGGAATACAACAGCAACAGTTACTGAACAAAACTTTAAGTATAAGTGCTACCTATAAGTGTAAAAAAAAAAACTGGAGGTGAATATAGGGAAGATAAGAGTAACAAGTACCACCATGAAGCATGGCATTATAAAATAAAATTGTGAAAAATGGACTTTTAAGAATAAAAATAAATTTTCAAGAAGGATATATTGGATCAGAAATGCTGGAATTAAATAAAAATTACCTTTCATAATCTCTGTTACAGTGAAAAGAAGCAGGGTTAAATATTATTTCACAATATTAAACTTTACAACATTATCATTTTCCAATCTCAATATCATATATTTATTTATAATAGATTATTTCATCAAACAAGCTACCTGCTTTTAAATCACTTTTGAAAACCTAAAAAAACTTTCATTCATTCATTGTGTTTTTAATGTATTTTATGTACTTTGGCTGTTTACAACTGTTTTACTAAAGCTTTCTTTTACGAGTACAATTTCTTGTTTGTGCACCAATATGAAGCACTTTGTAACCATGTTATTAAAGGCTCTAGAGAAATAAAGACAATAGTACATAATATGCTCTGTAACAAACAGTAAAATAAGCACCTTCATTGTCACCATGTTCCTCAGAAAGTGTTACACCCTGATGCTATGACTTTTGCCAACTTTCAGGTTCATGTGAAATCTCCTTTATTATATCCCTCCCACTCTGACAGACAGAGATAAAGCAGCCCTGGCATGCAGCTCAGCCTTCATTCAGGTTCATACAGGGAACAGTCTATTATCTGAGGGATTAACTTTTGAAACAACACATCATCTGGATATAATATGGAGACAATACAACTCTGTCTTTTCATGGCACTGGTAAGAATTTATCTTTTGTCTGGACATAAGGATGAAAAATTAATAATATGGCGCTTACTTAATACATACATCTGCCTCAATACGACTGACATTTTTAGAATCATCCAAATGACTCTATAGCAACATGTAACATAAGGATTTATTATTTAACTTCCACTATATAAGTGATGTAATGTAATGTTTTTGCAGTGTCTGGGAATCGACGGGTCGTCTTCAGAAATTTTGCAGCGACAAAAAAGAAACTGGATCATAGATTCCTTTAGTATAGACGAAGGCTATAGGGGAAGTTACCCATATTCACTTGGCACAGTGAGTATCTACCGAGAGTCACAATACATGGATATGACAGCAGCACAAATGACAAGCTGAAGGAAGATCATTACAAATGTGCTGCTGTTGTGACTCGCTACAGGTTAAAGTTGAGAAGACCCTCACCCTCTTCCAGATACATGGTCAAGGTGTTGATGAGGACCCCAAAGGCATATTACATATCAACAACCGCACAGGGGAGATTACTGTCCACGGCCCTGTTGACTATGAGACATACCAGGAGCTTAAGGTTAGTGTGTGTGTAAGAGAGTGCACTTGGGGTGTGGGACGTGGTCAGTGGTTTCATTATTTCACAATTCTTGCCTTTGCATTACAGCTGGTGTTTCTGGCTCTTGATAGAGACAGTAGAATAATAGACACACGGCTGGGCATTGAGATATCAGTTATTGACGCAAATGATCACCCTCCAAAGTTTGACCGTGAAATCTATGTGATCAACATAAAAGAATCTACGTTACAAGGTAACTTACTCATTTTGAACAACTTCCGGATGTAATCTTCACGGCTATTATTATGAAGTGATCATTTGTATGAATCAAAGTTGTTGTGAATGCCACAAGGACCAAAATAACATAAAATAAAAACAAACTGCTCTTTTTCTTCTGATACTGACAGGCACTAACTTGATTACTATTCAAGCAACAGATAGTGACAACGGGAAGAACAAACTATTTACTTTACGAATAGTCTCCACCAGTTATAAATCAGAGGAAGTGGAGTTCTACATAACTCAGATGGCTGGTACTCAAACTGGAACCATTTCGTTTAAAGGGTGTCTGGACCATGAAGTAAGAGGAAAAAAATATCATATCTGTTGATCTTGGAATTTCCCTCTTCCTTCTTTTTATTTCAATAACATGACCAAGTCAAATATGTTGTGATTTTTTTTTCCATTTTGGAAAGTGACTGTTCTTTATAACCCATCAGAAAGCAGAGAAACACATCATTATAGTAGAGGCCAAAGACCGTGGAGAAAAACTACAGCTCTCCAGCTCCTGCACTGTCATAATCAACATAGAAGATGGAAATAACCACAGTCCTGAGATCACAGGACAAAGAGTGAGCAATTCATTCATTCAATTACCTTGAGTAAGGAAAAGACAGCTGTTGCCTACAGTACAACAGCCTCTTTTAATAATTAAAGTTTCTTTTATTTTTTTGACTCTAGGGTCCAGGGAAAGTGAAAGAAGGAGAGAAAAATGTCCTTGTTTCACGGCTGCAAGTTAAAGATGAAGACGGCAAAGGTACAGATGCCTGGAGAGTGAAATATCAAATCCAAGGAGAGGCAGGCAACTACTTCAGAATCAGTACTGATCCTGACACAAACGAGGGACTACTCTATGTGAAGAAGGTATTTGGTCTGCGTTCATACTACATATTCTTTTCAAGCTACAGTCAGATACAGATTATTGGTGAAAATATATCAAACTCTGACGCCACAAAAATTGTGCCAGGCTTACTATACCAGATACAGTAAGGACTATGGTTTATGCTAAAGCACCTTGGATCGCACTTTACAGTGGACTTGATTTCCTGTGTGCTGTTGTACCCACAGATGACCTCAGTTGATGTCTGTCCTTTAGCTATCATGAAGTCTCAATTATGGCTACATCCTGCTCAGGGATAAATGCTTGACCCACAATAACTGTGTTCCACTGTACCTTTTATTTAAAATGTTAATGCAACCATTTCCACCGTTGTTTTTTTCCTTCAGACATTATTGTCTAAAAATCTGAGATACTCATAAAACATCCTCTTTTCCATTTTACTGTAAACAAGCTAAAACATGTTTTTATGTTTGGGCCTCTTTGACATGCTGTAATACATAATATTTCTAGGGATTTTAGTATTGTATCACAGAAATCACTGACTACTATTGTATAATGAGCATTATGCCTCTTAAAAAGTCCTTCGATGTATGATGTGAAATTACATCATGGCATGAATTTCAATTTTTGTCTTCAAACCAGCATTCGATCTTTGCTTCTTTTACAGCATCTGAACTATGAGGATGGTCCTGCATGGAATGTGACTATCAGTGTGGAGAATGAACTCCCCTATTATTCGTGCAGAGTGGAGAGTAAAAGTGCCGCTGGTCTTTGGAAAGTCACTACTATTAGTGCTGCTAGTGGTGGTGGTGGTGGGGCTGTGACAGGGCTGAGAGAAGGATCATCCATATACCAATTGACAGTGTCTGTGGAGGATGTCAATGAGTCTCCGATCTTCGACGAATTCAACAAAGAAGTTCCATTGTTTGAGAATATTGAGGGGGGACAGTATCTGGTTACATTTACAGCTAAAGACCCTGATGTCAGCAGCAAAAACACATTTGTGTAAGTCATGAAGATACTAGCTACATGTCCAGCTTACAGGACAACAATATTCTATATAAGTATTCCACTAGAGAACTTGCAAATGTCTAACACAACACACATATGTGTTTCAGATACATAAAAGGAGAGGACCCCGCTGGCTGGGTTACAGTGGACCCCAAAACTGGGAAAGTAACCACATCAAAGATGACAGACCGAGAGTCAGTCTTTGTGAATCAAAGTATCTATGTGGTCAACATATATGCCGTTGACGATGGTATGATCTGGAGGACTATTCACATACTGTTTATGTTATTGATTCCAATTTATTTATTACATGAATGAAAATTTACAACACATATGTTTGGTCACCAGGTAAACCTCCAATGACAGGCACTGCAACCCTCACCATCCACATTAAAGATGAGAATGACAATGTTCCTTCCCTGACTGAAACTATAATTGAAATGTGCCAGTCCGATCGACCCTCATGGGCCAAAATCACAGCCTTGGACCTGGATGAAGAGCCCTACAGTGGGCCTTTCAGCTTCAAGCTCCACGGAGATGTTGATGGCAAATGGAAGATCGACCCTTTGCAAGGGGAGTTCTAATTCTGACAGGAGCCAAGATCATCGTCACTGCTGTCAAATCAAACTCTAGTTTCTAATAGTCTAGTTTATCAAGTTTGTCACAATGACTCTGAGTAACACAAAAATTTCTTTTGGATATACAGGGCATTCAGTCAACCTGGTGAAAGAGATGACAGTTCATTCTGGACACCATGAGTTGGTGGTAGAAGTCTCTGACGCTCAAGGCGAGGCCGCTGTCCACAACCTGTCAGTTACTGTGTGTAACTGCTTAGACACAGAGAAGCCAAACTGTCGCAACCGCAAATCTTTTACCTCCTCAGCAGGACCAGGAGCATTTTTCATCATCATTTTCAGCATATTATTTCTTTCAGGTAGGTCACAGGTCTGAAATACTTTGATTATTGTTAATGAGATTGCCTTATTTTTATGTTGAAAGTTGAAAAAAATACAACATATTTCATTTCAATTTTCATTCAAATATTCTAAATTACATGTATTACATACAGTATACAATATGAAATAGCAGTTTTAGATTTTTGTTTTGAGCCCCTCCTTTGGTCAATGATTTGATTTGTGTGTGTGTGGTCTTTATATACCAGCTATGCTACTTTTGGCTGGTCTCGTGACATGTAAGAAACAATTCAAACCAAGCCCAGATTACGGTTTGGGACAATATCTGAAGAACTGTAACACTGAGGAGCCAGGAACTGACTGCAAAGTAAATACTTTTATTTGTACTTGATTATTACTGTAGGCTCTCTTTCACTCACTCTAGCATACATGCTAACACACACACTGTATGTGCTAGTGCCTATAAAATCATGTTTAAAAAGTAGTTGTTATAAAGTAAAAAAACCATGATGTGTTGCTGTAAAAGCTTAAGACTGTCTTCACATTTTCAACAGGTGGCTATTGGTGCATTAAACGAAGTAGACAGTCAGACTGTGGAACAAATCGAAACAAAGCAAGTGAGTCATGTAAAGTATACATTTACTTCAACGTGAATCATGACAAAAGTGCTGTAATTCAATTTCTTACTTTTGTGCAGTCATGACTTGCCTTGAAATGTTTTTGTTTTTTGTTTTGCAGTCAATCCCTAAGCTACCAGGTCTAACAGTGACTGACCATTCCACTTCAGGGTACGACATGTCCCAAGCTAAAATTCAACAGCAAATGAACAATTTACACTGGGTACGGAGGTTATCATTATTATTATCATTATTATTAGTAGCAGTATTAGTATTAGTATTACTATTACGATTATTATTATTATCATTATTATTATTATTATTTGTGTAGTTGTTGTTGTTGTTGTTGTTGTTGTTGTTGTTACACTAGTGGCAGCATACTCTTGATTTAAGGGTCTTGTGATATTCAATTTTTTTTAATTGTCAACAAATACATCCATTAAAAAAAAATTATTTACCCTTTTTTAAAACTAGTGGCTGTACAGATTTATTCCGGAGACAAAGATTAATGGAACAAAGTTTATCATGCAACAACTCTGAGGATTGGGTATTATTATTATTATTATTATTATTATTAAATTATTATTATTATTATTATTGTTCACAAATGGCAGCATGAGTCTAGATTTAAGGGATGATCTTTTATTATTCTTTTTTTTTTTTTTTTATTGTCAACAAATACATCCATGAACAAACCAAATAAATAATTTAGTCTTTTATAAAAACAAAAATGTATATTTGTGACAGGTTTCAAGCATTTTGTTATATATTGAAACAAATTAGCTTGAGTTAAAGTCAAAGATTGGCTGAGAAAGTTGAACAGACAAACTAACACACTGATGGTTTGTAGTCTTTTCATGAGATTTGTTGACAGCTAGGAAAATGTAAAATAAATTGCCAACCTTATCCTTTAACATTTTTTAATGTCGCATAGTGATAAATGGACACCAATTCAAATAATATATAAGGTGTAAATATAATAAGTGTTGTCAAGGCTCAACATGCTTTTTGTCCCCCAGGTCACGGCTGAATCACGGGGGGGCTGTATAGATTTATCCCAGAGCCAGAACTTAATGGAACAAAGTTTTTCACGCAAGAACTCTAAGCATTGGGTATTATTATTGTTATTATTATTATTATTATTATTATTATTATTATTATTGTTGTTGTTGTTGTTGTTGTTGTTGTTGTTGTTGTTGTTGTTGTTGTTGTGTCACAAGTGGCAGCATAGTCTAGATTAAGGGATGAATCTTGTTATAATCTTTTTTTTTTCTAATTTTATTTTATTGTCAACACATACATCCATGAACAAACCAAATAAATAATTTAGTCTTTTATAAAAACAAAAATGTATATTTGTGACAGGTTTCAAGCATTTTGTTATATATTGAAACAAATTAGCTTGAGTTAAAGTCAAAGATTGGCTGAGAAAGTTGAACAGACAAACTAACACACTGATGGTTTGTAGTCTTTTCATGAGATTTGTTGACAGCTAGGAAAATGTAAAATAAATTGCCAACCTTATCCTTTAACATTTTTTAAGTGTTGTCAAGGCTCAACATGCTTTTTGTCCCCCAGGTCACGGCTGAATCACGGGGTGGCTGTATAGATTTATCACAGAGACAGAACTTAATGGAACAAACTTTTTCACGCAACAACTCTGCGCGTTGGGTACTGAAATTATGATTTTTATCATTATTATTATTATTATTATTATTATTTTTATTGTTGTTGTTGTTAATCCACAACATTCTGCAGTTATTTAAATTTATATCATATTACAAAAACTGTTGTAATGTGAAGTCTGACCATTGTAACGTTTGATTTTCCAGTCAAAGGGTGCATCATCAACCATGAGAATGAAACAGCTGCAGGGACAGTTAATGTATAAGGTACTGTTATCTACACTATGATCCCTCATTTTATTACTTTATTTTTTTAAATTCATACAATTTAACTGTGACAATTTATGTTGGACTTCTGATAAGATTTAAAAAAGCTGAATTCATACAAATATCTGCTATTGATTTCCCAGACTTGGGGAGGACACAGTAAATACTCAGTTCAAGAGAATATTGAAATCAGACGTGAGATTCTGCTCCAAATACTAAATAAGGTAATGACAACAATTCCATCAATCCTACAAAGCCTAGAGGTAATTCTGTTTCTCTTTTTATTTTTAAAAATGTTCTCCTTTTCTTTTCTTTCTGCTGTGTGTGCTGTAGAGGCTGTACTCTCTCCAGGCACCCGGAGTGGAGCTGTGTGATTATACTCCTCATGTGTATGCTGAGGAGGGAGAGACAAGGCACAACTTTGAGCTTGATGCAATCTCCATCTCCGATATTTCCTTTGACCCAGACATGGACCTGGATTTAAGGTTTAGTACCCTGGCCTCAATCTGCATGCCTAATGAAAGCACTGTCTACAGTACGAAAACCTCTTATGTAACAGAAAAACTTAAGACAGGAACTCTGATCCAAGTTGAAAGCCATGAAACTAAAATGAACACTCCACCATATTTGTGAGTTGTAGGTAATTTTGAATTCTAAATGTTACAGGGGCTTTGAGCATACTCTTATGCTACCTTCAGCTACATTTGGCTTCATGAATGACTGTCTGGGAAAATTTGAACATTAGAACTTAGATAATACCAGGCACAGGTTATCGCAATTCTAAGATATGGATTTTTGATGCATGTTCAAAGTCAGATGCTGAAATTATGTTGTTGTTATGTTTGTTTATCATTATAAGATAAGGGACTATATTCTCTGGAAAGAAAGAAGCTTGCGCATACAAAGCTGAATATGTCTGTTAATCAAAACTGCACTGATTCCATTTAACTTTGCGTTATCTCTTTGTTGGTCATATAATTCATCTGATTTCTGTGCTGAAATTTTGAGATGAAAAACAAACAACTTTTGCTGTTGTAACAGGACAAGGCAAGAAGAGTTCAGTCAGGATTGCTACAGAGACGGTTGTTAGCAACTGAGATGTTGCATCATAGAATGTTACTGGACCTGTTTTTAAGTCCAGTGCGTGAAAGATAAAATGTCATTCCTACTGAAGGTCAAACAAATCTAAGACAAAAAATTCCAGGAACAAGAGGCAACAAATGTGTCACTTAAATGCTCACAAAAAGTACACTCTCCTGTTGGAAGGCCTTTTTCTACACAGCAGCACTTGATACAAACGTTAGCATGATAAAATGCAAGCCACACAGAACCATGGTTATGTAGTCAGGGGCATGAGAACACGGTTTGGCGAGATAGGTTATCATAACACAGTATTAACAATGAAAGCCGGGTTGTGGGAACAGTTGAGAAAAATCAAAAATTGAATTTTAGTATATACTTTCAATAGTCAAGTCAATATGGTGTATAGTGAAAAAAAGTTTCTTTCACTACAGGTTACATTTAGTATTCATACAATGATGATCTATTGTAATGACAGGGAAATGGGTGTCTCAGTGTGTTTGGGGTTCTTAAAAATGTATGTTAGGCAAAGTTTTTGCTTTCACTTTTTTGGGATGTTTTTTGATGTGTTGTTTTAGCATTTGCTATGGTCACATAAAACAGTATAAGTTTGTCGTGCTTTCACTGTTTTCAATATGACTGTCAAAAATATGCAGGTATGTCACTATGTAAATAAAATACTTTTGAAGGACGAATGGTGATTCCAGTCAGCCACTATCAGCATTTTCAAGCTGGTTTTGTGTTTGTTCTTTTACACTGTCAGGCATTTGTGTGTTTGTGTGTGTGTATATGCGTGAAATTGAATGTGGGTACATATCCACACATCAAATGAATTATAGAATCATATGAAGTAGTCTATATTATGTAAAGGATGATGTGAAGCTGTGTTATTTCCTTCTACATATAGGAAATGTCTGAATGGAATATGAAATATATTATGTGCAGGTTCAGCAAAGATCAGAAGTCATCTTTGATACTTTACAAACAATTGTCTTTGTTAAACTAAACTTTCACATACACACAGCTACTGTACACACATAGACATATTCAAACACACTCACATATGCAAATACTTGTCTACCGATACGCCTGATGCGCACCATGCCTAATGTTCTCAGCATAAAACAATCTGACACTATCAAGGTTATAAATGTTTCCTATGAAATACTGACTTCTTGTGGTTATACAAAAAATGACACTACTTGAATCTATGATCATTGCCTTAACTAGCCATGAAGAAATTACAGTAACATTATATAATACTTTTCAACACACCATTTACTGTAGTATTTATATTTATGCTCTCTAAATAGCAGTGTCACCTATATAATGAATTCAAATCTGGTGTAATTTGCTGTATGGATAGTGACTACGTGGCTGATTTGACTTTACTAACTCATATCATTTTGTGATTCCTAAATGTAAACAAGGTTTTAATTCTGTCTCATGGCTGAAAGCAAGGCTGAATTTATTTGGGGGCGATACCTTATTAGGCAAATGATCTTAACCTTCAGGAAGCAGTGATCTAAATGAACTGTAACAGGATTTTTTTTTTTAAACCAGGGAGTATGAATTCATGTACCTAAACATATACTGTGTCTATAATAACAAACACATTGTGAGGTTTCTTTCATGGTGTGGGCTCAATACACAATAAATGTAAAGGGCAACTGAAAGATGGAACTGAAAGTGGAAAGAATAACATAATTGCATGTGGTCACTGGAGAAATCACCAAAACAATGATTCATTAAATAATTGCACCAGCAAATAAGGTGTGTGTTGTTTACCTGAGGCTGTACCCAGCCTGGAGGAACCAGTGTGCAGAATGCGTGGGAGTAGCTGTTCCATTTGGAGGCCTTTAAGGGGATAGTCCTGAATTCTCATTACCACACCTGGCCATAAAAAAAAACAAAATAATAAGATCACATTCATGAAATAGCATGTAAAAGTAAACAACAGTTGTTGTGATCACACACAGCGATAAAAGATAAAATGATAGTACCAAGCATGCAAGAGAAGCTGTGCCAACAGTTGGGGGAGGGTATTCAAAGATGCCTGACTGGGGTGAGGTCATGATAGCGTGTGTGAGCTCCACCTGGGGCAACAGACGCAGAAAGGCGGCATACGCCCGACGCTCCATGAAGGGCTGCTGCACCAGGATCACCCTGGAAGCTGTGCAAAGGGTAAAAAAAAAACAACAAAAATGAATGGAACTGATGAAACTGAGAACTGAGTTCCAAGACTCAGACAAAGGTGCAGTATATACCAGGTGGTCATATTCTGCTGTTCCTTTTGTTTTGAAAAACACTACAGCAATGATTTACAGGCACAGCTAGAGAGCTCCCACCTGGGATGAGGTAGAGTTTGTGGGAGAAGTGAATATTCTCTCCACTGTTCATGGCCTCAGTCTTCAACAACATGTTCCTCCAAGGAACCTTCATTGGTTCACACAAAAAAACCAAAAAAACACATTAGCTTCTTGTCTGGTCCACACACCTGAAATGTGCACTGCTCATCACGAACATAATATAGTAAAGATGTGAGTGTGTAGGTATGTGTGTAAAAGAAAGAAAGAATAAACGTCTCTGTTCTGGGGAGCGATATTTGGAACTTACCTACAGAGCTCAGAATAGGAAGATGTTGGTCATGATCAGATGCTTCTTGATATGTTTTTATGCTTTTTTTCTATTGATATTTGTGCCCTGTGTGTTTTTCTGTTGTGAATATTTGTTTGGGCATTGCAAACTAGCTTTGGCTATAAATGTTGCAGTGGGTAGCGCTATACAATACAATACAACACAAAAGAACGAAAGAAAACCTAAGTACCCAGCTAACCCAACACTGACCTGCAGTCTGTTGTGCCCAAGTTGCCAGTGAAGAGCAGCCTGGGAGCTCATCCTTCCAAGAAGAAAGCAGCTGACCTCTCACCAACCAGCAAGCCAATTATCACATCACCCTGTGAACAAATAAAAAATCTCAGTTTGAAACATTTTAATCACATATCAAGGATATTAAATGTGCATTAATCAAATATGTATATTAACGATGAATCTAATGACTACATGTAATGCAAAGGTAGTAGCTTAAGGTTACCCACAGAGCATTATGCACTCTGAAGCTATACAGATCTTTTAGCCCATATTAGTCTTTTGTAAACATTTTGTATGGAGACAAACTGTTCAACAGTTGTTTTCAGCAAACAAGCTACAAGATGCCACAACAACTCTCTCCAATACAAGCTGCATCCTATTGGCTGTCAGGTTAACGTTTTAAGTGTAAAGAAAGCATTTGTCATAATATCAGTGAAGCCAACTTACATCAGTTATTCAATGGTCAACTAACACCAAATTTGTGCCACAGCAGCCTCCACAACAACACCAGCCCCAGGGGAGGAGGCTGACGTAGGCCATCAATGAAAAGAACAGGAAACCACAACAGTGGTAGGTTTCCACTGACGCTCTTACCTCTTAAGTATAACAGAACAGCAGTGCAGGCCATTTATTCTCCAATGTTCCCATTCATTAACCTTCTCTTCCAATTGTCTAAAGGGCAACAGGTTCTTTTATCTGTCTCTGCTCATCCATCCACTCTTATATATGAACTATCTCTTCTTCCAGTTGTTTAATACTAATTCTAACCTAAATGCAAAAATCACAAAGGTGTTATTATTCTTTTACTGATTGTAGTGCTCCTGTACTCCTTTACTCCTTTCCTGACATTTTTAAGGACTGCTTCATAATACAACATCAGCGTCCAAGCAACTTTGCCTTAAGTGGTCCTTTTTGAATCAAGAGCTCCATAAACACAATATACGCATGTAGGATTTAAGCCATTAGACACACATCAATTAAGGGCTGCTGGCAAATCACTCCATGAATACATATGAGTCACTGTGCTTGTGTAGGCAGGGAATAAAGTTAAGAGCAGGGCGCAGTAAACACCCAAAACCTACTGCACACAGAAAACAACAACACAGGGTCAGAGGGCAGTTGTGCATCACACTAACTCCTGTTAGTTTTCAACCTCAAACAGAACATACCACCCATTTGGAATGACAATGCACAAACAAAACAGCATGCTCCTGCTCTGCTTATCTACAAACTTTGCATATGAATTGAAATGTGTGCTACTCCCCACTATTTCTCCAATAACATTTATTTTCTGATGTCGCTGAATTAGGCACTGATTGATTGAGCACGCCCTCTGCTGGTTAATTTAGGACTTAAAAATATGGCTTTTCCCCAGTCAACCTGCTGCCTCTACAGTTTTGATGTCCAGACTTTTTCTCAAAATCATCCATGATATCTTAATCTGCGCAAATATCTTTATATAGACTGAATTTTTATGATTTATTTGTCTTAATAGGCTGACCCTCAATTTAAGAGTGTAAAAGTATACCATCTATATTTTACATGTAGTATGTACAGTACTAGTCAAAAGTTTGACATGAATGGGAAAGTGTGTCCAAACTTTTGACTGGTACTGTATGTCACCATTGTCAAAATCTGTAGGCCTACATGCTGTGAGGCATAAAGCTGTTATAAACTACATTAAAAGATTTCAACATATCCAAAAAAAAAATATTTCAGTGTATTGAGCAATATACTGAAAGTCAATAAAACACAAACGTTTAAAATTGTCTTGTTTATATATTCATATTTATTAAATACATTTTATATCTTCCAGTATAAATATACAATGTAGGGATATCAACAGAGCAAGAGGAAATAGTTTTCACTATGACCTGGTGGGTTTACCTTTCCCACTACCTTGTCCTTGGCGGTAGCCATCATACAGCTCTCTGAGGTGGAGGATGAGCTCCTCTGTGTTCTGTCCAGTGAGAGCTGACACAGGGATGATCCGCTCAATGACCTGGCTCCTGAGAGTCTCAAGCTTCTCCTGGGCCTCAGGCAGGTCCATTTTGTTGGCTATGATGGCCTGAGGGCGCTGGGACAAACCAGGCTCATACTGGTCCAGTTCATAACGCAAGTGTTGGAGCTGAGTCCAGGGCTCCGGAGTCGACAGGTCCAGAACAAAGAGGATGAAACGACAGCGCTCTATGTGACGCAGGAAAGAGATGCCCAGGCCTCGATTTAGATGGGCTCCTCGAATAATGCCTGGGATGTCAGCAACTAAAAAGAGCAAGAGTAAAAGAGGAAAATACACGTTATACTGTATGTTGTAAACATAATCCAAAGCAAGTTCCTATTAAAACTTTATTATTCTGTTGTAAAATAAGAAATAATATATTAATGGTTTGCTTAAAACCAACTACCTGCAACTTGCTCATGATCCCTGTAATTGACAATTCCTACATGTGGGTTGAGTGTTGTAAAAGGGTAAGCAGCAACAGCAGGCCTGGCATTGGAGATGGCTCTCAATAATGATGATTTTCCAGCATTAGGAAACCCTACCTGATGGGATATAGATTTTAAAAATCTGTTCATTATATTTGTGCTGTTAAAAAGCAGTAATGCAAAGGAGTTATTTCCAATTTTAAACAGCTTTTTCTCACCAGTCCAGCATGGGCCATGGTGCGTAGCTCCAGCTGAAGGACCCTCTCCTCGCCCAGCATTCCTGAGGTTGCTGTCATGGGGGCACGGTTCTCATTGGACAGAAAGAATCGATTCCCTTTTCCTCCAGCTCCTCCAAATGCAGCCAGATACTCTTGACCATGCTCAGAAAGGTCCACTATAGTTTTGCCCTCTTCCTTCACAGCGGTGCCTAATGGTACCTTTACAAATGGAAAAATAAAACAGGCGTGGTTAGGCAGTAGGTTAATGACACGAATATGACAAAAGTGTTCATAAATTACATGTTATTTATGATCAAATGCATAAACTTACACAAACATAAGTTGGGCTGCCGTTCCGGCCGTAACAGTTTTTACTGCCCCCTGATTGCCCATCCTCTCCCTTGTAAATCGGAATTATTTGTGCCAATGATTTGACAAACCGATCAGCTGAAAACGCACAAATAAAGAATATAGAAGGAAGCACATTTTGACATTATGTAGAATGGAGAGTGTGTTAACTTGGCACCTTTTTTAAAGAAATTCTTAGAGAGGAAAATTCCTTAATGTTTGTGATTCTTGACAAAACATGGACAGTAGACAGTAGGATGGCTAGTCCTTTAAATGTAATTAATACATGGTGTGTAAAGACAGGATGGCAAACACACCAATGTGAGTTCACATTCCATAGACCAGATGAAGGCCCCACTTACCCTTGATAATGACGCTTCCTCCATCACCTCCATTCCCTCCATCCGGTCCACCCCACTCTTTTCGGGGCTCACTGTGAAAGCAGCAGGCACCTTTACCGCCTGAACCAGCCACCAGCTTCACACGGCGCTGGTCTACAAAGTGACGGGTCTATGGGCAACATCAAGAAATAATTAGACAGTTGGGTGACACACATTTCAAAGCCAAGAGGTGTACTACCGATGGTGGATCAGCTGTAGATATATTTGATTTCCATTCATATAAGAATATCAAGGGTATAATTTGAGCATTTTATAAGGAGACAGATTGAGAAAATGATCCATCTATATGAAGACATTTTTCTTTATCATCGAGGCAGTGAGGTGGAAAAAATAATGAGGTAGTTCCACATTACATACATACATGCATCAAAAGCAGAGAACTGACTCCAAACCTAACTTTGAACACTGAATATGGCCCCACAATTACAAATGATGTAACGTCGTTCTTTAGTATTTATATTAATTTACTCTTTCACACTCTCTGACTATATCCCTTTTATAAATCCGTTTTAAAAAACACCAGGTTGAAGAAAACAAATAAGTTACAAGTAGCCCAAATACATACCAGCTTCTTTTCTGACAGCTCTCCCTTCTTCTGGTTTCCTCGGACTTTGGCGCACAGCGAGGAGGAGGTGCTGACATCTCTGACTCTCAGTCTCCACGCCGCTGATACTGGAGAACTACTGCGACTGAACAAGCTCAGTTCGTTTCCTCTTGGTATGTACCCTGAAAGTATGTCCGGAGAAAGCCACCGAGGGGTTTTAACTCTCGACAACGTGGCCAACATTATTCTAAGGTAACAAGTTGGTTGGCAAACTGTTTAACAATGTGACCTCGACCGTTTTTACACATCACGAGTAGAGAGCAAAACAGTATACTGTCTGAAAAATACTGTTATTAATACTGTCAATTCCGGATGGACATACATTTCTTTAAATAGAATAATAAAAGAAAACCCAATAACACGTTATATTTGCTTAGCTCTCATGTACAAATGCCACAGCTACCCCTAGCAGCTACGGAATCCGTGAAAGGACAGTTTGTATACGCGATTGTTAATTACGGTATACTTTTGGTCCTCTAGCCCCCCCTGTCCTGCAGGGAGAGTTGGGCAGCATGAAATATAAAGAAAAGAAAATATAAAGAACGTTTCAATGATTTAACCCTCCTGTTATGTTCCGGGTCAAATTGACCCATTTTAAAATTAAAAAATCTAAAAAAAATAGTTAAAAGTATTGTTTGGGTATGAAACGTCTTCTGCTTGGCTTAATAAGTGTAATCAACATGTAAAATTAAAATGGTTAATTTCGAATATTTGCAACCTGTCTGCAGAAAACATAATAAAGACAGTGCCAGGGCCCACTAGGATGGCAGTGACTAGTGTGACAGACATCAAGTCAGCTTTTGAGCTGGTCATGCCCAACTCAATACAGAAAATCATTATCGAAATGGCTAATCTAGAAGGAAGGTGTGTTTTAGGGGAGAAGCGGAAGGAGCAGGATAAAATGCATTTACATGCATATCTGGGGGTCCTCATCCTGGCTGGCGTCTATAAATCAAAGGATGAGTTAACAGCCAGTCCGTGGGATGCAGAGACAGGCAGGGCTATATTTCGTGCCACAATGTCTCCGGAGACTTTTCATATTTTCTCCAGAGTAATCTGATTTGATAATCGAGAGACAAGGGCTGTCAGATGGGAGAGAGACAAGAGACAAGCTGGCAGCTATCAGGACAGTGTAGGACAAGTGGGTAGAGCAACTTCCACTACTCTATAACCCAGGCCCTAATGTCACACTGGATGAACAGAAGAGGTGTCTCGTGTTAATTTATCAACATCACTCCATAAAAAAATTTCAAAATGTAAAATAAAATTTAAAAAAAATTAATGTCATGTAAAAGTCTTGTATTTTATATGTAGGTCTTTCCAAACTACATTAAAAAAAAGTTTTAAGATGCATTTTTTAATGAAAAACGAGTGAATTATCCTCATTGAATCATGATCTGTGAGAGGTAAAGAACACCATTACACTAAATATTGATTGAAATGGTTAGTAATGGAGTTAATGATGAGATATAAACAATGTTTATTGGGATTTTTTGGTTTCTGACACTTCTGGATAATTAAACATGCCCCGGGTCAAATTGACCCAGGAACATCATTGCTGTTCCTGAGAAACGAACATAACAGGAGGGTTAATGTTTTTGAGGTAAGACCTGAAGACCTTTTTAAATGCAGTCTCAATAAACATTATAATAACTGACCTGGGTTTAGAAAAAGTGGGACATTTATGTATTGCCTTGTTTTATGGGAACCAATTTGTATTTATCCTGAAATCGTGCCACAACACTGCCTGTCACTCGGTAGTCAGCCATCATCATTGTGGATGTGGTTGAAAGTCAAAGGGAAGGTGGATGACGTGTTCAGGGAAAGTGAACAGGCAAATGAACTGGACCTGCCGAAAAGTGCTTTTAAGCAAATATAAGTTCGCCAGCCGTTACAACATTATAAAATAAGAATGCAGAATGTCATATTTAGTTTTTGTGGAAATCGTATTTTCAGCACTAGCCAGCGTTTGCTGAAGGTGTTAGCAAAATTGGTAAGTGGGAAACCTTTGTAAGGATGTTTTCAATAATAGATACACAAAATGCAAACATACAAAAGGTGAATGTCAGTTTATTTTTATATAACAAACAGTAACAAAAGACAGCAGAAAAGATCAGGCAATGCAGTCTTACAATAGATGAGTAGATAACATTCATATTTGGACTATACACAGCAAGCTTAACTTCCTCTTGCTCACTGTCTCTCTTTCGCTCTCCCTGGCATACCTGCAAACATACATACACAAACACACACACACACACACGCGCACACGCACGCACGCACGCACGCGCACAAACAAACAAGGCGTACCACTCACATCAGTGATTACACACTACAGAGAACTGGAAAAGAATTGCCATACATGTTCAGGTCACAGTAAAATGAAACACTGACACAGATTCATTGTAGTATAGAGAAGCCTGTCACTGATTGTCACTGTTGAGTGGTACATAGTTATTTAGCTGTTTGACAGCCAGATATCTCCCATTCCTGATTAACCCTGCAACATGACTGCAACTATTGTGTTAAGTTACCCCTCTGAGGTAAGTTGAGTTACAACAGGATATACTGCAAAGCTGAACCCTCACAGTCACACTGATAATCCTTATTACTGATCAAACTGTAAGAAACAGTGATAAATGAAATGACCAGAGGTGTGTCTGACCTATTATAGATAGATAGATAGATAGATAGATAGATAGATAGATAGATAGATAGATAGATAGATAGATAATGAACTAACAAATAAATATGTAAAAATAAGGCAAGTGTGCTTGTATACCAATTAAAAACAAACCTTCTATACCCTTTGTCTTATTTTTAACATTATTTCATTCATCTAATACAATACAGATAGTTGATAATAAAATCTGCACTGAAAAAAATGAAGTAGTACACTTTATGTTTGTGACGAAAGACTTCGAATAATCTGTTCATGTCACATAAATACATAAAATAATTTTCTTAAATATGATATGTCAGCTGAAACCCACAACATAACATTTGATAACATAAGACAAACCAGCCATAGTCTTTGCCATCATTATATGTCAAGAAACTACAAATAATGACATAAAATGTAAGTTCACCATAAGAACCAACCTCAACATGACTGACTGAGTGTATTGCACTTATTGAAGTAGAGGTGCAGGACACGATACTGTTCTGTTCCTGTGTTACTTTGGCTTTTTGAGGATCATTTGTAAAAAAAAAAAAAAACAGCCTGAATTGCACTACAATATGAAATATCAAACAATACATATACTGTCACTGCAAAATAAAGTGCAGACAAAGTGGCAATGTCTTTTTATGTAGAAACCTCACTGAATGGCATCAGAGCAGTGTAACTCCTCTTGGCTCTGCACAATAACTATGCTGTATGTCTGTGCGGAGCAATGCCACTGAAAATATAGTGTCAAAAATACTACCACAATGTATGATTATCATGGACAATGATAAACACTTTTAAATCCTGATCAGTCAGCTATCTATTGTGTAGACATATGTAGAGAGTGAAAACACATAATGTTAGACCACACAGCAACACATCACAGTTTGACTAACACAGACAAACCTCCCTGATCAAGTCAGGTTTAAGGACCAACATTTTCACCTTCATAAAATGAATTTCTATTATTGTGAGATATAACAGTGTCTCTACTAGCAATTAAAGCAAAAGCTGGACCTTGTCTATTAGATAAATATCAAGGAGCATTTCCCTCAAGGCCAATTTGCTTTTTATAGCCCTGGTCTCACAAACCACAGACATTCTCTGTGCACCAAAAAATAAGGAAGAATAAAAAAGAGGCTTGTAAAGTAAAGTAAACAATAAAAGCAGGGGATAGGACAAAGACAAGAGAAAGGCAAAGACAGAAAAAGATCAGGATATAGGCAGGTTGCTGAGGCTTTACTGCTCCTTTTTCAGTACGTTATTTAATCCATATGGAAGGTTTACATCAACTGCCTTGATTCTACAAGCACCTTGACTGTTCGCAGGGTGACCAGTAGCACTTCATCTATCAGGTACAATTTTTTTTTTAAAAAAGCATCACATCTGACTTTTTTTTTCTCAGCAAAAATGATGATTAATGATTTATGAAAGGATGATAAATCAAATGCAGCCAGATCTTCTAATCCACAGCTGAGCCCAGCACATCTCATTTTCTTCCAACAGGAGAACGATGTGGTACTTTATTGCTGATAATTTCCATACTGACCCTGCAATGTGAAAAGATTTACACCGAGAGGTTGGACTGGAGCCCATAGACTGTGTACCATACCTTTTTGTAAAGTGTAATGTGTGCTAGTGTACACTTGGACTTTTTGAACCTATTTACACAAATTATATACATATTTCCATGAATATTTTAAAGGCATTAGTCAGGTACCTGTTCATAGGCATAGGGCCTCTGCGTCTGTGCTCCAGGGCCTACCTGGGAGGAGCGGTAGGAGCCATACTGTTGGCTTTGACCCTGTTGATACTGAGAATACTGGGATGATCCACCCTGGCCAGGTCCTGTGGTAGAGAGGTTTCACTTAATATATTTGTTCATTGTGTTATGCGTATGTTTGTGTGAATGCATACAGTACTGTAGGTTAGGGATTGTTCTAACCATATCCCTGTGGCTGCCCTGTGTAGCCTTGTTGAGAGGAGTACTGCTGCTGGCTGAAGGGCTGCTGCTGGCCAGAGCTCTGCTGATACTGGGCCTGCTGTTGACTGTACTGAGAGTTACCTGGAGGCATACATGCACAGATGGATCTGTCAGCTATTACGTCTGTGAGTTAGGAAACTATACCTAAAACACATGGTTTGATACTGCAAAGTGAATAACTGTTACCTCCTTCATAATAATGCTGTGAAGATTCGTCAAAGGACCTGTCGTAGCCTTGCTCACCATATGAGGACTGTTGATAAGAGTACTCCCCATGACCTGTGGAGAACACGATTCAACACATGCAAAAACTCCTCTCCAAAAGGCGAAACAGACTTAGATACAGCAGAGAAATTATTATTCATAGTTTGAAGCTGAAACATTCATAATACATGTGGAACAGCAAAATTACAAGCACAAACACTTTCAAGGCTTCTCACTTCAACATTATGCACAAAGCACAAAGAAACACCCTGGAAGAGGTTTGCGCTCTCTCCTCAACACACTGCTATAGCACTCTCTGAAATCTGAAATTTCGGCACACCAAAGGGGACAGTATGGACACAGACACAGTGGGAGGAAGGAGAATTGAGACCAATGTTAGTCTTTTGCAATTTCTTTCAATACTTTTCATCTCCCACACTTAGGTAAAAAGACAGTGACTGGGCAGAAGAGCTGAAGCTTCAGCACTCCAGTAAATATGGCTCAGGCCTGTGGGATAGTGCTAAAAGGAAATGGCATGACCTGTAATGGGGATTTGTGTGTTTGAGAGCTGTGTGTATAAAGTTTATGGACGTGCATGATTACCATCAGGGTAATACTGCTGGTTTATGGGCTCGCTGGAGCTCTGAGTGTGTCCATACTGCTCTCCGTAGAACTCGTCTTGTCCCATGTACTGCTGTGCAGATCCTGCAAGACAGGCGACACCACGATTGGTTAAACAGTTGGAGACTAATGGGGCTGCGCCAGAACACTTGGGCGATTTAGGCAGTCTGAAGGGGTGTGTGAGCATACGTGTATATTAAGAATAATAAAAGACAGAGAGTAAAGACTATAACAGACAGTGTTATAGACAACCTTCATGGAAGTCATCTTTAAGCTGTGAGGCAAAAAGAAAGAAAAAAAAACATTTGATAAAGTGAATTAATATTAGATGTTTATAATTATAATTGGATAATGTAGCATTTTAGTGGTGATGATTTTCCAAGGGGGAGAAATAATATGAAGAAAGCTATTTCAGGCCAACTCAAATTTTAGAAACACTATTTAAAGTGGAGCAATTCCAACAAATACACGAGATGTAATTTTGAAGAGAAAATGAGGATTACAGAAAGCCAGTTATCAGGGAGAATCTGATCTCTGCTTGATGGTGGTGTGCAGAAACTCCAGATTCCACTCCTTCCCTTTCCCTTTCAGTTTTATCGAACATTATCTACAGGACCAACAGAACAAAAACTCTCTGGAAGATGCATCGAAGAACCGTGAACAGTCTAATCTTCTTTTCAAACCACAATAGACCCAAAAGTTTCCAAATACAGAAATGAGCTCTAGCATGGAGAACATTTTCATCTTCACTTCTGCGAACAATTTCAAAACAATCTCATTGCAACATATCACATATTTCCCAGTATGAAAAAGGACATCCAGATGATAGAGGAGCCCTAGCAACAGCCCCACAGCCAATCAAGGAGTCGCTGGGCGAGTCACCCGGCTTAACTATGGACACAACAATTCCATAACGCTGTTCTATCTGGAAATACTTCACCCAGTCATGCAAGGATAATAGTGTACCAGGTTGAATGAGGACTTACAACCATGGCCTGTTGCCCTGGAAACAGTATCCCATCCTTTTTATATATCAGAGTTACTGGGTGCCTAGTCTTCAAAAGACATAACAGACAGGGTGGAACTATTATTAGGCACATGCTGACACAGCACAAGTTAAGTGATTTACAGAGACAGGAACCTAATGTGACTGGAGTGATACATCTCCAGTCTGCCTCTTAAAGTTGCAGGAAGGCAACCCGGATTCATTTGCATATTTTAAATATCACTCTCACTTTATGATCATTAGTTAATACTATGGTGCCATGAAAGTACTTATCAGGGGCTTCCACAGCAAACTTAGCAGCTCTAACAATCTGGAAACTTAAGAGACTGGCATCAAGAACCACACTTGGAACACTTGGAAACTGGTAGACAGTCCAAGCAGTCCCCCACACACACACACACACACACACACACACACACACACACACACACACGCACGCATGCACACACTCACACATCCATCTATGCACTTTAGCACTCAAACACACCACAAACAAACTCACTGAGCTCACTGCTAAACCAAAGTAGCATGGAGAAGTCTTACCACCTACCTTGCTGTGAAGAGCGGTAGGACCCAATGGGCCTCTGAGACATCATACTGTTTCCTTGACTGCCCTGACCCATCATGCCCATGGCCTGCTGTCCCTGATAGTGTTGGCCCCCAGCCTGGGCTGAGGAGTAGTGCGGAGTGGCAGATTGTTGGTGCATCATGGAGACTAGGGAGGAGGTGGGATTATGGAGGGAGAGATCTCATACATTAATATACACAGATAAACTCTAGGCATGCATCAGTATCAGCATTCAGCAGCATAAGAAATGTACATAATCAAACTGACAAATAAACAAATGTAAAGGGAGGTCCATAGCGATAAGGGCACACGAAAAAGCCAAAACGGGTCCACAGCAGTCAGGGGTCTCATAAAGAAAAATCTATTTGACAAGACTCTTTCAAGATGCCGCTCTGAAGTATAAATGCAAACAAAGCCAGTGAAGTCATTGCATAAACAGAGGTACAGTAAATACGAACAGACATCCAGGGAGAGAAGGGCTGCATCTCAGGGTCAGGGGTCAGAGATTAGGAGAGGTAAAGCCTGCAGCAGAAGAAAGAATGGAGGAGGCAGGACCCCCCTCTGATGAACTGAATGTGTCTGGTTATTCGCACAGTTACACTGGACAAGGAGGGAATTTACATATCGATGAATGCAGATATGCATGTAAGTAAATTCTTTTAAGCAAGATCAAGGCGGAGATTGTCAGGAACACATTCAGAGATATTTCAGAAATCATCCAACTGTTTTACCATGTGGTTTCTACCTTACCCTGAACACTTGAAAGGCATTATACCCAAGTAACAAAGTAAAAAACATATTAGGCATCTTGCACCGAGTATGGTTTTGGAGTGTTAATTCCATAACCCTGAAAGTATTCCTTTCCAAAAAAATTCAGATTTCTGTTTCACCGGGCTCTTCTGGCTCACCTTGGTTGGACTGCATGTTGAGGTTGCTGCGGGAGGAGGAGGAGGAAGAGGAGGATGTGGAGGAAGAGGAAGAGCCATAACCAGGACCAGGGCCCTGGATCATGCTGCCCTGGGAGGAAGGTGCAGCATGGCTGTAGCCGGAGGCTGAGGCTGAGCTACCGTAGCTGCTGGCTGGCAGGCTGAGGGATGTGGAGGGAATAGCCGACTGCACCTGAACAGACTGCTGCTGCATGGGGGCATGGCTGGGGCCTGACGACACACACGCACAGTCAGAGCAGCCAGCACACATTCCCATGTGCTACCATGTCATGTTAATCATGGACCCACATTCAGTTCATCTCTACAGGAAGCTTGCGTGGTTATACAAGGATAGAGTCATGAGTGATAATGATGTGTGTATAAATGGATCAGGAAAATAAATTAAAAAAACAAAAGTTGCTATAGCTGCAAACAAATGTGGACTATGGGACTATTAGCTGAGCATAAGAGCACAGACACTTGCAGGCAATAAGACAGAAAAGAGAGGCACTGTGACAGACAGGACATGGTATCATATCTGCAGACAAACATGCAGCAAAGTCACAATCAGACAAGCACTCAAGACAGAGGACAGACGACAAAATGGAGCTGTACCAAGTCTGGGTTTGTGCAGTAAATTATGTTCACATGGACCAGAGTTCTCTGGTGATCTATAAAATGCACATTTTTGATGCACTCTCACCATTGTTCATTTGGCTCTGCATCATCGATGTGGGGGGCAATCCAGGTGCCATGGTGTCACTGAGGTTGCTTGGAGCATGTCCTCCACTCTGACCCATCCCTCCAGAGCCCATTGACATATTGGGAGTGGGAGGCTAAAAGGTGAGACGCAGAAGATTTCTTTTCAGACTATACATGATCTATATTTGCTGCTGATCCCCGTACTTCATATTGACATAATCTCATATGGTGCACTGATTGAAATAAAAGACAACATTTTGATATAGTTTGATCAGTGGAAAATTACATGCAGAACGGAAAGCAAATTTTTGTGCCATACAAACGTATCCTCTTTTGGTACTCAAAAACACCCCCGACAGAAAGGGTTGAAGATGATGGAATTGGTTGGATGGCAGGAGCAGAATGATGGGAAATCTACTACATTTTCCTGAAACCTCAAGAGGGACTCACCGCAGGAAGTAGTGACTGCATGTTCTGATTTGAATCTGCTATTGTGGCCAAGTAAACAAGATTTCTGTGCAGGATCTGCTGATACCTGTCAAAAAAGGGGGAAATTAAACACAGCTTTACTTTATCACAATTGCTTTGATATAACATGTACAAGGCATTGGTCAGGAAGAAAAAAAAAGACTTACTGTGTGCATTCGGCTGTCTTCCCTTTGCTTTGGTAATCCATTATACATTGTATTAAATGATGATTTTCATCCAACATCTTTGGGAGACAACAGAACAATCTCATTTCACAGGATCTCAAATCACAGTGCATGGTAAATTATGCACAATAATATGTCCCATTAAGACATTATGTTGTCCTGGATTCTCAGAACTTCAAGCCTGGAACCTTTTTTTTCTGGGTCAGTTTTATCTTGTTTTTTTTCTTCTTCTTCTTTCTTTTATTCTGGAGCCAAATGAAGCAGCACAGCTTCTCAGTTTATTTAGGACATCGCTGGAAAGTCCCTGTTTTAAAGATGAGTAGTGCGTTTAACATTCGTATAAACGGTTCAGTCAAGGATAAAAGCAGCAGCAGATAACTGTCCTGCTGCTCAGTTTCCCTCCATCCTACACCACCCTGTCCTTTTCAGTGTCTATATAGCCTATATGTGTTGTTTTTCTTTTTTGCAACAAAGCGGCTGTCCACAACAACCATTCAAACCTAATGGGACACTGTCTGCCAAGGAACCGGCACCTCTAACTAATAAAACCCAGAGAAGGTGTTGTGCTTTAAAATTCGTGGAAACAAGTCAGAAAATCTAAAGCTGATCTGTTTCACATACAAAAAAAAGCAACATTCATTGTTAGTCGGGAAAAAGAAACGAGAAGAAGAGCATCACAAGGACACAGGGACTCTGCCAGTGTTGCGCGTGTAACAGCGGTCGCCTACATCACCGCCATGGCTTTGTTTGGTTCGCACCTTCAACTGACTGTACCGTTACAATACCAGTTGCCATTTCTTCTGATATTCACCACAGGCTACTTTCCCTGCACTAGCGGCGGACCGCACACTCCCATCCAGACTAGAATATTTAATAACAAACGCAGCGACGCATCAAGATTTTTTTTTACCTTTTGAATCGTTTGCTGTGTCACCTCCCCTTTACTCCTGGGGCGCGCCGATGAAAATGCCACAGACATTTTGTCATATGTGAAATAAAAAGCGCTTCTTTTATTCTAATATTTATTATCTTGAGCGCTGCCCTCTATTTGGTTCCATAGTTTCTCCATTACTAGGAAATAGGGGTATTGACAAAGCCAGCGCGCTGTCGCCAAGGAAGCCAAATTAGAAAACACTGGATATCTCTGAGCGTGATTAAACATGCGATTTTGCTGAATGTATTATTTATAGTTTGCATGCAAATGACGACACGTATAATAAACTCTTACATGATAGGGGAAAATCCCTCTCCCTCATCTTTTGGTACAGCCCAGGCAGTGAGTAGCCTACCACTTTCCCTCACTGTAGACGAGGTATCCTTTGATTCATGAAAGCCAATCAGTCCACGTTGTACACGCTGCTGAGTGCCCCAAAACCCCCAGGAGCAATTGAGAAGTGTGATTGCAAAAGTTGTTTTAGGCAAACTGAGAAAAACTCCACATTATGATACCACAGTCTCCTGCTCACATATGTGAGCATACCACCATGCACCTGACACGCATATAGACCAGCTCCATGGTTAGGCTATTGTTAAAATCAGGGATGGCTGCAGTCTTCATAAATCAAGCGACCCATCTAAGACTTTTGTTGCCTTAGAATTTGACACCGCCCCCCATAAATATGCTGAAGAATAAAAACACTAGTTCCATATTAAAAATACAAGGAAGCAGTCTCCCTGTTAACACACCGACACTAGGATGTGTGATCACCTATGTGTGAGTTGGATGGTTCCACCCAAGGTTTCCATATATTTTGATCACTCTAACACATGTCAAAGACTATATAAGAACACAATACAATGTGTGGTAGCGACAGAGAACATGAGTCAAGTGCATGAGCAATTTCCAGTTTATTTCCATTATTCTCACTTGTTGCTTCAATATGATAGAATAAAGCAATGCACAAGATTTAACATTTAAATACATTTTAGTTCATTAGTTTACAACATTTGTTAATTAAATATAAATACAAATTATGATACTCCCAAGCTGCACAGCCAAATACTGAACATGAAACAAACATTAGGAGTGAAATTTCTCAAGTAGAAGACACCAAACTTCAATATTCACTGCCATCTAATAGAAAAAAAGAATAATACTCTTCAGGCAAATATCCCAAGGAAAAAGAAAATTATCACACAAATGGACCATTTAGTGTGCCATGCATCCATAATCAAAAAATGAAGCTAAATGAGAAAAAAAAAGAAAATAAAAATAAAAAATAAAATCCTGGCTATATGGGTGCAGGGTTACTGCCTAGGGGAGAAAAACAAAAAAGATCCTTCCTACAGCACCAACAGAGCTGCTTTTGCTCATCACCATGACAAAAGACACAGAGACAGGTAAATGGGTAACACAACCCCATTTGTTATATACATAAGGGAAATAATCAGTGGAGTTTGCAGGGACAGGGGTTGCTTTAGTGCCCTGTATCAAATGCTGACCTTTACAGCTGTCCACTCCTGGTTCTGAAAGAAGGTAGACTCTGAGCAGCGCCCCGTCCTCTTCGTCCAGTATATCCACCTCTGAAGCCCTGGCCCCGCAGAAACCGTCCAGGGACCCCAAAAGTCTCCAGATTGCGCTTCCGCTCCTCTGCCCATGTTAGTCTGAAACAGTTGGTTGAAAGCAAAAGAGGCAGAAGCTTGTAGCTCTACATACTGGAGACATTAATGTTTGACTATTGGGGATAAAAAAATAATAAATAAAAAATGCCACTAGTTTACCTGAATTTATTATCAGACGAGATGTTGTCAAAGAAGGACTTTGCTTTGTTATAGTAGCATTTTGGTCCAAAATGATCATCCTCAGCAGTCGAGTGCAATTTCTCTTTTTCTTTCTTTTCTACCTCATGATTTCCATCTACAGACAGAAACATGCACTTTATGTAACCTGGAGGGATATGCTCTGGAAAACCTCACAAGGGTAACATCAAAATGGAAAAATATTTGCACACATGGAAAGAGAAGATAATCATCATTAAAGTGCTATAATCACTGCCACTATGTTGAGCACCAGAATCTGCCTTGCTGCTGATGCTAAGCTACTACCTACAATTTAAAAAAGGGATTTAGAGCTGACCTGCAAGACAGAGCATTCATAACTGTACATCATAGTATGACACAGTAAGGGTTAAGCTGACCCCTCAACAAGAATTGAGTGTAAAAAAAAAAAAAAAAAATTAATAAAAATAATAATAATAATAATAATAATAATAATGATAAAGCAAAAGATGAAAATGCAGTGATGCATTTGTGATCACTTGAGCTGATGAACCAACCTTTCATATTCATCCTGTCCTGCCCTTCCCTCTCCAGTTCCTCCTTAATAAACTGTGCATTTGAGGAATCGAAATCAAAGTCTGTGTCAAACTTAAGGGTGGCAGATGGAGCATTAGCCACCATCAACTGGCCTCTACTACGGTTCCTGCGCCTCCGAGCTCCTGGGAATAATTAAAACATAACAAAACAAAAAAAAAATGCATTGATTGTTAATAGCAGTTTCTCCTGTTATTTGTGTCAAAAAAATAAATAATCACAACAAACCTGTATGGTACCAATTACCTTGTCTTCTTCGGGGTGGTGGCCTGTTTTCATCATTCTGCTGTCGAGCTTCCTGCTGAGCTTTGGGCACAACTGGGCCTGACTTCACTTAAATAAAAAAAAAAATAAAAAAAAAAAAAAACATTCACGCTCACTTTTAAGCTTGCTTGCGATTGCACAGATAGATATGCAGAATTTCCATAAGCTGGCACACAATTGTAAAATGTTTTAGGACTGTTCAAAATTAATTAGAGGACAGTAGTTTATATTGCCTTTCATCCCTGGAACTCTACATGCTTACTGATGGTTCCAGAGCCCCTTCTGGTCTGGGAACTGTCTCCTCTTGTCCTCTGGAGCCGCCTCCTCTCCCACCTCTGCTCCTGCTCTTGGGATGGATTCAAGCCTCTCCACTGCCTAGACCTTTCCATTTGGAGGGTTTGAACAGCCTTTTCCACCATGGGACCCCTTCTAACATGTAACCCTGGAAGCACAGATCCTGCATGAACACAACTAAATACTGTAGCATGTAAACAACTTACTTAAAAGCATACAGCTAGACTAAGGGTGTGAGTCTGTGGTCAGTTTACTATGAATTAATTTATGCTCATTTGCTTACCAAGGCCTAGAGCTGCAGCATACTGTTGATTAAGTAGAGAGGAGGCAGAAAGCTGGTTATAGGCAGGCATCCTTAGGGGGCTGAATGGGCCAAGAGCTGAGTAGACACCTGAAGCCCCTGCACTGGAGGACTGAACAAAATACATTAAAACAATTGAACTCACATTATCTGGATTTTTTTTCCCACTTTAAGATTCTCTTACTGTGGGTTGTGAGCCATGCAGTTCTAATATACCTGTACTATTGCAGGATCTGGGGGCAGGCCATGGTGAGATCTTGGAGGTTCACACAGTGTGATATCTTTAATATCACTTCCCCGGAAAGTGATGTACTCATAGATATCATCTTTGGGTGGTGTTGGTCTGTCAGTGGGTCGCCCCTCCGTTCCAAAACACTTCACTAGTAAAAAGACAATGTTTGAGAAAACAAACAAAGTGACATCCATGTTTCAATAGCACTGCTATCATCCCCATGTGCATGGGCCTAGATCACTCACCTTTTGCCAGCACTACTGTAGAGTTTACTTTATCAATTGTGTACAAAATCCCCTCATAACGATTTTGGGCTTTTGAAATTAACCCTATTTTACATCCAATGTACGGCTTTGCTGAACTCATGGTTACACAATATCCAGGCCAGCTCCTTACAAATGTCCACAAGAACGCACATCACATGCCACAACCCAAACCATGGAGCAACCAGAAACAATTTATAGGCGTCCACAGGTGACGTGAAACTACGCCCACTGATTGGCTGAAACGCACCTGGCAATGAAACATGCACTTATCCACTGTCAGTCCCCTTTAGCCGCTTAACTTTTAATATGTGACTCATTTTGTCTGATATGTGGCATAATTTACAGTTGTGATTATTTGGAACATTTATTTGGAGGGTGTGTGGTGTGATATTGTTACTTGTTCTGGCAACATTTCTCATGTTTCTCAACGTACAAGCCACATATATGTACTCCTGTGGCGTCAAGAAACCTGAACATACTCTCTCTAGTAATTGCTCATCGGCGCTCTCAGGAGTTAGACATCCAGATAGCCAAACAACACTGCTGTGTGTCTGAGAGCGCTACGGTAGCTTCTGTGGGTCTCCTGGAAAAATAGCAACAACGCAGCCATTTTGAGTCGTCTACGATAAAGTCAAATGGATACAAAATGCTTCGATACTGTGCGTGAATCTACAAAGAAATGTTAAACTACACAGAAACTTTCCCAGACAGTTTCTTCAATGTGATAAAGTCCCACCAGGAACACCTCTGTGAGAGGTAGGCTTTGTTTTCCCGTGGAGCTAAGACCCACCGCTGGCACTCCAAACTGCGGCTCGCAACCATTTGTTCCAGATTTTATTTTCTTCGACGAACCAATCACAGCACCCGGTGAGGTTGCGTCACCCAGGGTGCATCCAATCGGCGCATGCGTCTCAAGAACGAGCGTAGCTGTGCAAAGATGGCGGCGGGCTCCGATTTGCTGGATGATGTTTTCTTCAACACAGAGGTAGACGAAAAAGTAGTTAGTGATCTGGTCGGGTCTCTGGAGTCTAAGCTGATAGGAGCAAGTCACATCAACACAAAAGCAAAGATCCAGTCTGCAGCAAATCACGTCGGCAATTCAGCTGTAGGTAGTAATTCCAATGTTCAGGGCAGCAAAATGGGACTTTCACAACAAGAGCTTGCTAAAGCAGGTAAGATAGCTGCCCACTCCGGTTAGCTAACATTAGCTTATTTTGGTCACGTTGTTAAACTGATTATAGCTAACTTAGCTTCACTTGTGTGTTTCCCGAAACTAATGCGAATCGGAGAGTTGTTCGACACCCCCTTGTTTTCACGTGTTTCCGCTGCTGTAGGGACAGGAGTGCAAGGAGGTATCATTAACAGTACGGGATCCCTCGGTTCGAGCATGGATGGAGCAGCAGGGACCACATCGGCGGCTGGAGCGAGCATGACAGCCGCTCAGAGTCAGTCCAAGTCGGGGACAGCTAGCGGAGTCGTTACGGTAGTATCAGATGCAACGTCTTGTGCCGGGAAAGCTGGAAAAACTGGTGTTCAAACTTTAAATGGAAGTTCTGTGGTGATGAACTGTCATATCCCCGGAGGTGCGTCTGCTGACAGCAGCGGCAGCAACTCCCAGCCCGCTGTCACGTTTGTAAACAACGGACCTATATCTGTGAGCAAAGGAAACACGGCAGTTTTGTCTGCTGCACCAAGTACTATTATTCGGACTACATCGGCTAGTGTACACAATGCCGTGACTTCGCCTGTGATTTCGTCTCAACCCTCTGTGAAAAGTGTACCCACGGTCACGCTTGTGAGGCCACCTATGCAAACTCCAACTAACACCTCACAAAGCGGAGGCAACTCTGCCACAGTCTCAACATCACCAGCCGTCAGTGTCACCAGCACGGCTGGCCCTCTCGTCAACAAAGTCGACTTCACAAAGACTATAATGCAGACTGGTGTCGTGGCTTCAACTGTTGCGACAGGGACAACCGCAACCATGAGGAGTCCTACTGTTTTGCAAAACTTGAGGACTTCAGTGCCGTCAACGATCGCTGCCACTACTCCCGGTGGAATACGAACTATTGCTCCACAGGTGTTGGCCCCTCGACTCACCCAGCCTCAGCAAAACGCACCAAATATCCAAAACATTCAGCTCCCACCAGGTAATTTAGTTTAGTTTAGTTTAAGAGCATCAGGCAGTTTTCTCCAACAAGTTAGATGTGGCAATATTAACTCTTCATGCAGAGAGAAAGTTGAAAAGTCAGAAAGTTGTTGCTATCAAACGCAAACCCTACTTTGTTTTAGCTGCTCTTGTGTGAACAGACAAGAAATGGTTTGACGCGTTTTGTAGTAATTTACCAGAGAGGACACAGTTGATTGTCTTCTGGGGCCACAGACATCAGATTAGAGATGGTCAAGGTACTAACTGCAGACCAGATGAAAAGCCTTGAGGGCAGTCAGCACTCATATTCCTCCCACAGTATATCGAAGTAGCATTCTGTTGCAATCTATTGATTCTTTTTACTTTGCCTTGTCGGAGACACTAGCAAACTGTTCTTATAGAAGCAGCTATCTGTTGCATAACTAAGTATCTATCCCCTGTGTGTGTTTTAAACAGTTTGCAAAGGCTAATGGTTAGACTAGTCTCTGACCTCATATAATACGCTAATGTTTTGTACTGGCAGATTTTGATTTAAACTTCAGGGTATTAATGGGATAATTTAGATTCTTTTTACATAAAGCAGTATGAATTGCTCAAATATAGAAAGGCCAATGCATGGAAATTTTCTGTGGGTGAGAGTCCTGTGTATAGAGCTATTTCAACCAGAGAATGGCCGGACAGACCAATAAGCCACAGCAAACATCATCACTGAACAACAACATTTCAGCCACAACATTTAGTGACATGTACCCCCCTACATCTAAGCAAAACATTTTTTTCTCTTGATGCTTAATTCTCCTGAATGTCCTCGCTGCAACTTGTAGATCAGTGTATTACTGTGCACTGGAGCCAAGCTTTTTCACTGAATGGGCAGGCAAAACACCAGTGCACTGTAATGCAGTGGCCTCCAATAAAGTCTGGAAAGCAAGTAAAAAAATTTTACTTTGAGTTGTGCTGTGTTGAGGATGCTGAACAACCTATAATTACACATTGTGTTGTGGCTTGAGATGCTCTTGATTAATATCATGTTTATGGCTCATTTTGTTCTGATTGTGAATGGCTGGAAATCTCTCTACATAAACCTCCCAGCCAAGGTAATATCTGTGCATTAATAGACCTACAGATGAGTAATTCATACACCCTCATGTCAGAAAGTGTATACATACATATATACAGTATATTGATGAGGTTTATCAGGATAGAAAAGCCCTGACATTTGACATCTTAACCACCTTGACATTTGCCTCTTGCAGGCATGGTCTTGGTTCGCAGTGAGAGTGGGCAGCTGCTGGTGATTCACCAGCAGACCTTGGCTCAGATGCAGGCTCAGTCGCAGTCCCAAAGCGCCATGACTCCGCGACCTGCAGCCCCCACAAGCACTCCACCTGTCCAGATCACATCTCTACAGGTACCGGGACTGCTGGACACAAGGCCACACTCACAAACAGAAAATGTGACTCATACATGATCTTTACGCAGATACCGCAGATACTGACCTTATTGAGTAGGCTGAGTATCAGCCAGATGTGACTGATTCAATTTAAATACTTTCTTTGTCACTGTTATTATATAACTGTAATGGCACAATTCTGTAAACCTTCAAGAACAATATAATTAAAGTTAAAATGAACTTAGTATCAGTTAGGAAATGATGTGTAGCTACAGAGGGATGATAACCAATCAGTTCCACACTGTGAAGTATGCAGATTTTAAACTGAAACAGTAAAAAAGAGCAGGCATATTAGATGTGTTGTCAACATTGGCTGATACCCTGAGTTTAGGTGTCAAGAAAGAAAAGGTGGGATCTCTGCATCCATAATACCAGGCCTGAACAATATGTCATTTGCATCCCGTCACAACAACAGTGTATGCAATCACAATAATGAACACATTTTCAATAGTCATCCTGCAAATATTTCAGTGTCATAGGTAAAGTTAGGCACATTGTGTTATACAGTACATACAATTTCACTGTTTGATAGAAAAAGCTAACCAACTTTGTCTTTTTTGTTACATATTGTAAACAGCAAAACCTAAAGGCGATTTTATGTATTTTGTATTGCAGTCTTATTTAATTACGTTTTGGGTGCTGCTTTCATATGCACGCTGTGGCTGAATGGTAAATGACCAGTCAAAATGGACTGCTTTTATTTAGTGTGTGACGAGTTTTGCATCCAACTTCAAAATAAGTAAAGAAACAGAAAGGATGCTCAAAAAAGAGAATTGTGAGTGGAAAAAATGCTGCAGCTGCTGTTTGAAAATATTTTGCTTTAAAAAAGATGACATGGAGCAAAGCAAGAATCTTTCTTGAGGGAGCTGTGGAAGTTTAAAGTAGCATATGCACAGTGAAATTATGTAACTGAAAAAAATGTTTTTGCACTGTTTATTCGAGACACTAGCGCAATGTTATTTTTCTCAGGATTGCTTAACTTTTACATAAAGTGTCATGTGTGACACCTCCTTTCAAATCCCCTGCTGCTCTGCAGGCTCCAGGTGCGTCACTGCTGGCTCGTTCGGTTACCCCCACCACTATTATTAAACAAGGTCCCACAGTCCAGACTACTGTGACGGCCGCCACCAAACTGCAGAGGCCTCCTGTGCTGCAGGTAACTCCACCACACATCCCTTTAGGTATTTATTTCCCAGCGTAGGGTATAAAGTTATGAAACACCAAATGTCATTAAAAATCCATCTGTCAGGCTCATTCACCACAAAGAATGTTAACTAATAACGACTCAGTTCTGTTACACCAAACCTTGTTTCTGCCGACACTGAACACTCTGTAACTATTGGATGATTGAGTTAAAGCAAACCATTTGCTCTATTTGCCCTGTGTCCACTAAACTCCCACAGATAGCCCACCAATGTTGCTTCCCTCATCGTGGTTTGGTGTTGCTTGGGTTAGGACTGCCAACAGTATAAAAAAAAAAAAAAGATTATTCCATGAACAAAATCAGGAGGAGGATTGAATGCAGTCTGTGTGTTTGGGGAAGCTTCTTGTTTTAGATAAATTGTTCTTCACGTTTGCATTTCTCATTTAACATGCACGTTTGTCCGTAACTGTCCACCTCCTGGGAACAGCTCTCTAGCTCTCATAAATCTTGGAGAAGATAGGAGAAGTTTCCTTGAATGGGAAAGTTAATATAATGCTTTTACTCCCATGCCTAAAATAGGGTTAAATCCATGCCTCTTTGAACAGATAGGATGGATTTCCTAATCTGAATGCTTGTTAAAAAAACAGGCTCCGACCTGTTTCATAGATTGTACGGTCATCTTGTTCTGCTAAATAACTGCTATGAAGGGCTAGGTTTTTGCGTCAAGGCAGGCACATTCGTTTTAATTTCTCTGTCTTCTCTGCTTGGCCTTTTGTTTGCTCACTTCGAGAACACTGCTGGTTGTATTACTCTTTCTTGTGAATTATGATTGTTCTGGTTGCCATGGAAGTCCCCTTAAAGGTTAATACATTTTTACTAAACATCATTCGTTTTCATTGTCTGATTTGTACATCACATTTTTATAACATGCTCTAATTTAGGGGTGGAAGAAGAGAATTGTGAAGCTCTGAAAAGTGAATGTTGTTTACAAAGTATACAGATATCTGTGACAGCAAACACAATGTCTTGCTCTTTCTTGGCAGAATAACAATTAATTATGTCCTAGTAAAATTGAATGTACTGTGCCCTGGAAACAGACTTGTCAAAACTGTTAATCTGACCTTGTCATTTTCCTACGTCTCATCTCATGACTGCAAATTCACTGACTCATATAGAACACCATCATGCTGGGGGGAACTGCCACCACCCCGGGTCAGCCACTAGGAACGCCCACCACAGTACAGCCTGGATCTGCAGCCACAGCAGTAACACAGAGGGTAGGGCCCCTTGGAGCCACTGGGACCCCTGTCACTCCGACAGCTGTCACAGCTGTAAGAGAGAAGTACTAACCTCGAATGCTTTTGTCTGAGTAATCTGTCTCAAATAAAATAATGAACTACACAGACATTTGATTTTAGGGTATTTTGTGTTCTGCTCTACATTTCTACTGTAAATCCAATGTGTATATTTAAGAAAAGTGTTGTTTGTCTGTGCTCGCAGGAGACACTGGAGAATGTAAAAAAGTGTAGAAACTTTCTGTCCACGCTGATCAAGCTGGCATCCAGCGGGAAACAGTCCTCTGAGACTACAGCCAGCGTTAAGGAACTGGTCAAGAACTTGCTGGTACATTTCTCTCCTTCGTGTCTTCTTTTTCTTGCTTTTCCATCTTATCCTTCATCTCTCTCTCTCTCACCATCTCTGTTAAAAATCTGTCTGTCTTCATTTTCATACCTCTCTTTCCATTCATTCAGTCTGTTTTATTAACTTACATTTTTTCTGTTCTGATTCATCCTCTGTGTCTATTGTACAACAGGAAGCAAAGATAGAGCCTGAAGATTTCACCAGCAGGTTATACCGGGAGCTCAACTCCTCACCACAGCCGTACCTTGTGCCTTTCCTGAAGGTGAGATCAGCAATAAACCAGTTTATATCCAAATATAATGGCTGATGCAGCATGGTCCACATTGTAGATATGCAGGTGAGTGCAGGACTCACAGCTTGTGTTAGGACAAGGCACAAGCTCTAGTGATATTTTGCACTTTTGCTACATGCAAACTGAAGGCAACTTGTACCTCGTTTAGACTGACATGATGACATGGCTTCACAACTCTGCTTCTAACCAGTGCTCACAAAGACTGCTCAAATCAATACATTTTTATAAAAAGTGTTGGTTTCTATAGCGATACTATTAAATGAATATAGGTTTGCACACCTCTTGTCATCTAAACCACATAATCTACCCTCTTTAATGTCAGAGATTCAGCACATGAACATCATCATTGTTAAAGAGTGTAGGTTGTTGCATTTACTTTCCATAAGATGATAAAATCCTGTAAAATGACACTGTTTCTCCTTCAGTGTAAACACTGGGGCAGTAACTGAAAGTCAACGACTCCATCTAGCAAACACGGACTAATATAATCGTGTGGTTTTAATAGCTGTGCGTGGAACTGAAGTTGCCGACCAGGTCTCTTTTAAACGGTTATAACCAGGGAATTAAACTGTGACAGCAGTGTGTTATGAATGGGTTCAACAATGGGTTTATTATCCTACATCAAATACGAGGTTTATGTGTTAAGGTGGTATAACACCAACATGCTGAAACTGTTTTGGAAGCTATTGTGAAGAGCTAGTAGGCACCCAAAGGTTTCAAAGAGGGAGAAAAGGAGCTTTTTCTCTTTATCCACACAGAAGTCTGCATGTTGTCTACAAACTAATGCTATTGCTTCCTGAAACTCCTCTTTATAAAAAGAGGTATTTTGTGTCTGCTTTTGAAAAATATGTGAACACACATCAATGCTATTGTTCACACTAAACTGAGCATATGTGCACATATGGTGATATCCTCAGGAATTTTTTCTCTCCATCACCCAAAGTTCTTAGGACCTCCTGGTCCAACAATCCGCTCTGCATGGCCTCATCCAAACACACAGGGAGTTCAACCAGTACATTGTGTGTTTTTTCAGAGTACAGTATATCATAGAGACTGCACCACATGTCATGAAATGCTGCTACTTTTGTTTTATAATAACCAAATCTATTATGTGTGGAAATGAGTCAATGACTTAATCCAAGTATTGTATGTTTTTTCTTTCTGTCCTCAGAGAAGTCTCCCAGCGCTGCGTCAGATGACCCCAGACTCCGAGGCCTTCATTCAGCAGAGCCTGCTGCCTCAGCCCAGCACTCAGCCTGCTGCAGCAGCTGCAGCAGCTTCCACGGCCCTCACCGCTGTGGTACTGCGACCTCCTCTCTCCACTGCCACCACCACAGCCACCAGCACTGCCGTGACCAAAACCACAGTCATCAGCCTCACTCAGGCACCTCACAGTAAACCAGGACTGGTAATATGTGTTTTTTTTTTTTTTTTTTTACCTGTGTCTGACTTCAGCAATTGGCATGAGTTTAATCTCTTATTTTTGTTTGTGCTATGATTTTGTTTCTCATTCTTTGTCACTGAATGTGCACAGATTGTGCCACAACAACAGGGGGCGATGGTGAGGCCACAGGTGACGCTGGCTCAGTCTCCAATGGTAACACTCAGAGGACAACCGCACAGCCGCATCATTGTGGGCCAGCCACAGGTGGTCAAACAGCTGCAGACAGGTGTGTGTTCAACAGTTTCCAGCTTCCATTGTATCTCAGTGGGCTTGGAAAATCAATACTAATGCTCTTAATGTTGTATATTGTTATTTTCTTTATTTGGTGCATCATACAGTGTCCAGTGAGAATTGGTGGACAGACCTAGATGCTAAACAAATCCATTGAAGAAAGTCACTGAACAACACAAAAATACAATGGTTCCACCTCAGCATGTCTGTATTTGGTCTTTCACACATTCACTATATACAGTATGGAAGTGCTGCCACCTTCTGGATACTGTATGTAATTGCAGGACTCTACACTTGTACAAAGATGCCAAAATTGATTCTGAAAACAAGACAAATTTCATTAATGCTACAGTGCATGTTTTAAACTGCATACTTACAATTTTAACTGCAATTACATTGTGTTCTGCTCAGATAGCTGCAAAAATCTGAACTTGCTTCTGTCACTGTTAGTTTCAGCAGTGAAGCAGACGTTGGCTCCAGGGGCCAAAGGAGTACAAGTAGTCAGTCAGGCCCCTCTCACTGCTGCTCAGAAGAACAAGCTGAAGGAAGCAGGAGGGGGAACCTTCAGGTCTGTGACACATTCAGATAAATGTTGCGTAAATATCAGTGTCCAGATAGTCTGTATTGAAGGAGTTTTAGAGGTTTAGTAACATATTTTCAGTACTTTACATTTTCAAAACCAACTGAGAATTTACATAATTATCTTATTATTATATTTGACGTTGGAACTATCATCCAGTGGTTAGCAATTGCAAACCTACACTTTTCTACATTGTACAACATAAATTTGGCACGTGTTTTAGAACTGGAATGATTAGTGTTATTGGTTTTTCAAACAGAACAGAAAATTAATCGACAAGCATTTTGATAATTAAGTCATTGAGTCATTTTTCAACATTCACTACTTCACAGTTAGAAATTGTGAAGATTTGCAGCATGTATTTATCTTATATGATTGTGAACATTATAAAATATCAGATTTTTTTCCAGTAATTTCTGACATTTTATAGCCCAAACTATAAATTGTTTAATCAGATTAATAAAGAACTGAAGTAATTATGAGTTGTATCCCTTGTATTTTCAGGGATATCAAAAGAAGTTGTTTTTCTTATAAAGCATAGGTAGTCATGCTTTATTTATCAATACCAGAGCAAGAGTCAGATTTACATTTACAGTCATATCACTCTCACCATCATGGTACACTTTATACAATCAACATGTCATCCTACTCTCATCTGTTTTGTGTGTCTGGATTCATTTTTTTTTAACATAACATCTGAACAGCAGAAACACATGTACTACAAACATACCACAGACACCTCCACACAGCGGAAGATGACATTCGATTTTGGTTAACCTTGCTGCATAAATTTTCATGTTGAGGCAAAACCCATTTTCTTGCAATAAAAATTACACAGTGATATGATAAAGTCACCCTGGTAGGGCCTTGTGCATTGGCATGGGGAGAAAAGATAACAAAAACGCAGCAGAAAGCTGTTCAAGCAACTGCACAAACAGATTCACTGTGCACAATGTAAAACTGAGACAGTAAAATTGGAAATTAGAAGAAAGCATCCAGCCTCAGCCATATAGTGCTAAAAGAAATGGAAAACCAACATGAAGTGTTGCATTTTCAGGAGCTGTGTAACATGATCTAACCAGGTTCAAGGTTTTCTCAATCAAACATTGTAATATAATCTGAATATTCTACAACCTGTTCACTGAAAACCAGAAGTCCTTGTGATTTTCTTGAGTGTTGAGCCAAACATTTGTACATTTGTGTCCTGAATTCATTCAGCAGTACAGCTTTAACTACTGATGTAGGCTGTAATGTAAATCAGTCAGTTTAAAAACTGTACTTGAAAACTGTCTTTGGTCAATTTCAGTATGTCAGTTTATTGTCGTGGTTTTTGTTCCTATTTTGCCACCCTTGTGTTTGTAGTCACATTTGCTAATTAATGCAGCAATTCTCTTAAATAATGACTTCTTAAACATAAGCGGTTATGCGTAATATATTGTGGTAGTTACTCCTCTCTGTCAAGAAAAACTGAACATATTTCTGCATTTACAAAGACAGAGTAAAGCATTAATGTCCCAGAGAGAAATCACTAATAATAAATACAGACACAGATTGGATTTATTATAGGGCAGTTTTGTGGATTGCACTAGATTGTACAGGTGTAACTAAAAAACTAGTTTATACAGTCAGACAAAAATGTGAGCATAACATTATGATGTGATCGAGGTGCCCAGGATGGTAGCATGTAAATATATATGAGAACAATTTTATTGTGTGTTTGGATATACTGAAAAAAAACAGGAAGTGTCACGGCACAGACTTTTAAACTGCTGAGACAAATCAGAGTGACCACAGCGTCTCTCTGAAAGATGTTTTCTTTCAATTCTTCGTCTCACCAGATGACTGTTGATATGGACGTTTTGTTCCACTTTAAAACCACTGTGTGCACATACTTGATTCTAGGATCTTCAGAAAAAGTAGATGGTCTTAAATTGGTGCAGTCCTTGTTGCTTTCATTACATTCATGTCCCATGGTACAATCCTTTTGTCCAATATATTTTTTATGTTATGACTAGAGGGCACTTAGCATTTGTGTGTCTTGCTTTGATATATGAACTGCACTGATGTTTTTATAAGTGCAGTTTTTTGGTCAGACAGTTTTTAGGGTGCGTGATGAATTATCTCAGTATTTACATTTTTCTAGCTGTTTTGGAATTTTTGTAGTTATAGGACACAGCTGCAACTGAACAAACCTGTTGAGATCATTTTGTATAAATGTACAGAAACAAAAAAGAGATCTCAGTATCTCAGAAATGTCAGACAAAAAAAAGGTGCAAATTGTGTTCATGTTACTATGTCTCTCATCACTTTCCATTTCATCCAGGGATGATGATGATATCAATGATGTGGCCTCCATGGCAGGAGTCAACTTGTCAGAGGAGAGTGCCCGTATCTTAGCAACCAACTCTGAGCTTGTTGGCACAATGACTCGTTCCTGTAAGGATGAGGCCTTCCTGTCCACCTCTTCACTCACTCGGAGAGCTCTTGAGATTGGTGAGACACGTGAACACGTACAGCATGTTCTTGGTTTTAAAGGTTGACACTGTCTCACTCACTAAATCTTTACCCACACTCCTGTTGTTACAGGAAAGAAGTTTGGTGTCAGCGAATTGGGAACAGATGTGATCAACTTCATTTCCCATGCTACACAGCATCGACTACAAAACCTGCTAGAAAAGGTGTCACAAGTGGCACAGCAGAAGAACTTAACCTTCAAGGTGATAATTAATCACTGTAATTTTAGAGTTGGCAAGACCCATTGAAATTTACTCTGTTCCAGCGTCTCTTATTGTATCTTTCTGTCCTTAACTTCATTCAACATTCAGGAGGATGAGCGGTGTGAGCAGGTGAGCGATGTGCGAGCCCAGCTCAAATTCTTCGAGCAGCTGGATCAGATGGAGAAGCAAAGGAAGGAAGAGCAGGAGAGAGAGATCCTGTTGAAGGCTGCCAAGGTAACAATCCTAGGCTAGCCTAGACTTTAAGTAGTGTTGCGTAAAGTCCCCACTGTCTATAGGCAAGGACATGCAATATCACTGACGTACTATCATAACTGCATAGAGAAGGTGGGCGAGTGATCTCAGGACAGTGTCATTAGTATACATTTCCTCACCTGCTAGAGAGCAGGTATGCTAACTTTGAGTGAGTGAATAAATAAAACAATTGATTGAATGAATTGAACATATCCGTCTTGAAATATTAAAATGTCCTCTACATTATTGCAGTCTCGGTCTCGGCAAGAGGACCCCGAGCAGCTCCGACTTAAACAGAAGGCCAAAGAGGTAAACATATGCTGCCATGAGTCACTGTGTGATTGCTTTCGTTGTGAAGTATTATGATGAGGTGGACTGTGAGACTCATCTATGTTATTACCTGTGCTCCAGATGCAGCAGCAGGAGCTGGCTCAGATCAGGCAGAGAGAAGCCAACCTAACGGCATTGGCAGCAATTGGCCCCAGGAAAAAACGGAAAATGTACTCTCCTGTTAGAGGTGACAGTGCAGAGGTGAGGAATATGGAACCTTTGGACACAGACAAGTTGTGCTTTTTTTTTTTTTTTCAAATTCTCAAAGCTCAATAAAAGACTAAATATCTATCTTGTGTTTGCTTCAATTCACCGTCCAGGGCTCAGGGTCAGGGCCCTCCCAGCCTGGAGTCTCTGGTGGAGCAGGGTCCAGACAGTTTATGCGACAGCGTATCACCAGAGTCAACCTCAGGGACCTGCTCTTCTGCCTGGAGAATGAAAGAGGGACCAGTCACTCACACCTGCTCTATAAAGGCTTCCTGAAATAACATCCACATTAAAATGACTAACCTCACTCAGTGGCATTAAGGAAGCAGAGTTGACTGTCAGCTCAGATCCTCTCTACCGGTACATTCTTTGATTGCCCACTGCTGAATGAAGAGACGTTTGTCTATGGGAAGAGAATTATGTGGAACACTGAAGGGACGTCAGCTTCTAAAAGCCTCTTCGAGCACAAGCCTTTTGTATTTTCAGCGCAGAAATGGAGCAAATATTGGAACTTGGCCCTGATTTCAGTGTGCCTCTCAGCTCAGTTTGCTCTTCAGAGACCAGTTGCACTCAACCACACTTCCCTCATGCACTGCCTCATGCTGCACAGAAGAAAAATCTCTAACTGAACTGGGCACTTCAGATTTGAAAACCTTGTCAGTGTCCTTGCACTGATATCTGGGTTGTAGCAGCAAATCTCTGCGAATTGGTTCCATGTTAGATTAATGTGCAACATTCAGGTGCAGCCTGATTTTACAAAACTGCAGTAATGCTAATTTTCTTGACCATGTTAACGTAAACACTCTGTTTATTTAAGTTTTTAACAGAGATTTTAATTTATCACACATTTCTACTATATTAGAGCACCGTTTCAATGCCTGTGGATTGTTTTACAGAGATTAATCTTGACAAGTCTTGTCTTCTGATCAGTTGCCTTCTTCAGATTAAGCCATATGGATTAGAATGTGTTGTTCATTTTAAGTAACTTCATCTATCCAACAGTTCTCTCCAGATTTGTAGGATGTGTGTTTTTTTTTTCTTTTTTTTTTGTCTTTGCTTGATTGGAAACAAAAATTATTATTTATATGTGTTGTGCATGGTGTTATAGCAGGTGTTGGTATTTGAACAGTGAGAGCTCCTGACACAGGCTGTTATTCAGGTTCTAGCACATTTGCTACACAGACTTAGTATACTTTACATCCCTATCAAACATTTTTAAATCATTTTGTTCTGTTTCCAGTAATTTCTTCAGCAATGGTAAAAAATTCAACTGGCTTTCTGTCAATATCCTGGTGGCAAGCTATCTGATATTGTTATTTAGAAAATCCAAGAATAATGAAACATTCACATTATGAAAATAATTATCTGGATTTGGCTCTGTGCTTCTTGCATAATGTTACCAAGAAGCCACGCTATCAAGTCATTTTCCTGCCTTTTACAAATGTCAGACAAAGACTTGTTTCAATTAAGATGTTGAAGTAACTTCTGGTTAAAATGTATTTGGGCAGGACATTTTCTGTGATGGATCGTCCATCTCAAACACATTTGTTCTTTGCTTTTTGTACCATTTTAAAAAGAAAAAAAAAAGAAGAATGGACATAGGTGGCTGCCTAATGTTACTTCAACAAATAAAAATATATCAATATGGTCTAAATTGGAACTGAAGTTGCTCTTAGTGATGTAAAGTCTTCATGCTGTGTCACATATGTGCTATAATGTGAATTTTAAGAAATGGGAATATGGAGAAATGAAACCCAGTCCTTTAAGTGAATCACGCATTTTTAAGTTGTGCATCCACATTTTTACATTTTAATAAATGATGTTGGTCATGTTTGGAAAACATGGGCATGAAATGCAGAACAAGGATTGCACTTTGACAGATCAGTTTTCTAAAACTAGTCGATCATATGAACATACCCACTTTATAACTTTTTGTATTTTTAGTGCACATACTAATTTGGTCTTTATACCTTTTGTCATTTTATGAAAGAATGTTTATGGACAAATTTTATTACTGTATATACTTAAGTTTGCTATTTGTAGATTTATCAATTGACAAGTTCAAATTGAGAAAATTTGTCTTATTTTTCATGTATATAAATATGTCAAAATATGATGCTTTTTGCCAATATCTTGTAAATTTTGCACAGCCACTTGTTTATATGTAAATATCTGAATTTAAAAGTTTTTAATTGCTATTTTATAATGGATTGACAGAGAATGATCTCTATTAAAACAAATATCTCTATTTTGATTGTCTTAATTATTGTGGCAGATCTGGTCTTGCAGGTCTTCCAAGTTCAGCCTAAAATACTAAGAAGTCAAGCAAGTGATGTCAGCACTATCTTCACTGAGGCTTTGTCCTGTATTTTCTGCCACCTTTCAGCAGCGTTTGTGAACAAACTGACATAGTCAAATTGAGTTAGAAAGAGGACTGTATCAGATGGCCCAAATAGAGAGAGACGAAGACATAATTGATTAAATAATTTTTTCTACTGTTTACAATGAATCCATTGTAATGGGAAATGGGCTAAAGTAGTTCAAACAACTCTAGTCTTGAAGCACATTAAAACTGGGCAATGCTTTGATCTTTCTTTTTTCTTTCTTAACTTTTAGACTTCAGTGGTATTTCTTTTTAAGATTTGTCCTTAAAGGTTAGAATGCAGACATTACTGTAGCTTCTTGTCGATTAAAAGGAAACATTCAGGAGGTGGTATGGGTTGCTCACTGGTAGCGATGATGATCATCTCATGAAAGTGAAGTGAACAGTAAAACACCTTCATGATATACAAAGATGTCTGAGTAGAAACAAGCAGCAGAAATATGCTAAAGGTTATGTATCTCTTATGGTTTGTTAACACTTTGAGGGCTGTGTTTTGGGCTGTGTCTCACTACCAGCCAGTAATTCATACCTTGTTATGTTTGCAGATTTGAAAGTATTCCTATTTTCAGGTTTACACCTTATGGTTATTTTTAAGCTATTTCATTTGACATTGACATTATCATACATCTCAGAGGTAGATTTTAATTGGACAATCCATACTGAAACAGATACTTTTTCATGGTAAATGCTCTGACAATCTAAACTTAACATTTTGAATTTTTGTTGACTTTTTCTTTTCAAATATTTCACCCCAAACATTTCTGTTACCAGCAGAGGAATTCAGAAGCACACCAAACCCTGGCTAATGTTGAAAAAAGATGACAAATATGTTTTTATGCCTCATTTTAATTAATTTTAATATTGTCATTTTAATGCCTTAATGACTTTTTTATGACTTACTATGACGTTTAATGCCTTACTATACTATGACGTTTTTATGCCTTACTATACGATGATTTATTCATGGGATGGCTTGGTGATACAGTGTTAAGAACTGTTGCCTCACAGTGAAAAGGTTCTGGGTTCAAACCCCAGGCTGTGGCCTTTCTGTGTTGAGTTTCCATGTTCTCCCTGTGTCTGTGTGGGTTCCCTCTAGGTACTCTGGCTTCTAATGGCAGTCCAAAGACATGCACATTAGGTTTATTGGTGACTCTAATGCCTTACTATACTCTGACATTTTTATGCCTTACTATACTATGGCATTTTTATGATGTTTTTATGCCTTAAGATACTATGATATTTTCATTACATTTTATGCCTTACTATACTATGACGTTTATATACCATACTATCCTATGACTTTTTTTTCACATTTTTATGCCATAGTATACTACGACGTTTTTTGAAATTTTATGGCTTATTATACTATGATGTTTTTTGACATATTTATGCCTTACTATACAATGAGTTTTCTTTGACATACTATACTATGTTTTTTCACATTTCAGGAAAGACTAATAAGAAGAACAAGAGAGTATGAGAATTAAAGTAAAATGAAATTTATTGTGAACAGAAGGAACAGAGTTTGGCGCTTAAACCCCGGCAGGAAGTGGATCACTATGAACAAGATCTATAGGTTTAAGGTCCTTCCAATAAGAGGAATCTTCCCCTGGAGTCTAGACACTGGTGCTGGTGATGAGGAATGGAGCTTGGGAATGGGAATGTCTTGATGTGGGAACTTCTGATTGGATGGTTTGATTGGAGATGGTGTGGTGTCCATGGTTGAAGTGGAGAAGGGGTGGAGGTGGGTTGCAGATTATTCGCTGTGCTGAAATGACAGTTGAATGACAGCAGAGAGAGAGACAATTTTAGAGTTTGTAAGCTTACAGGTGATTGGCTGAAGGCCGACATGTAAGGTTGTGATTGGGTGAAGATGTGAATTAGTGGGTGGAGATTTTATATAGCGGGAATTGTGCTACTCACTTGGAAGGCATTCGCAAGGAGATAGTCTTTCTGACTTAACTTTCACTAAGCTTAATTTTTATGCTATACTATGATGTTTTATGCCTTAACATACTAGAATGTTATTCTACTTTTTTATGCAATGCTTTACTATGACTTCTTTTTCACATTTTTGTGCGATACTATACCATGACTTTTTGGATATTTTTATGCCATACTGTACTGTGACTTTTTTCAAATTTTGATGACATGCTATACCATGACGTTCTTATGCCGTAATATCCTATGTGGTTTATAGGACTTTTTATGCCATGTTACACTATGACGTTCTTGACTCTTTTATGCCTTACTATACTATGATGTTTTATCACATTTTTATGGCTCACTATACTATGACTTTTTTCACAATTTTATGCCACACTATACTATGACATTTTTTGAGGTTTTGTGCCTTACTATACTATGACATTTTTTGCCATTCTATACTATGACGATTTTCAACAATTTTATGCCTTACTATACTATGACGTTTTTTGACGTTTTAGGCCTTACTATACTATGACATTATTTGGCAATTTTTATGCCATACTATACTATGACGTACGTTTAATGCCTTACTATACTATGACGTTTTAATCCATACTATACTGTGACGTTTTGTGACAGTTTTTTGCCATACTGTACTATGACGTTTTAGGCCATTTTTATGACAAACTATAATATGATGTTTTTTGCCATTTTTATGCCTTACTATACTATAATTTTTTCCAAACTATACTATGATGTTTTTTGACAAATTTATGCCTTACTATACTATAATTTTTTCCAAACTATACTATGATGTTTTTTGACAAATTTATGCCTTACTATACTATAATTTTTTCCAAACTATACTATGATGTTTTTTGACAAATTTATGCCTTACTATACTATAATTTTTTCCAAACTATACTATGATGTTTTTTGACAAATTTATGCCTTACTATACTATAATTTTTTCCAAACTATACTATGATGTTTTTTGACAAATTTATGCCTTACTATACTATAATTTTTTCCAAACTATACTATGATGTTTTTTGACAAATTTATGCCTTACTATACTATAATTTTTTCCAAACTATACTATGATGTTTTTTGACAAATTTATGCCTTACTATACTATAATTTTTTCCAAACTATACTATGATGTTTTTTGACAAATTTATGCCTTACTATACTATAATTTTTTCCAAACTATACTATGATGTTTTTTGACAAATTTATGCCTTACTATACTATGACGTTTTTTGCCATTTTCATGCCTTCCTATACTATGACGTTTTAATCCATACTATACTGTGACGTTTTGTGACAATTTTTTGCCATACTGTACTATGACGTTTTTTGCCATTTTTATGACACACTATACTATGATGTTTTTTGACAAATTTATGCCTTACTATACTATGACATTATTTGGCAATTTTTATGCCATACTATAATATGATGTTTTTTGCCATTTTTATGCCTTACTATACTATAATTTTTTCCAAACTATACTATGATGTTTTTTGACAAATTTATGCCTTACTATACTATGACATTATTTGGCAATTTTTATGCCATACTATAATATCATGTTTTTTGCCATTTTTATGCCTTACTATACTATAATTTTTTCCAAACTATACTATGATGTTTTTTGACAAATTTATGCCTTACTATACTATGACATTATTTGGCAATTTTTATGCCATACTATAATATCATGTTTTTTGCCATTTTTATGCCTTACTATACTATAATTTTTTCCAAACTATACTATGATGTTTTTTGACAAATTTATGCCTTACTATACTATGACATTATTTGGCAATTTTTATGCCATACTATAATATCATGTTTTTTGCCATTTTTATGCCTTACTATACTATAATTTTTTCCAAACTATACTATGATGTTTTTTGACAAATTTATGCCTTACTATACTATGACATTATTTGGCAATTTTTATGCCATACTATAATATCATGTTTTTTGCCATTTTTATGCCTTACTATACTATAATTTTTTCCAAACTATACTATGATGTTTTTTGACAAATTTATGCCTTACTATACTATGACATTATTTGGCAATTTTTATGCCATACTATAATATCATGTTTTTTGCCATTTTTATGCCTTACTATACTATAATTTTTTCCAAACTATACTATGATGTTTTTTGACAAATTTATGCCTTACTATACTATGACATTATTTGGCAATTTTTATGCCATACTATAATATCATGTTTTTTGCCATTTTTATGCCTTACTATACTATAATTTTTTCCAAACTATACTATGATGTTTTTTGACAAATTTATGCCTTACTATACTATGACATTATTTGGCAATTTTTATGCCATACTATAATATCATGTTTTTTGCCATTTTTATGCCTTACTATACTATAATTTTTTCCAAACTATACTATGATGTTTTTTGACAAATTTATGCCTTACTATACTATGACATTATTTGGCAATTTTTATGCCATACTATAATATCATGTTTTTTGCCATTTTTATGCCTTACTATACTATAATTTTTTCCAAACTATACTATGATGTTTTTTGACAAATTTATGCCTTACTATACTATGACATTATTTGGCAATTTTTATGCCATACTATAATATCATGTTTTTTGCCATTTTTATGCCTTACTATACTATAATTTTTTCCAAACTATACTATGATGTTTTTTGACAAATTTATGCCTTACTATACTATGACATTATTTGGCAATTTTTATGCCATACTATAATATCATGTTTTTTGCCATTTTTATGCCTTACTATACTATAATTTTTTCCAAACTATACTATGATGTTTTTTGACAAATTTATGCCTTACTATACTATGACATTATTTGGCAATTTTTATGCCATACTATAATATCATGTTTTTTGCCATTTTTATGCCTTACTATACTATAATTTTTTCCAAACTATACTATGATGTTTTTTGACAAATTTATGCCTTACTATACTATGACATTATTTGGCAATTTTTATGCCATACTATAATATCATGTTTTTTGCCATTTTTATGCCTTACTATACTATAATTTTTTCCAAACTATACTATGATGTTTTTTGACAAATTTATGCCTTACTATACTATGACATTATTTGGCAATTTTTATGCCATACTATAATATCATGTTTTTTGCCATTTTTATGCCTTACTATACTATGACATTATTTGGCAATTTTTATGCCATACTATAATATCATGTTTTTTGCCATTTTTATGCCATACTATACTATGACGTTTATTGGCAATTTTTTGCCATACTATACTTTGACATTTTTTGCCATTTTTATGCCATACTATACTATGTCATTATTTGACAATTTTCATGCCATACTATATTATAACGTTTTTTGACATACTATACTGTGACGTTTTTTGACGATTTTTTGCCTTACTATACTATGACGTTTTTTGAGGATTTATGCCATACTATACTATGACATTTTTTGCCATACTATACTATGACGTTTTTTGCCATTTTTATGCCATACTATACTACGAAGCTTTTTGACAATTTTTTGCCTTACTATACTATGACGTTTTTTGAGGATTTATGCCATACTATACTATGACATTTTTTGCCATACTATACTATGACGTTTTTTTGCCATTTTTTGCCATACTGTACTATGACGTTTTAATCCATACTATGCTAAGACGTTAATTGACAATTTTTTGCCATACTATACTATGACGTTTTTTGCCATTTTTATGCCATACGATACTATGACATTATTTGACAATTTTCATGCCATACTATATTATAACGTTTTTTGACATACTATACTGTGACGTTTTTTGCCAATTTTTTGCCTTACTATAGTTTGACGTTTTTGAGGGTTTATGCCTTACTATACTATGATATTTTTTGCCATACTATACTATGACGTTTTTTGCCATTTTTATGCCATACGATACTATGACATTATTTGACAATTTTCATGCCATACTATATTATAACGTTTTTTGACATACTATACTGTGACGTTTTTTGCCAATTTTTTGCCTTACTATAGTTTGACGTTTTTGAGGGTTTATGCCTTACTATACTATGATATTTTTTGCCATACTATACTATGACGTTTTTTGCCATTTTTATGCCATACGATACTATGACATTATTTGACAATTTTCATGCCATACTATATTATAACGTTTTTTGACATACTATACTGTGACGTTTTTTGCCAATTTTTTGCCTTACTATAGTTTGACGTTTTTGAGGGTTTATGCCTTACTATACTATGATATTTTTTGCCATACTATACTATGACGTTTTTTGCCATTTTTATGCCATACGATACTATGACATTATTTGACAATTTTCATGCCATACTATATTATAACGTTTTTTGACATACTATACTGTGACGTTTTTTGCCAATTTTTTGCCTTACTATAGTTTGACGTTTTTGAGGGTTTATGCCTTACTATACTATGATATTTTTTGCCATACTATACTATGACGTTTTTTGCCATTTTTATGCCATACGATACTATGACATTATTTGACAATTTTCATGCCATACTATATTATAACGTTTTTTGACATACTATACTGTGACGTTTTTTGCCAATTTTTTGCCTTACTATAGTTTGACGTTTTTGAGGGTTTATGCCTTACTATACTATGATATTTTTTGCCATACTATACTATGACGTTTTTTGCCATTTTTATGCCATACGATACTATGACATTATTTGACAATTTTCATGCCATACTATATTATAACGTTTTTTGACATACTATACTGTGACGTTTTTTGCCAATTTTTTGCCTTACTATAGTTTGACGTTTTTGAGGGTTTATGCCTTACTATACTATGATATTTTTTGCCATACTATACTATGACGTTTTTTGCCATTTTTATGCCATACGATACTATGACATTATTTGACAATTTTCATGCCATACTATATTATAACGTTTTTTGACATACTATACTGTGACGTTTTTTGCCAATTTTTTGCCTTACTATAGTTTGACGTTTTTGAGGGTTTATGCCTTACTATACTATGATATTTTTTGCCATACTATACTATGACGTTTTTTGCCATTTTTATGCCATACGATACTATGACATTATTTGACAATTTTCATGCCATACTATATTATAACGTTTTTTGACATACTATACTGTGACGTTTTTTGACAATTTTTTGCCTTACTATAGTTTGACGTTTTTGAGGTTTTATGCCTTACTATACTATGATATTTTTTGCCATACTATACTATGACGTTTTTTGCCATTTTTATGCCATACTATACTACGAAGCTTTTTGACAATTTTTTGCCTTACTATACTGTGACGTTTTTTGAGGTTTTATGCCATACTATACTATGAC
>NW_019174298.1:837088-1153465 GCF_002260705.1 Seriola dumerili | reverse complement strand
TGCCATTTTTATGCCTTACTATAATATGTTGTTTTTTGTAGTTTTATGCCTTACTATACGATTACAATTGTTGCCGTACTATGCTATGACGTTTTTTGATCATTTCATGCCATAATATATTATGACGATTTTTGACATTTTTTGCCATACTATACTATGACGTTTTTTTGACATTTTTTGCCATACTATACTATGACGTTTTTTGCCATTTTTGTGCCTTACTATACTATGACCTTTTAATCCATACTATGCTATGACGTTAATTGACAATCTTTTGCCATACTATACTATGACGTTTTTTGCCATTTTTATGCCTTACTATAATATGTTGTTTTTTGGAGTTTTATGCCTTACTATATGATTACAATTGTTGCCGTACTATACGATGAGGTTTTTTGACAATTTTATGCCTCATTATATTATGACATTTTTTGACAATTTTATGCCATACTATACTATGACGTTTTTTGCCATTTTTATGCCTTCCTATACTATGACGTTTTAATCCATACTATACTGTGAAGTTTTGTGAAATTTTTTGCCATACTATACTGTGACAATTTTCGACAATTTTATGCCTTACTATACTATGACATTATTTGGTAATTTTTATGACATACTACACTATGACGTTTTTTGACAATTTCATGCCATACTATATACTATGACGTTTTTTTTTTGAGAATTTTATGCCTTACTATAATAGGATGTTTTTTGAAGTTTTATGCTTTGCTATAATATGAAATTTTTTGCCTTACTATACTGTGATGTTTTTTGACAATTTTATGCCTCACTATACTGTGATGTTTTTTGAGGTTTTATGCCTTACTATAGTATGACATTTTTTGCCATACTATACTATGACGTTTTTTTGACATTTTTTGCCATACTATACTATGACGTTTTTTGCCATTTTTGTGCCTTACTATACTATGACGTTTTAATCCATACTATGCTACGACGTTTATTGACAATTTTTTGCCATACTATAATATGACGTTTTTTGCCATTTTTATGCCTTATTATAATATGTTGTTTTTTGGAGTTTTATGCCTTACTATACGATTACAATTGTTGCCGTACTATGCTATGTTGTTTTTTGATCATTTCATGCCATAATATATTATGACGATTTTTGACATTTTTTGCCATACTATACTATGACGTTTTTTGACATTTTTTGCCATACTATACTATGACGTTTTTTGCCATTTTTGTGCCTTACTATACTATGACGTTTTAATCCATACTATGCTATGACGTTTATTGACAATTTTTTACCATACTATACTATGACGTTTTTTGCCATTTTTATGCCATACTGTACTATGACGTTTTTTTGAGAATTTTATGCCTTACTATAATATGACATTTTATGCCATACTATACTATGACGTTTTTTTGGGAATTTTATGCCTTACTATAATATGACATTTTATGCCATACTATACTATGACTTTTTAATCCATACTATAACATGACGTTTTTTGACAATTTAATTGAATATATTATGACGTTTTTTGAGATTTTTTGCCATACTATACTATGATGTTTACTGACAATTTTATGCCTTACTATAATATGATGTTTTTTGAGGTTTTATGCCTTACTATACTATGACATTTGTTGCCATACTATACTATGACGTTTTTTTGAGAATTTTATGCTTTACTATGATATGACATTTTATGCCATACTATACTATGACTTTTTAATCCATACTATAATATGACGTTTATTGACAATTTTTTGCCATACTATACTATGACATTATTTGACAATTTTTATGCCATACTATACTATGACGTTTTTTGAAAATTTTGTGCCTTATTATATTATGACGTTTTTTGACAATTTTATGCCATACTATACTATGACGTTTGTTGCCATACTATACTGTGACGTTTTTTGCCATTTTTATGCCATACTGTACTATGACGTTTTTTGACAATTTTTATGCCATACTATATTGTGATGTTTTTTGCCATTTTGATGCCATACTATACTATGACATTTGTTGCCATACTATACTATGACGATTTTTGCCATACTATACTATGACGATTTTTGCCATACTATACTATGACGATTTTTGCCATACTATACTATGACGATTTTTGCCATACTATACTATGACGATTTTTGCCATACTATACTATGACGATTTTTGCCATACTATACTATGACGATTTTTGCCATACTATACTATGACGATTTTTGCCATACTATACTATGACGATTTTTGCCATACTATACTATGACGATTTTTGCCATACTATACTATGACGATTTTTGCCATACTATACTATGACGTTTTTTGCCATTTTTATGCCATTCTATACTATGACATTATTTGACAATTTTATGCGTTATTATATTATGACGTTTTTTGACAATTTTATGCTTTACTATAATATGGCATTTTTTGCCATACTATACTGTGACGTTTTTTGCCATTTTTATGCCATACTGTACTATGACGTTTTTTGCTATTTTTATGCCTTCCTATACTATGACATTTTTTGCCATATTATACTTTGACGTTTTTTGCCATTTTTATTCCATACAGTACTATGACATTTTTTGCTATTTTTATGCCTTACTATACTATGACATTTTTTGCCATACTATACTTTGACTTTTTTTGACAATTTTATGCCTTATTATACTATGACGTTTTTAGACAATTTCATGCCATACTATAATATGACGTTTTAATCAATACTATACTATGACATTTATTGACAATTTTTTGCCATACTATACTATGACGTTTTTTGTCATTTTTGTGCCTTACTAAAATATGATGTTTTTTGGAGTTTTATGCCATACTATACTTAGACATTTGTTGCCATACTATACTATGACGTTTTTTGACAATTTCATGCCATAATATATTATGAAGTTTTTTGACATTTTTTGCCATACTATACTATGACGTTTTTTTGATAATTTTATACCTTACTATAATATGACATTTGTTGCCATACTATACTGTGACGTTTTTTTCCATTATTATGCCATACTTTACTATGATGTTTTTTGACAATTTTGTGCTTTATTATATTATGACATTTTTTGACATTTTTTGCCATACTATACTATGACGTTTGTTGCTATACTATACTATGACTTTTTTTGGGGAATTTTATGCCTTACCATAATATGACATTTTTTGCCATGCTATACTGTGACATTTCTTAACAATTTTATGGCTTAATGTAATATGATGTTTTTTGAGGTTTTATGCCTTACTATACTATGAAATTTTTTGCCATACTATACTATGACGTTTTTTGCCATTTTTATACATTCCTATACTATGACATTTTAATCCATACTATACTGTGACGTTCATTGACAATTTTTTGCCATAGTGTACTATGACTTTTTTTGACAATTTCATGCCATATTATACTATGACGTTTATTGCCATACTATACTATGAGGTTTTTTGACAATTTTGTGCCTTATTATATTATGACGTTTTTTGACAATTTTATGCCTTATTATAGTATGACGTTTTTTGACATTTTTATGCCTTTCTATAACATGACATTTGTTGCCATACTATACTATGATGTTTTTTGACAATTTAATGCGATAATATATTACGACATTTTTTGACATTTTTTGCCATACTATACTATGATGTTTTTTTGGGAATTTTATGCCTTACTATAATATGACATTTTATGCCATACTATACTATGACTTTTTAATCCATACTATAACATGACGTTTTTTGACAATTTTATGCCTATCTATAATATGATGTTTTTTGAGGTTTTATTCCTTATTATACTATGAAATTTTTTGTCATACTATACTATGACGTTTTTTCAAAATTTATGCCTTATTATATTATGATGATTTTTGAAAATTTTACGCCATACAATACTATGACGTTTGTTGCCATACTATACTATGAGGTTTTTTGACAATTTCATGCCATAATATATTATGACGTTTTTTGACTATTTTATGCCTTATTATAGTATGACGTTTTTTGACTATTTTATGCCTTATTATAGTATGACGTTTTTTGACAATTTTATGCCATATTACACTATGACGTTTTTTTGATAATTTTATGCTTTACTATAATATGACATTTTATGCCATACTATACTATGACTTTTGAATCCATACCAAATTTTGACGTTTTTTGAAATTTTTATGCCATACTATACTGGGACATTATTTGACAATTTTTATGCCATACTATACTATGACATCTTTTGACAATTTTATGCCTTATTATAGTATGACGTTTTTTGACAATTTTATGCCATATTACACTATGACGTTTTTTGCCACACTATACTATGACATTTTTTGACAATTTCATGCCATAATATACTACGACGTTTTTTTGACATTTTTTGGCATACTGTACTATGACGTTTTTTGACAATTTTTATGCCATACTATAATATGACATTTTTTGCCATACTATACTATGATGTTTTTTAACAATTTTATGACTTATTATACTATGACGTTTTTAGACAATTTTGTGCCATACTATACTATGAAGTTTTAATCCATACTATACTATAACTTTTTTTTGCCATTTTCATGCCTTACTATAATATGATGTTTTTTGACATTTTTTGCCATACTATACTATGACGTTTTTTGCCATTTTTTGCCATTCTATACTATGACTTTTTTTTGGGAATTTTATGCCTTACCATAATATGACGTTTTTTGCCATTTTTTGCCATTCTATACTATGACTTTTTTTTGGGAATTTTATGCCTTACCATAATATGACGTTTTTTGCCATTTTTATACCTTCCTATAGTACGACATTTTAATCCATACCATACTGTGACGTTCATTGACAATTTTTTGCCATAGTGTACTATGAAGTTTTTTGACATTTTTATGCCTTATTATATTATGACGTTTTTTGACAATTTTATGCCATACTATACTATGATGTTTGTTGGCATACTATAATGTGATGTTTTTTGACATTTTTATGCCTTATTATATTATGACGTTTTTTGACAATTTTATGCCATACTATACTATGATGTTTGTTGGCATACTATAATGTGATGTTTTTTGACATTTTTATGCCTTATTATATTATGACGTTTTTTGACAATTTTATGCCATACTATACTATGACATTTGCTGCCATACTATAATGTGAAGTTTTTGGGAGTTTTATGCCTTCCTATCCTATGACATTTGTTGCCATACTATACTATGATGTTTTTTGACAATTTCAAACCATAATATATTATGACGTTTTTTGACATTTTTTGGCATACTATACTATGACATTTTTTTGAGAATTTTATGCTTTACTATTATATGACATTTTATGCCATACTATACTATGACGATTTTTGACAATTTCATGCCATAATATATTATGACGTTTTTTGACATTTTTTGCCATCGTATAATATGACGTTTTTTTGAGAATTTTATGCCTTACTATAATATGACATTTTTTGCCATATTATACTATGACGTTTTTTGACAATTCTTTACCATACTATTATATGACGTTTTTTGCCATTTTTATGCCTTACTATACTATGATGTTTTTTGACAATTTTATGCCTTAGTATAATATGATGTTTTTTGAGGTTTTATGCCTCACTATACAATGGAATTTTTTGTCATACTATACTATGACGTTTTTTGCCATTTTAATGCCATACTATACTATGACATTATTTGCCAATTTTTATGCCCTACTATACTATGATGTTTTTGACAATTTTATGCCTTATTATACTACGACGTTTTTAGACAATTTTATGCCATACTATACTATGATGTTTATTGACAATTTTTTGCAATACTATACTATGACGTTTATTGACAATTTTTTGCCATACTATACTATGACGTTTTTTGCCATTTTTATGCCATTCTATACTATGACATTATTTGACAATTTTATGCATTATTATATTATGACGTTTTTTGACAATTTTATGCCATACTATACTATGACATTTATTGCCATACTATACTGTGACGTTTTTTGACAATTTCATGCCATAATTTATTATGACGTTTTTTGACATTTTTTGCCATACTATACTATGATGTTTTTTTGAGAATTTTATGCTTTACTATTATATGACATTTTTTGCCATACTATACTATGACATTTTTTGACAATTTTTTGGCATACTATGATATGACCTATTTTCCCATTTTTATGCCTTACTATACTATAACATTTTTTGACAATTTTATGCCTTACTATAATATGATGTTCTTTGAGGTTTTATGCCTCACTATACTATGACATTTTTTCCCCCACTATACTATGACGTTTTTTGACAATTTTATGCCTTATTATAATATGACGTTTTTAGACAAATTTATGCCATACTATACTATGACGTTTCAATCCATACTATACTATGACGTTTATTGACAATTTTTTGCCATACTATACTATGACGTTTTTTGACAATTTTATGCCTTATTATAATATGACGTTTTTTTGATAATTTTATACCTTACTATAATATAACATTTGTTGCCATACTATACTGTGACTTTTTTTGCCATTTTTATGCCATACTGTACTATGACGTTTTTTTGCCATTTTTATGCCATACTGTACTATGATGTTTTTTTACAATTTTTATGCCATACTATAATATGACATTTTTTGCCATTTTTATGCCTTACTATACTATGGCATTTTTTGCCATACTATACTATGACGTTTTTGACAATTTTATGCCTTGTTATACTATGACGTTTTTAGATAATTTTATGCCATACTATACTATGACGTTTTAATCCATACTATACTGTGACTTTTTTTTGCCATTTTCATGCCTTACTATAATATGATGTTTTTTGGAGTTTTATGCTTTACTATACTATGACGTTTTTTGATCATTTCATGCCATAATATATTATGACGCTTTTTGACATTTTTTGCCATACTATACTATGACGTTTTTTGACAATTTTTTGCCATACAATACTATGACGTTTTTTGCCATTTTTATGCCATTCTATACTATGAAATTTTTTGACAATTTTTATGCCATACTATACTATGACATTTTTTGATAATTTTATGCCTTATTATAGTATGACGTTTTTTGACAATTTCATGCCATAATATATTATGACGTTTTTTGACATTTTTATGCCTTACTATAATATGATGTTTTTTGGAGTTTTATGCCATAGTATACTAAGACATTTGTCGCCAAACTATACTATGATGTTTTTTGACAGTTTCATGCCATAATATATTATGACGTTTTTTGACATTTTTTGCCATACTATACTATGACGTTTTTTTGAGAATTTTATGCCTTAATATAATATGACATTTTTTGACAATTTTTATGCCATACTATAATATGACATTTTTTGCCATTTTTATGCCTTACTATACTATGACGATTTTTGCCATACTATACTATGACGTTTTTTGATCATTTCAAGCCATAATATTATGACGAATTTTTACATTTTTTTGCCATACTATACTATGAAGTTTTTTTCCATTTTTATGCCATTGTATACTATGACATTATTTGACAATTTTTATGCCATACTATACTATGACGTTTTTTGACAATTTTATGCCATATTATACTATGACGTTTGTTGCCATACCATACTATGACGTTTTTTGACAATTTCATGCCATGATATATTATGACGTTTTTTGACATTTTTATGCCTTACTATAATATGACGTTTTTTGCCATACTATATTGTGACGTGTTTTGACAATTTTTATGCCATACTATAATATGACGTATTTTTGCAATTTTTATGCCTTACTATAGTATGAAATTTTTTGACAATTTTATGCCTTACTATAATATGATGTTTTTTGAGGTTTTATGCCTCACTATACTATGAAAATTTTGTCATACTATACTATGACGTTTTTTTGCCATTTTAATGCCATACTATACTATGACATTATTTGACAATTTTTATGCCATACTATACTATGAAGTTTTTTGACATTTGTTGCCATACTACACTATGACGTTTTTTTGATAATTTTATGCCTTACTATAATATGACATTTTTTGCCAGTCTATACTGTGACGTTTTTTGCCATTTTTATTCCATACTGTACTATGATGTTTTTTGCCATTTTTATGCCTTACTATACTATGACATTTTTTTGCCATACTATACTATGACGTTTTTTGACAATTTCATGCCATAATATGACGTTTTTTGACATTTTTATGCCTTACTATAATATGATGTTCTTTGGAGTTTTATGCCATACTATAATATGACATTTGTCACCATACTATACTATGACGTTTTTTTGACATTTTCATGCCATAATATATTATGAAGTTTTTTGACATTTTTGCCATACTATACTTGTGACGCTTTTTAACAATTTTTTTGCCACACTATAATATAAATTTTTTGACAATTTTATGCCTCACTATAATATGATGTTTTTTGAGGTTTTATGCCTCACTATACTGTGAAAATTTTTGTCATACTATACTATGACGTTTTTTGCCATTTTAATGCCATACTGTACTATGACGTTTTTTGACAATTTTTATGCCATACTATAATATGACATTTTTTGCCATTTATATGCCCTACTATATAATGACATTTTTTGCCATACTATACTATGACGTTTTTTGACCATTTTATGCCTTATTATACTATGACTATTTTTGACAATTTTTATGCCATACTATAATATGACATTTTTTGCCATTTATATGCCCTACTATATAATGACATTTTTTGCCATACTATACTATGACGTTTTTTGACCATTTTATGCCTTATTATACTATGACTATTTTTGACAATTTTTATGCCATACTATACTGTGACATTTTTTGACAATTTTATGCCTTATTATATTATGACGTTTTTTGACAATTTTATGCCATATTATACTATGACGTTTTTTGCCATACTATACTATGACGTTTTTTGACAATTTCATGCCATAATATATTATGACTTTTTTCAGCCTTTTTTATGCCTTACTATAATATGATGTTTTTAGGAGTTTTATGCCATAGTATACTATGACATTTGTCGCCATACTATACTATGACGTTTTTTTGATAATTTTATGCTTTACTATAATATGGCATTTTTTGCCATTCTATACTGTGACGTTTTTTGCCATTTTTATGCCATACTGTACTATGACGTTTTTTGCCATTTTTATGCCTTACTATACTATGACATTTTTTGCCATACTATACTATGACGTTTTTAGACAATTTTATGCCATACTATAATATGACGTTTTAATCAATACTATACTATGACGTTTATTGACAATATTTTGCCATATTATAATATGATGTTTTTTGGAGTTTTATGCCCTACTATACTATGACAATTGTTGCCATACTATACTATGACGTTTTTTGCCATTTTTATGCCATACTATACTATGACATTATTTGACAATTTTTAGCCACACTATACTATGACATTTTTTGACAATTTAATGCCTTATTATATTATGACGTTTTTTGACAATTTTATGCCACACTATACTAAGATGTTTGTTGCCATACTATATTTTGACGTTTTTTGACATTTTTTTTGCCATACCATACTATTACGTTTTTTTCCATTTTTGTGCCTTATTATAATATGCTGTGTTTTGGAGTTTTATGCCTTACTATACTATGACATTTGTTGCCATAATATACTATGATGTTTTTTGACAGTTTCATGCCATAATATATTATGATGTTTTTTGACATTTGTTGCCATACTGTACTATGATGTTTTTTGCCATTTTTATTCCTTACTATAATATGATGTTTTTTGGAGTTTTATGCCATACTATACTATGACATTTGTTGCCATACTATACTATGACGTTTTTTGACAATTTTAATGCCATAATATATCATGACGTTTTTTTAACATTTTTTGCCATACTATACTATGACATTTTTTGCCATTTTTTGCCATACTATACTATGACGTTTTTTGCCATTTTTATGCCATACTATACTATGATATTACTTGACAATTCCTATGCCATACTATACTATGACGTTTTTTGACAATTTTTTGCCTTACTATACTTTGACGTTTTTTTGAGAATTTTATGCCTTAATATAATATGTCATTTTTTGCCATACTATACTATGACGTTTTTTGCCATTTTTATGCCTTACTATAATATGATGTTTTTTGACAATTTTTTGCCTTACTATACTTTAACGTTTTTTGCCATTTAATGCCTTACTATAATATGATGTTTTTTGGAGTTTTATGCCTTAAGATACTATGACAATTATTGCCATACTGTACCATGACGTTTTTTGATCATTTCATGCCATAATATATTATGACGATTTTTTATATTTTTTGCCATACTATACTATGACGTCTATTGACAATTTTTTGCCATACTATACTATAATACTTTTTTGGGAATTTTATGCCTAACTGTAATATGATGTTTTTTGGAGTTTTATGTCTTACTATACTATGATATTTGTTGCCATACTATACTTTGATGTTTTTTGCCATTTTTTGCCATACTATACTATGACTTTTTTTTGCATTTTATCCCATACTATACTATGACATTTTTCAGTCATTTTTATGAATTACTATATTATGACTTTTCATGACATACTTTACTATGATGTTTTTTGACATTTTTATGCAATACTACACTATGACTTTTTCTCACGTTTTTATCCCAAAATATTCTATGACGTTTTTGACATTTTTATGCCTTACTTTTCAATTTTGTTTTTAACATTTTAATGCCTTATTAAACAATGACGTTTTTCACATATTTATGCCTTACTATAATATGACGTATGTTCCCATTTTTTTGCTTTACTATACTATGTCGTTTTTATGTTTTTTCATGCATTCCTATGCTATGACGTTTTCATGACTTTTTATGCCTCACTATACTATGACATTTTTACACCTTACCATACTACATAATTTTTACAATGTTTTATGACTTACTATACTATGACTTTTTGTGCCCTTCTATACTATGACATTTTCATACCTTAATATAGTATGACGTTTTTATGCCTTACTATATACTTTGGCTTTCTTTACTTCCTTTACTATGACTTTGTATGACTTACTGTACTATGACGTTTTTATAACTTACTTAAACATGACTTTTTATGCCTCATTATACTATGATATATTTATGCCTTAACATACTATGACTTTTTATTCCCTACTATACCATGACGTTTCTATGCCTTAATATAGTATGACTAATGACATATATATTATATAAATGTACCTTTATCAAAAGTGATGTTACCATATGTGTCACCTTTAAAAGGAAATATCATTATGACTTATATACTTCCTCTGGATATATGAAGATATAAGTTTATGACATATATGAAATCTTCAGTAAAAATGTAACTTCATTAAAACAACATTGCTAATTAAATTCTTTATTTTTGTATATGATTTTCTTAATAATTTATTATTAAATTCAAACCTACATGTCTTAGGTCACCTACATTTGTAATATTCACATATATCATCTGAACATGTAGTGACAGGCTTTGGGATGGGTATATAGTTATGTAACATATGTCTACAATATAAACAGACATACTAAAATACATGTTTCTATTTGCTAGACATACAGTATATGCCAATATATTATATTGTTCTAATTTCAAACAGGTTTCAAATGTAATTCTTACATGTACATTTAAATAAATTTATGATTTTACTTCATATGTACATACATTTCATAAATGGAAATTCAACACATGTACATACAGTATATTACATTTGCATACGGGCATTCTTGAATGCAATTCAGATCTTGATTCAGATCTTGTTTGTTAATAAACCGTTTGGTTGACGGCATAAAAAAGCCAATCTGTTTGTTTTGGCCCTTGTGTTCAGTCAGGCATTTTCGAAGTTTAGCTGAACTCTCTTCATTCACCACAACAGAAGACTGAGGGGGCAGGTGCCGTTATGGCCTGCAAACTCAGAGTTGATACAATACAAACTGTATAATTTTTTTAATTCACATTTCTAGATGCAGCTACTATTAGTCTTGTGCTACATCACTTCATTGTGATTGTGTAACTTTTTGAGTCACAAAGTAAAAATGATCACATTGACCTTGGTTATGGAACAGACTGAGTGAAACATAAAACTTAAAAAAATAAATAAATAAAAATATCTTAAGAGAAGCACACAACATTAAAGTACTTTTTCCAGTATGAATCAACCATCTCTGAGGTTTTATCATTCCTCATAAAACAAAAAAAATGCGAAACAAATATGCAAACCTGTCATGTGATTGAGATGTAAAACTCCAACTGCTTCACCACCTGTTGTGGGTTTACAGCAACAGTTCTTAATCACAATTATATTTTACAGTATGAGCAAAAAATGTCTCATCTTCCCTTATACACTTAGTGTAATTTGATCACTATAAATTCATTCTAATGCCTCTTGAATTTATATCTCAGGGACAAAACAGGCCTAAATCATTGGGACCTTTATCTTATCATGTTCACAAAAGCAGCTTATCCTCTCTCCGGCAGTAAAAGTAATATTTATGAGTTCTGGGAGTGAGTGGATGAAGCTGTTCATGGTATAATAGTTACAAAATCACACTGTCATTCATCACTTGCTGGTATGACATTTTATGGATATGGGATATTTTAAAGTGATCTACTGCACACTACGAAGACATTTTGAGAGCTCCTTGGCAACAGTGTGACGCTGATGCAGAGATACAGTGCAGCATACACGGGCTCAAACTCAAGTTTTATTTTTATATATTTATATATTTATTCATATTTTTTATATCTCAGGTCTCCACTTAGTTTTTCAAGCAGATGTTGAAATCTCATTGTGCTGAGACTGTTCATGGTTTAAAAGAATTATCTCTGATTCATCATTACACTTGGCAGGTTCCTGGTCAGTGGAGAAAGCAGATCTAGTGTGTGGTGCCTGAAGTACGAATCAAAATGGCTCCACAGGGGGGCACTGTCGCACCGCCTTAGAAAGACAATGCATTCATGTCTGACAATCGCTGAGCCTTAGAATACAGTATGAGGCATCTGTTATTGCAGCCTGTTATGACCTGGGTCCAGATATTGCATATCCTTTAGCACCATATGTTAGAACTGGTAGAATAACGACTTTCACCAATAAAAACAGTCATTTCTTTTGAAGCACACTCTGAAAAGTAACTTTTGTTTCCAGCTGCAATATGATTTTATGCCAGTACTGACTTCCTAACTTCTGCTGCATGGAGGCTCTGAGAATCTCTGCACACAAAACACACACACACACACACACACACACACACACACAGATGGACATCTCCGTTAAGGATCACACTAAAGCACTTTCTTCTATTCCTTCAGATTTGGTGGATTTGAGGCTTAGACAGTTGTTTGTTCTGTTCCCTCTGCAGACAAGGTATCTCATGCCTGTTGTTGCCCGAACCGTTGTCTTCGTTGTCTTGATATCCAGGCATAGGCTGACTTCTAAGTCTTCTCCAATATGAGTTGTCAGGCTATATTTGCTTATGTTACTCTGGGACACCAAACTCAATTCCACTGTCTTGTTTGATTTTGCATAATGAGCGGCTGCTGGCTGCTCACAGGATAATGTCTTTGAGTGACAGCTATGAAGATGAGTGAATAAATTTCATGTAATTCACTATATTCTAGAAGTGCAGTATACACTCTTAAAAACATGAGTAACCAGACTTCAATGAGCCCTGATACATTGCATGTGGTTTACACACCTGTCAGTGGCGATCATAAATGAATTTCATAAATTTTTGTGAGAAATATGCAGGTGGAACCATAGATTATTGTGCGTAAACATTTCTCCTCTGCCATGGAAAGATAATGAGGTAATAAGACAATGTGGACCTGATTATCTCATGAAAATGTTCTCTAATAGTTCAATACTGACAGCCCAAGGTAAAATACATTTATGCCTACAGAAATATATGAGGAATCAAAACGAGCCAAGCTGAAAGTGAAACTCCTCAACCGTGGATTATTATCAGTGTAATGCAACTTAAACTTGGTTTCAAATATTAGTAATATTAGCATTTATTAATAACATCAAATACTTGTAACATAATACAACCTGCAATTTACAGTGTAATTTCATTGTATAAATCAGGTACAAAAAATACAATGATACCTACTGGCTCTTAAATGTAGACACAGTGTGTGGAAATAAAGACTATGGAGAACAAGGGAGTAAAAATCAGGAATTTTTGGAGGAAATAAAAAAATAGATTGTAGGCTATTATGTATTGTAAATACTGGGTACCTACAGCGTACAGCAAAACATAACTACTTAATTAAAGAGTAAAAAGGGGAGAACAGTTGACACTTGACATTACAGCCAGCATACCTTGTTTTTACTGTTTAATTGAAAAAGTGAAAATTATACATACATGGTTTATTTTGCCCACCCCCTGACCTTGCAAGTTGACGGGATTGGTTGCTTAGGTATATGATGAATGAAGTTTTGACTGTCTGAATCCCTTTTTTTGAGACTGTCATTGGTTCACTGCAGTTCCAAGGTGTAAATACTCAGTCATGAGGTTGACTGCTTATTTTGCTTATTGTATTATAAAGAAAACACCATATTGACATGTTTATATGGTTTAAAACTTGATTTTCATTGAAAAGGGTCTTTAAAACCACTAATCTGTACCTATATGGTGGCAGCAGATGAACATCCTCATCCATCAAATTTCACGGGAGTCCATGCAATGATTAACAAGATATTTTATCTTGCGTGAAATTACGGCTGTTGTTCCTATTATGTTCATGTAGGAACCCACTGCTTATTTACCAGTCCTGCAAAGTAAACAAAGACCATAATGCAAAAATAATACACCAAACCCAGGTCCTCTATGCCACCGTTGGTTGTCAACATTACCATGGTGACCAGAGTAGATAGTCCAAATAACAAAAAACAACATGCTTACCTGTTTAGCAGAAACTCAGCATGAGTTAAAATGCCTTCAGGTCCAGTGCCAGTATTTCTTTTTGTTTCTGACATTTCTCTGTCAGGTTTTGGCCTTACAGCTGTGAGCCGCTCTGTTTTTTGAAATCTGCTCCTATTACTGGGGCAAAAGGTGCTGGTTGAGCCCTGATGGTGAGATGGTGTGGATGGAGCTCCAGCTAAAGAAGAGAATGGTTTTAATGTCTTGTAAATAAAACATAAAGTTTAAAACAAGAGTCAACACCAACAACAATCCAGAATGGAAATTAAAATATTCAAAATTAAATCCTGACCTGGTGAGAAGATATCAGTATCCTTAAGCTATATTAATGGAAAGTAAGGTTTTGTTACAGCAGCATCCAGCAGTGCCCCAATTCCAAATGTCCTCTCTGGCATTTTGAAACTCAGCACAGTGAGCTGGAGAGACTTTTAGATATTTGAAGCACTAAGGCAGATAAATACAATGTAAACACACTGGTGAATTTTTAGCTGCATTGCAACAGCTGAGCCATTCCTATAAACGCAACCTTTTGGAATCTTTTGGACAAATCTAAGCTACTCACCATAGAAGACAGTTGTCAAAATTGTTTGGGCTTTCTCTCCGCAGGCACACCTCTCTATGCTGACCGGACAGCAGATGACATGAACGAGCTTCTAACTTTCTCTCTGATCAAGTAAATATAGCTCAAACCACAGCACAGTCTTTACTTTTGTTTTTTTGGTGATTTTGTCAGATGATGTGAAGCTTATAAAATCAGGCTTTTAGCAGTGCAGAGTAGGAGCTTGGAAATGGCTTGGAAGTGACTGCTGGTTAACATATACTCTGAATGGGCTGTGTTCATTATTTCATACCTGTTCCATTGTCTGACAACAGAAACAGAAAAACATATACATGAGCCTTTGTGAGGATATAGACAACATGTACAACATCTGCACGTAACTCGTACATCATCTTAAAAAGACGCATGATTAAAATAATTAAAATATAATCGTTTACTTGTGGCCTAATAGCTAACAAATGAGTTTTGTCCATTGACAGATTATATTAAATTGGAATATATAGTAAAGACAGAACAGCAACTGCTTAGCACTGCAGTAAAATGTTATGGCATATGCAGACTAAAAACACTGTTTGACAAAAAGAAAAAAGTCAAGTAAAATTGAATTTGGACATTGAAGCGTTGAAAATGAACAGAGAGATGTCAAGATTATATATTATCTCACTGAATCAGAAATGCCAGTTTGATTTCCACGTTAATAATTTGGGAAACAAATCTAGTCTGTCTTGACATTCTATCGCTGTCAGATCTGAAAGGTTTGCTTCAGGATTAAAATGAGAAATATTCAAGCTTTTAAATACTTTAACTGTTTGCTGCTTTCACCTGTGTGTGTGTGTGTGTGTGTGTGTGTGTGTGTGTGTGTGTGAAGGAGTCTGTGAGACAATGTGCTTGTGGGAAGCAAATTTATTTTTAAGTTGTTCTTTAATCTCAAACTGATCTTGGAAAACAGCGAGACAGGCGAAAAGGTGAAATGAACAACAGCTGTAATTATCAGTTTTAATACTTGGTGTATCCACAATGTTTTAAAGCACTAAATTTAAACATTAAATCTCCAACACTTTTTCCAAAAAAAAATTGTTCATTGTGCAAAGCACTAATAATAAAAGAAAATAGAATGCTGCTAACAGTTGTAATGATTTCACTTATCATTTACTTTTAAACATCATGCTCAGGCTGGAGCCAAACGGTTGTTTCCACTGATGACTGACTGGTTGGAGTGGTCTCACTGATTTAAAGTCTAATTGCTGGACTGACAATTGCACAGACTTGGCAGCTATGCAAGAGACAGGTTCCCAAATCAAATTTTTCTCTAAAAGGTCAGGGTAAACCCATGGTGTAGAGGAAACTTCATGGCATTAAATCGATTTGGGGCTAGACAAGCTCCCATCTCTAACAATAATATTATCATTCATCCCATAATGTATTTTTCCTGTGTATTGGATGACATTACTCGTCTCAGCAAGGCAGGCATGGTAATCCAGTGGTTTCATGAACATGTCAATGTTGGACATATGATGCTGCTTTCTCACAAGCCTGGTCACAGTTTATAAGGAATTATTTGATCAATTATAAGGAAAATGTTACATGAGGCAGCAACCTGCTGCCACAAAGACAAAGAGCGCAATATTCACTCAAAGTTATTATTTTGGCAGCAATTAGCACTGACTTTGTTCACGGTGAAATACAAGAAAAGTCCTGGTTCATCACAGACCCAAGTGTTCATGCTGGTATTTTCTGTATTTTCACCATGCTTTATGTGTTACATATGGATTTCCATTACTCAGCTCATTCTGGAAGCAAAGGGAGAGGAAAAAAGGAGGTCCCTCAGGACTGAGAAACAACCTCCGCCTGCATCCTCTGTGCATAATTGAACAAATTAGCTATGAACAGCTGTTACCTGTTAAAATGACCCTCTTTTATTTTATTGCCATGGACAAGAGGTCTGATAGCATCTGCATGCTACAGCTGTCAGCCATTCTGATTAGCTTGCCGATTCCTGCTTTCAATATATCATGACAAACATAATTACCTCAACATCTCATTTTATGGATTCTACAAATCGCCAGGCGCACAGAGCATGCCAAGTGTCCATCAATTATAGCCACGGTCTGCTGGTAGCCCGTCCAGTTGGCTGCTTCGACATTGTCAGACCACTTTCTCTTAAGAGAAAGGTCTCTAATTTTACTGTAAGTGAACATCTAATGCACTTTCACTTTTTAGAATTAAGATCATTGTGTGTGATAATTGTAGAAGTACATGAACCTCATGGTCTGACCTTACAGTCTCTCTGCTAGGTCTCATCATTGGCTCAATTTCCTGCAACCCAACGCGGTACAGAAAGACCAGTTGCTGTGACATGGTCCTTTTGCTAATCAAGCAGAGTGAGTTCAAGAATGGAGACTTGGGCAATAATGACCATTTATAAAGGTTTGGCATTCATACAGTTGAAGTTAAGTGGCTGTAAAAGAATGGATATAATTGGTAAGTGTACAGTTCCATTGCCTTAAAGTGATTGTACAGAACTGGTGAGGAATTTTAAACATAAGTCCTGTGTGAGAGTGGGAATTCCTCTTTATAATCTGGAAGAATAATAAAAAAATTTTTTTTAAAAATGGAAATAAAAACAGCATTTTTGATTGAGTGATTAAGTCCCCTGCTTTTCATACAATACAAGTTATCTTGGACAAAAGAAAAATCACAAACTTAAAGCTGCAGTTACTCAGATGACTCAGATATTTTTGCTTTTATGGCCAGCAACATCACTATTTTGCTTCACACTCACTGCTTTCATCAGTGTTGCTACCAGCCGCTGGAAGTAGTTGTGTTCAGTGAAAAAGCTTCTATAAACCCACTGTACACCACCAGTCCAGCACCAAACAGCAGACCCACTGAGTTAGTAAGCTGCTGCTAGCTATCTGGTGAACGCAGTGGAGCATTCAACAAATACGGAGGAGAAAAAAACTGGACTTAGATTCATCAGGTGGCCAAAAAACATTCACCATAAACATAAAAAAGTGAGAATATGTCAGTGTTTTCCTCACAGTGAGTTGCGCAAAACGCAAAATATTGCTGCTTAAAGTAACATAAAAAAACAAAAGATGCTAAGTTTTGTAAAAGAAAAAATCCTGATGATGAATACTAAATGGATTGCGTTTATATAAGTGTTTTAAATTTTGCCCTTCATTCACACTTTGACACACGCTCTCTAATGGCACAAAGCTGTCAGCTACCAAGTGAGAAGAAACATTTTCACACCATGAAAAGACTGCCTGAGAAAATAAATGATGAATTTAAAACACAGGTGTCACCCCCCACCCCAACAACTTCCATTGTAGTTTAGAAAGTACCAGAAGAAGCTGGAGCCACATTCATACACAAAACTCACACCTTAATCTGCTCGTGTCTTCCTATGGTTGTAAAGAGATTTAAACGTCAAATTTCGAATCAATATCTCAGAGGAGCAGAGCAACAACACAGCAGTAACTGATCTGTACTTCAAAATTAGCATTAACTTTATCATAGCTGTGTGTGTAAATTTTATGTTTTTACTTATCACTTGAAGTAATGTTTGCATCAACCGGCTTAACCCTTTAAAATACTGCACATTATTCCCTGAGCCAAATGGTATATCATCTCAGAGCCATATCAAATCATCCGCCTCCTCGATTATGTGGTCACACGGTGACCACATAATCACCGTTTCACCACTGATCAACAGCTGACCTTTTACTGCAGGAGCAAGTCATAAACACAGCGGGAGGAATGTGGGTTTGATCTGTACATCTTCAGCAGTCAGAGGGAACGGAGTGAAGTACAGAGGATCGGTTATCTACAGATTTGTGCCAAATACAGATTTGGAGATAGATATCTTTTGGACAAAACAATGTTAAAAACTTGGAAACTTTCAGTCATAGTGGCTGCAGTGATTATACAACCCATCGTGAGATTCAGTTAAAAGAGCTCAGCAGTAACATAAAACAAGCCAATGGAAAATAGAGACGCAATTAGTTAAGTCCCCCATAAGGGAGACTGTAAACTCTTGCATGGAAATGAGGAAAATGGAAGATTTGGAACAAGAGAGTACAAAGGGGATTTCAATGTAAGACATTTCACACCCAGCAAAACAATAAGAACATTGTCTTTTTCTGTCTGGGGTTTTTCTCAGACTGCCTATTATTGTGTTTCCCATTCCCAACACTGTATCTTCAGATTAATATTTCAGATTTTAGTCATGAAAGCGAAGCATTTATTATTGTACTAAGGTCTCATAAATCAAACATGTCTGTCCATTTTAATGGGGAATATATCGTCTGGATGTGGATTGTTTATTTATTATTAATATAGTTGAATGTGTTGATGCAGCGATTTGGAGTTCTGTGTCTGTTCTCCACACCAAAGCACGCACACAGCAGAGAAGATGTCAAAGCAAGAGCTAATACAGTGGCTCCATCAGGGCCGTATCTTGGAGCTCTGTGTAGGTAAGTACTGACAGATGGTCGGATCATGTTGACAGTGTGTGTGTATGTGAGTGATAGATAGCTACTCTGTGAATAGCTGTGGAGCATAATATGATTTGGATGTAAGAATGGAATCTAAATCTGATTTCAGGCGGTACTATGGGCCCAGAGCTTCACTCCTTTATCTCTGTCCCTTGCCAGCCATAATGTGGTCAGCTGCAGCTGTTCTCTCTGGGGTGTGGTCTCACTGACCAGGGAGGAAACACTATCGCTTCCAATTCCAGTTTTTAGATGCCTTTATGCCTCTTTGAAATGGCTCTCACCATATCATTACGCCCATCCTACCTGCCACGGCCATCCAAACTGTGTGTTCTTTAGAAAGCTCTGTATGAAGCAAATATCTTTTTCTGATGTGGTGACCTGTGGAAAGGCCAGTGTAAAGTTTCAGGATTGCTTCCCTGCATGGTTTTGTGGGTCTCTTGACTGTTTGAACTCTCTCTCATTTCTCTTGAGGGCCCACTCCTCCCCTACAGTGCAGTTACTCTCTGAAAGGATTAGATGAGGAGTTCACTGCGGGGGCATCAGGCAATCTACATACAATAGCCCACCACGGCTGTGAATAAATCAACATTGATGTAAGACAATAAAGCCAATGCGGTGTGGCTATTTGTTTATTCTTATTACACAGAGCGGCGCACTTTGGATCATTCGGAGTAAATGCATTACTTGGAGACGACTCAGAACACAGACCACCCCTGCCATCTCTATTTCCCTATATGTGTGCTATGTCTGAGTCCAGAGGCGGTCCGGCAGTCCACTAAAGCAGCCATTAGATGGATATCCAGTCAGACTTGGGCCATTCCCTCTTTCCCGCATCCTCTTCTGTCCCTCACATCCTCAGGCCATCATAGAGGAAATGAAAGTCACTGATGGAGAATACAAGGGAATGGTTTGGATAGATGGATGACTGGTCTCACTGTGTCTACAGAGCTCCCTCAGGGAAGATATATACAGTACATACACGCACCTGGCTATAAGCTAACATTACATCAAAAATCTGCACAAAAGGGCACATGATAGCTTTTTAAAATTTCTGAAATACCACATTCTACAAAGAATCAATGATGTTGCAGCAATGTGTTTTCTAATCTAAGCTAAACAAAACATCTGAAAGTCTGAGTCTGATGCATTGTCATAGATTACACCAACCAACTGAAGTGGTTAAAATTAGCTCCAGCTACAACATGCAACAACATGCTGCTAACACATGAATGCATGAGTGATAATGATCCAAAAATAAGTATCATATAATAATAAGTATAAGTACATCACAATATTTTTGTACTTTTACTCAAAGTCAAGTTTTGAATGCAGGACATTTAGTTGTATTTGAGTATTTGGACATTATGGTATTACTAATTTTACATAAGTAAAGGATCTGAGTACTTTTTCTACCACTGCAGATTTCAGAGCATCTTGCTGCACAAATTAAAATTCTTGGAACTGCAAGATCTTGCTATAGACCTGACCTTTGAAAACTCAAATGGTGCTTCCAGACCCTTCAGGGGTCAGGAGATAGGGGTCACGTCGTTGATTGATTAAAAAAAAAAAAAAAAAAAAATTTCTGCAACACAAATGAACATAGACCGTTAAGTTTTTACTAATTTTGTGTCTTTTTCTAAAAACATACTGATGAGCTTTATCAAGGCATAATTTTTTAATTGGATCCAAACTAATGTGAGTGGTCACAGGTCAACAAGGTTTATAGCCACTACTTTAATATATGAAGTTTATATAAGTACCACTCGTGTTTTATGACGATAAGCATGTTGACAGAGAGATAAAGGCAATAATTAGCCTAATTAATGATGTCGTTAGCACAACTTGTTATGATTAATAAATCACTGTGATTACAGTGGGGTAGTAAATGACTCAAACTTTTTTTATTACTCTTTTGATTAACTCATACATCGTTCTTTATTGAAGTACTTATGGTTTCTGACCGATCCAAATGACAGGTAAGGCTGTATAATCATCCACAGGGACAAAGGCACTTTTTAGACAGAGAAGAGGGAAAAGTTTACATTAGGTAAGGTAAAATAGAAAAGTCAGAGGAGTTTGAAGGAACTGATGAGGACATGGTCTCTTATACCTATCGTCAAATAAACATCCTCAGGAGTGCATTCATTTTTCCAATATTTTTGTGACTGTTTGCCAAACAACAGGAAAACTGAGTGAATTCAGATAACTGTTGGCTGCATAGGTTTTTTTTTTTTTTTTTAAATGCAGCTTGTTTTCTGAAAATCAAAAGATTAATCAATGCTTTTAAAGAGCACTAGTGTTAGTTAATGCTGACGCATATTCATTCGACAGACATATAATTTGATCTTTAGTGTTGTGAATGCCTAAACATAACCATAGCCCAAAAAAAGTTTCATAATGCTGCAGTCACTACAAGTGGATATTGTACTCCAGGATTGGATATGATGTCTGTGAACATTTTCCTTACATGTTCAGTATCAACATATTTGCAATTTTCTAAATAAATAAATTAGCATTTCTGGTTACAATTATTTTTCCTTCAAAACTAAAAGTAATTTCTATGAGACGGGGTTGTAAACAGTGCCAGGCTAGCTGTTTTCAGTCTTTGAGCTAAGCTAGGCTAACAGGCTGCTGGCTGTACTTACATATTTAAAGGTGCTTTACCTTAACTCTTTTACTGTCACTGCAAAGCCTATGAACAGCTGTTAAGTCACCATGAACTCCAGCCATCACTGGGTTTATAAGACAAAAGGTTAAGAATGAGTCCTAAAACCCGGTAATTTGTTAGCATTTCAGTACTTCCTATTCCCTTGTCCAAAAGTCAGGTGTAGTGAATGGGTTTTTGGTTAGATGGCTAAAATAAGGTCTGTTAAGACAAGCTCAATATATTTTCACATTTTATTCTATGGCATAAAATATTTATTTAAGCTTTTACGTCCCTTATAAAAAGCTGGTTGCTAACAAACGGTTAATTGAGATTACAGCGGATGATGCTGAACTTGCAACATGTCTTCTAGACGGGTAAATAAGCACCTCTTAATGGTAACGTTGCCTAAATAGCAAGAGCCAAAACTTACATATACCAATAACTGACGGATAGGTGAGTGGTCTCTGCAAGAAAGCAAATTTATTTCCCAAAACTGTCCCTTTAATGAATTAAGCTCTTTTTCAGTTGAGTTAACCTCCTTCCCAGATACAGTAGCAATGCAGGGAAAGTGGCGGTGACCTGCAAAACTTAGCTGGTAAAGCTGGCAAAATAAGTTGCAGTGCAGATCAATATCAGCTGTAAACCACCCACGTGCATAAATCCACTCAGGTTCAAAATTCAGCATGGGGCAATTCTGATAATCGTGCCACTGTTTCCTGAATTAATCCATTTTGACTTATCCTGTCAACCCCACAGTCTGGCTGGTGGAAGGGCAAGAGCTGGTTTCACTTTACCCTCAGTTTTTCTTGTAGACTGAGGAGAGAGATTTGTGTGTTCATGTGTGCTTGTGTGAGCATTGTGTAACAGCAGGGCTTATTCTGTCTTCGTGTGCATTGACATGCTCTGACAGGTCAATCAATGAGGAGGAGATGCAGTCTGCTGTTGGTTCATTGACCTGCTGTGCTAAGATAGAACAGGCAAGGGTCATCTCATCCCCTTCCTCATGCTGCCTTGACTGCATGCACTGACTGCTAACTGATTTCCTTCTCTACCTTTAGGTTTCCCCTGTTTTCATAGTGGCCATCGCTGAATTAAGACTTAAAACAGAAGTGAAATGTCAGTGAAGAGGTTTTACTGTTAATAAGCAGTAGTGCCTATTGTCAAAGGGACATACTGGTGGTTTTAGCCCATAAACTACAAATCATCTATCATTATACTGAACAATGAGTTGCCTTTATTTTATTTTCATTTTATATTGTTGCCAATATTGCCGATATGTTGTTGATTTTTTATTTTTTATTTTGGCCACTTGGGAGCAGTGGAAACAAGTTGTGAACACAACACTGAGATATCACGTTTTAAGTTGATATCACTAAACCACCTGTTTACATGTCCAGCAGTTCATAGCTCAAAGCTCTGCTTTTGGTTTCCACCAACTCCTGATGGAAATATCTTTCTCTTAATGGACCAATGTGTAGGATTTAGGGGCATCTTTTGGAATATAATGACATATAATGGAATATAATATTGATGATTGTGTTTTCATTAGTATAGGCTATATAGCTAGTATAGTTTGGAATGAGCCCTTCATATTTACATAGGGAGCAGGTCTTTTTCCAGAGAGCCTGTCATGTTGCACCATCATGTTTCTACAGTAGCCTAGAATGGACAAACCAAACACTGGCTCTGGAGGGCCTTTCAGGTTTTTATGTTACCTGAAGGCCCCAGAGGTTCTGCAATCTGCAAACTCACTGCCAGGTGCCTCTCTATAGGTTGTGTAATACATTACCTAGTTTAGATTTCTATGGTGACATTTGCAGCAATGATGAGCATTGAAGTAAAAAGAAAGAAAGAAAGAAAGAAAGAAAGAAAGAAAGAAAGAAAGAAAGAAAGAAAGAAAGAAATGAATTGCACCTATTTCTATTTTCATTTCAGTTATTTTGGCACTGAATTTCATTTGCTGTAGCTTACAAAGAATTCATTATCCCACCTTGGAAGACGACCCTGTCAGGCACAGTTGACAAATGAACAGCCTTAATTGTGTTGATCATTTTAGCTTATGTTTGTTCATGGCTGGCACTAAAACTAATTTGGAATATGAAACTCAATCATCCATATTAAACCCGTGCAAACAGAAGCACATCATAATTTCAAATTCTCAGCAATTTTGATTCTAACATTGTGGAAATGTTTCCTGGAACACATTATTGTATCTCTTTATGCAAGACCATTTATGTTTAAGGGACAAGCTGTGTTCCTTAGTCAGTACACTGCCACATTCACATGCATCTGTCTATAAAGGCCTTTGTGTTAATGCCAGCATGCAAGTGCACACAGCATGTGTGCCTCCATTTAAGTGCATATGCGTGCTTCTTTTGCCTGTAAGTAGTACTTTGTTGTGTAATTTACCAACTTGATAAAGTGTCTGTGATTGATCACATTCACTGGAAACTCATGCAGTTTTTTTTTTAAATCTTTTTCCCCTGAGATGAGTCTGGTTCTCAGCTGATGTGTTCTTACAGTATAATCCAGTTACAATGTGCTTTTTGTGTTCTCTTTTTGAAGGCAGGTATTGCTCTATTTACTGTAGGACTCAATCAAATTATACTCTGTGCATGGTACGATTAGGGTGCGATTCAGAAGAGACAACGCTGACACACTCAACATGTTTCAAGACTTCTCTTTTCTTAAATTATTTTTTATATCCTTGCTACAATGTATCAAAACTTTAATCAATGGATGCTGCCTGACCAAAAGAAATTATGTATGTATACATGTAAATATTTTAAACTTAATTGAAATTGAACATGGTGTAAAGTTGCCTGACTGACACAGACACTTTTTTCAGTTAATTTAACAATTTCCTGGGCAAAATAATCACATTATCATTTTAAAAATAACACGGTTGTGAGGAAATGCATCACTTGCAGAAATCAGCGGGTGACAAAAAAGAGACAGGAGCCAGAGTTCTTATAAGGAGGGGAAATTTTATTTATAACACATGGTGCTGACAGGGAGTCTCCAGCTCAGCGTCTATATTACAAGGTTGATCTGCAAGGCTGCGCATGTACTGTACGGTATTTGGAAACCAAGATTGCAGTGGCACTATAAACACACGCTTGAAACAACAGACTCTTTCCGTTTTTTTTTGTTTGTTTTTTTCCCTTCATTTTCTTACAAAATGGTACAAACAACAATACAAAATATTTGTGCTGTTGACAATTTACAAAAGAAGTCTTTTGACTCAATAACTGTGCAATTATTTTTTCAACTTTTTTTTCTCCTCCATTTGAAATTATGTGAGTATGGTACACCAGAATCCCTTCTGGACTGCAACCTCGGTCATGCGGGCTGCGACACATTTTAAAATGTTGTATGATTACTGTAATAGAACTCATCTGTCCATTATAAAAAGACACATGCAAAAAGCTCCAATTGTACAGTTACAGTTTGCCTAACTCAGTCTGTTTAGCTTCAAGCAAATACTACACTATGTACACTTGGACTTGAGCAGTATCGGGGGGACTTGAATGAAACACTGCTGCCTGTCTGTATGTTTCTGGCCAAAACAAGACAAAAGTCTGGCTTCTGCTGGAGCTTCCCGTCATGTGTGTGTCCATGGTCAGGCAGTGTCCAGAGTGAGACCAAGCGTCCTTTAACTAACACCAGTCAGAGAGGCAGTAGAGCCGACACAGCCAGAAGACAGGGATGGACTACAACAGTGTGATGGTTCTTCCATCATTCTCATTTGCCAATTCTCCCCTCACTTTAGCAAGGGAACATCAATAAGACAAGTGGACCAAGTATGTAACAAGTAATGATCAATCTTCCTTCATTTCCCATCATAAATTGCATTTTAATGGGGGTCAACTTTGACCAACTCCACTGATGATTTTCTGCCATGTGTCATTGCGAGTCATTGATAACATTCAGTATCATAATGGCATTGTGTCATGTATGTGTCATGTATGTGTGTGTGTTTGTGTGTGTGTGTGTGTGTGTGTGTGTGTGTGTGTGTGTGTGTGTGTGTGTGTGTGTGTGAGTGGGGGCTCCTGCAATGTTTGGACCTGAAGCCAGTCTGAACATCTGATAAGACAACATGAGCATGTTTTTATCCTGTGAATGGATACGGATGGGCTTCAGTAATGTTGGAGCTCTGCAGCTGTATCAGAACAATGCTGAAAGGGTTTATATAATATTGAACACTCACATATATACAGTAAGGCCTAGAGGAGTGAGTGTGTGCTAGTATAGACTGTACAGGTGGGTTTGAAATGGGACCTTTTCACCATGATTTACTTGAACAGCGACACGAGTATGGCTGTAAGCCCATTTAGAATCATATTGATTCTCTTAAATGCACATGGCTTTCTGTGGTGAGATATACCTTGCCAAGTTTTCATTTGAAACAAAACTAGAGTGCAAGAAAATGGAAAAGACCACACAGAAACAGATAAATCATTTCACCAAATGTATAAAAATGATCTGTATATACAACATTTATAAGTCAGAAATAATCACAAATAGCAGAAAGTAACAGCTGTGTTTATTTTGCGAAGATATTCTGTATGCTGACGAGCAATTGGATAGATAAGCGCTTATCCAGCAGCAGGCTGTGGAAACCACTGCTTTTCTCATGTCTACTGTCTCAGCTGACAGCTGTCCTGAAAAATCGCTGTTGTCAGTTTCTGTAATGCAAGGTGCAATTTAAACCCATTCATCTATGAATCTAAATCAAGAGATTCCTACCCTGTTGACCTTATTAATCATAATTTGACCTTCCGTCCCTTGTTTATAGTCAAATTACACACTCATCCTTATTTCTTTTTAATGGCATGATGAATATGTGCATTAACAGGTAATCTTTTCCATTTATCTCTCAATTCTTTTCCATCCACTCCAAATTATACTCATTCCCCGCAGTGGGCTCATTTGACCATTTTTATGACCATTTGGAAAAACTAGCGATTCTTTAAATGAACCGTTAGCAGGTGGGAAACAGTTGAAAAGCAGCAGGATACAAAAGAATATGAGAGGAGAATCCTTGCCATCACATTATCTGAATAACACTGTCATTATGAAGATTTCCTCAACGCATTTATCATATTCATAATTAATAAAAGATCTGGTCAGTCCACATCAAGTTGAAACTGGCTACCACCAAGGAGCATTTCAATGGGTACTAGGAAGATAAGAAATGATTAAACCTTTCTATCATACACCAGCATCTCCCCGGTCCTTCTGTGAAATGTTTTGCATATTTAAATAATTTAATACAAAGACTAAAGCTCCTTTTTTCCCCCCCAGTTCTCTATGTATATGCAATTCTGGGGGGCTGAAATATGATTACAAAAGCCCATGGGTAGTGCTGCCTTTTCATTAAGTCACAACACAACTGTCTTTCAAAGTGTCTGTCTTTTAAAGCACTATTACTGAAGCTTTAGTTTTGCAAGTCTGCTTTGATAAAGTGCAGAACTTCATAAGAGACTTTCCCTTCCTCTAACTTCTTCTCAAAACCTCTTGAACTTGCAGCCAAAAATTTCAGGAGAAAATTTGAGATGAATGAAATGCTGCCTGAAGAGAGACAGATTGTGAAGGCGCTAAATCCCTGGCTGAGGCTCAATTCCCCCAGTTTCTGTGACAGGGACCAGCACCAAAGTTTGTATATTAAAAGTTTGTCGAGAAACAACAGTGAATCAACAACACACACAAAAAAAAAAGAAGAAAAAAAAGAGCGGGACTCGGAATGTGGCTCAGACAAGCTCACAACTCTGCATGTAACGCTATCAGAGCTATTTGAAGTTATCTAGTATTTTCTTTTCCCTCATGTTTGTACAGTTTACATAGTTTTCTTTGACACATTTACCACAAATAACTGGTGCCATGTTAATAACCTTTGGGTGTAGGGATAAACATGCAAACCTTAAATGATCTTAAAGGCAAAGTCTCCTTAAATAACCCTCATATGTTCTTCATATACAGTAACATTATAGAGGTAACACACTTGACTTGTCAATCTTCAGAATTTAGGTGCAAATACTCAGAGCTCAAAACAAACACAGCTGCTATTGAAGCCACAATAAACAAAGACACGCAATGCATTTCTTCTCTAAGACAGTCCCATAATGTATTTTTGTGATTTCAGTAACCACATTCAAGTTGGCTGTGATCTAGGAGCACAGATATGCCTGACTTGAAAAGTTAATGATTTGTCCATAACTTACAGACACACTGTAGGCCTATGTACAGTACGTCTACATAAAGCGCCCTCGTAAGCCAGTCAATGCTCCTCTTAAACCAGCACTGATATCTCCCGCAGCTACCACAGCCCTGCAGGACCACAGAAATGACAAGGGAAGGTCTGAGTTAAAGGGTCAGGGGTCATATGAGGGCACATAAGCCCAGAAAATGGCAACCAATCCTGAGTTAGCGGGAGTCTGCTAAAATACGCACCACTGAAGGCACTTTTTAAACAACAGTGCTTCTGTTCTAAGTAATTCAAGTTCAAGAAAGAAGGACTTTCATATCTGTGTTCTTCATTTTATTCCTTTTGTTCCCCTCAGACAAAGCAAGAAGCTCAACCTAAAGCTTCTGCAGAGAGGCAGGCAGGGGCTGACAGCGAGGGAAAAGTGAAAACCCTTAGGAATCGACTCAAATCTAAGGGGAGTGAGGACAAAAAAAAAAAGCTGCAAAAACTAAAGGAAAAACAAAGTCAGACAAAAGTTACTAAAACCTACATCTAGCATAAAACCTAAACTGAAACAAAAGCACAAGAGTTTGAAAATACAAACTATGAGAAGCCTGCAATTCAGAGCTTCCGTTTCAGTCTAAGACAAGCTTAGAGCAGGTGAAGGTTGAGAAGAGCACCCGAAACTGACTCACGGGACTGGTCCTCTGTGGTGGGTAATTTGATTGGTTGGTTGGTCAGTCAGTTGGTCAGTGTGAACAAGTCGTGTGTTCAATAAGGGTGTAATAGCCCCATATGTTATAGGGACAGAGCATGGCAGGCCAGCTGACGGGACGAGGGTGTGTGTGTGTGCGTGTGTGTGTGTGCATGTGTGACTGGGCAGATTTAATCATCATCCCCTCCTCCGTACATGTCAGCCAGCTTCTTGAAGCGTGGGCCCCAGTCGTTGAGGTAGTCATAGTCCTGGTCCCCCGTGCTGGAGGAGTTAAGCGAGCTGACAGAGCCAGCGGTGGAGCCACTGCCCTCATAGTCAAACACCAGCAGGGAGTCATAAGGAGGAGCAGTGGGGTCGTTGTCTGCTGCTCGCAGACCCTAAACAGGATCAAGATGAGGAAAGGTGGTGGTCAGTGCTCACATGCCGACAGTGGTAAATATGATTTTAAAAAAAAGGCAGGTTGATGATCAGTGATGGAAAAGCAACAAGTCTGTACCACACTTTCCTTTTGAGAGGCCCAGAGTCACTGTACCTGCATAAATTGGCATGTTTCATGTATGTGAATACATAAATCAGGAGCTGCTTTGGCCGGTTCTTGTTTCTGAATGCGATTTATGAACGATCAAACTTTATTCATAAATATTTTGTTACTGTTTCATAAATAAGATGTGAAGTGGTCTGTATGTTTTCTGCCAATGCTCAAACCTGTACTTGATTCTTAGAATGACAAATGAATGTCTTTGACTTGAAGGTTAGGCAGGTGAAGGGATTTTGACTTCATCCACTTCACTGAAATACAGAGAAATGCTACGGCTAGAAACCTAAAAAGCCTCAACCCCTGGGGACGCAGTGCATGGCAGGAACACCATGTGTTTGCTGTGTTTGTGTTTTACCAGACTGCTGGAGCGATATCAGGTGAGTACATGTGTGAGTGAGGGGGGAGAGAGAGAGGCGGGAGGGAAGGAGGGAGGGAGGGAGAGTCAAGGCTGGATGGATCAAAGCTGAACAGCTGCCAACACCTCTCGAGTGTGAACGCGTTGTCACAAGTCTGTCAATCAGCATTTTGTAGCATCAGTGTGCCAATGTTGGAATTGTGTGTGTGTGACTGTGTGTGTGTGTGTGTGTGTGTGTGTGTGTGTGTGTGTGTGTGTGTGTGTGTGAATAAACCTGGCGCAGCGAGAGCAGCTGTATAGTTAAACAAAACTCAAGATTGTTGCCATCGCCATACTGGAGTTTACATATTGAACAGCATCCAGAAATAAGTAATCGCATTAAATGTCAGATCACAGGGAAGTGAAAGTGAGAGGCCAGCTCACTGTGGGAGAAACTGTCTGATGACCCTTGAGCTCCTGTGCATGGGAGATGTAATGTGTGTGTCCGGTGTGTGTGTGCGTGCGTGGGAATTCACCTCGTGGATGAAGTCCCCGATGTCTCCTGGATGGGGCACGACAGGTCTAATTGGATACTGGGATTCAGGGATGATGGGACGCTCATCCACCCGGCGGACACCAGGCGGCTTGCTGATGATATGCTCCAAGGAGTCGGGCTGCTGCAGCTGGCTCAGGTCATAGTCCTACACAGCCACAGGGACACACCGATATAAGAAGGGTACAGGTCAACATAGAAAGCATGTGTGTATGTGTGTGTGTGTGTGTGTGTGTGTGTGTGTGTGTGTATGTCTCTCGGGATCTCACCTGGTCCTCTTCTCCTCCTCCCTCTTCATCGTATTTGAGGATGTTGTCTCTGACATCGTCTTCAGGGTCAATTAGCAGCTGCTTTGTCTGCCTCTCCTTCTCTCTGCGCTTGATCCACACCACAAACAAGAGCACCATGCCTGCAATGATACACACATGATAAACCTATACAGTAAGCTGCAACAACGTGCATCAAAAACACATGACAGACAATCAGGAAATTCTTTATGCCTGACATTAACAAGACTAGGAGCTGAGATAAATGCTAAAGTTAGTATGCTAATATGCTCACAATGACAAGTCTAATGTTAAGCAGGCAAAATTAACCATGTTCTTAATTAACTATCTTAATTTGATCACAAACTAATTAGCACAATACACAAAATATCATTAATTTTCTAGCTATTTGGTCATAAACCAAAGTATTGGACAATTATATATTTTGACCTGATGACAGCGAGAGACTAAAAAGTCAGTGCATCACCAAAATTTAGACAGTTCATCCTGAAAGGGGCATGAATGTATGCATCAAATTTCATGGCAAAGCATCCAACAGCTGTTGAGACATTTCTATACCTTGAACCATGATGATGAACACACCAGCAAACTGAAAATGTATTTAACAAGATGTGGATTTTTGCTCTAGATGTAAAAAGACCGTCAAGAACCAACAAACTACGTTAACCTCCTGTGGCCGTGCACTGTTGGCAGTAAGCGTGACGCAATTATACCAACACAAAACCTCTCATGGAGCAGGTTGGGTGGATGGTGGGGGCCACAAAGCGTGTTACTTCGACACTGAGAGACTGCTTTTCATAATTCGTTTCCAACCAACAGTCCATTCAACCATGACCACAGTCTGTTCCTAACCTTGACCAAGTCGTTTTTACGCCTAAACCATAACCATAAGAGTGCCTGACCAGAAAACAGTAATACGAATCCTGATGTGCAAACTCTTCCTCTCATCTTTCTTTTCTTGTTAGTATTATTTTATTATTCAACTTTTATTATTATTATTACATTTTTTTGTAGCTTTGTTGTTGCTTATGTAAATCATCTGTGTTTGTGTGCTATCTTTGAAAAGAGATTTCAAAAGTTGGTGGGCTCCACTTGATAAAATAAACATAAAGATAAATAAATTATAAATGTGGGTCTCTTCCAAAACTTGAATTGGTGGTTGTATTAATAATGAGAAGAATGGATCATTTACATACAGTATTACGTTTTAGAATATGTTGGAAAAATCTCACAGCTGTGGGTGAATTTGTCTATAGGACTTGTCTATATTTATATGTATGATGCAACTCACAGCAACAAAGAATGCCAGCAGCATGAATCACTGGCAAGACAGATAGCAGCAGATATTTACCCTACCAGGAAAAGAAGACAAAAACTTCTTGTTGGGAGATGCTGGGGAGGATTCCAGCAGTCGAGACATTCATCCATTATACAAACTATTGTTCATGTTGTTGTATCACAGCCTGGTGAATGTTTAATGCCTGCGCCCTGAACTGCACTTTTTTTTTGGCAGAGAGGCAAATCAAAGCCAATCACAGGCAGCTGTAACTTTTCACATCGTATGTATGTGTGTGGGTGTGTGACATGTCTGAGAGCAGTGAAGTGTCACTGGATGAATGCGATATGTACGGCTGATACTCACTGAGCAGTATGATGATGCAGATCAGGATGGAGATGATGGCTCCAGTTCCGAGGCCGGCGGCTGCCACGGCCCCGAGAGTGGTGCAGTCTCCGTTTTCATCGCAGGGACACACCTTCACTTTGATGAGTGACCTATTGGACAATGGAGGGTTCCCTGAGTCTGACACAATTACAGGGACCTCATACACTCCCGGCTCTAAATATATCTGGTACCGCAGACCCAGACGGGCGTAGTCGCCTGTGTAAAGAGTGAAAAGGAAAGAGAAAAGAATGTTACTATGTTAGTATTCATCACATTTATAGTTCCAAAACTCACATTTTCTATCTGCAGCTGTAAAATCTTGAGAATTGGTTCAACATAAGGATTCTAACATGGCTGAAATTGCAAAATATGATACTGATATGTAGGCATGAAAGGTATAAGGAGCTTATTAAAAAACATCATTTTCAATTTTCCCTGGTAGTATACATCTACGCTGAGACCTCCTCACCGCTGATCCTAGAAATTGTCCAGTTGCGTCTGATGCTGATGGGGAAGTTGGGCAGCTCGAAGACAAAGGGTCCAGCGTTGGGGTCCGTGTCGGCATCAGCAGCAGTGATGTTGACACCGTTGACATTCTTGTTCATCCTCTCACAGATCTGAGACTCCCTGGGTATGAGCACTGGGGGGTTGTCATTAATATCTATCAGATAGATCTGCAGTGTGCCTGTGCCGCTGGCTGCAGGAGAGCCTGGGGGCAGGGAGAGAGGAGAGAAAATAGTATCATGATGAGAGGAAAGGATGACATGAGATGTGTGCAGTGAAAGGGGCGATAGAAAGGGAAGAGGGACAGGAGTTGAAGGCCAACAGAGGGGAGGCAAATAACGAAAGCAAATAAAAAGTGAGATAAAAAAGAAAAGAGACATGGTAAAAAGAACACTGTTTATTAACATTGGTGATGTTAGAGGTAGGGATGCTGTAGAGCTGGAGGAGAATTTCTGCCTCTGACAGAAATACTTCTGACATTTGTGCTTTCCAGCTCCTCTTTTAGCCTTACAGCCAAATCAAACCCATCACAGTCGATCCAGATGCAGACACAGCACATCCAATCGCCTAGAGAGGGCTTAGGTACAATAATGATGACTGTAACACAATCAAACAAGTCCTTGTCTGTGTGTATTTACACAATTCTATGAGAGTCATCTATGATTCAGTAGATAAAGGCCCCTCTGTCTGCAATATTAACAATGCACTGTATTTATTGAAAGGTGAACTGGGCATTCTCATCGTGGCCCACTCAGTCCTCCATTCTCACGTCACAATACATTTGTCATTAAGTCCTTAATTGTTTCAATGTTACCTGAGTAAGTAAAGCAGGGGGAAAGCAGTTGTTGATGTTCCACAGTGCAGACTATAGCAGCCAATCATATGCATTTCATTTGTAACGCATAATGTAGTGTATTTCATTTATTTCACAGAGACAATACACATCAATGAACTCCACTATTCTGTGTTGGAAACGTGGCAGATTTAGCCAAACAGATACATTTTGTGCCCTCCTCTGGGTAGGTGGAAGTCAGTAGAACCCGTGTGTTGTGACTTTTTTTTCTTAACTGAATGTGATCCTACAAGTAGATACGACTTAAACACACAATGACTACAGCACAGGATTGGCTTATTGAATATTCATAGAATTTTAGCAACGATCTTATTATACATACAGAGGTGCAGATGTGACTTGTTAGGGAGCTCTGAGAATTGTGATACTCTCTTACATGAATGCCTGTAGACTTTGCACCACTGTTGCACCTGAGTCTGTGTTGTAAGTCTTTGGAAACTGTTAAGACAAGTGGAGAAATCTGGTCTGATTCGACTGTAGGCGGCCATTGCAGGTGCTGGTTCACTAGAATATTGTCAGCCTTGGACTGTAATAACATGCACTAGTGCACACAGACGCAGACACACAGACACAGACGCAGACACACACACACACACACACACACACACACACACACACACACACACACACACACACACACACACACACACACACACACCTCAGTTGCAGACACAATCTTGAAGCCTTTTGCACTGACTGAACAGAGCAACAGACCATCACCATCAGCATTATTAGGGAACTGAAGGTAAAAAATAGACACTTTAAGCAATCAGCGTAAGATAGCAGAGCAGGGAGAAGAACGCATGAACGTGTATATGTGGTATGAAAATGTGGCACAGAGAAATCGAAAGAACGAGTGCTTGGCTGTATAAAGCTCAGAGCTGTTTATTGAGTGTGTGTCAGGGGGTGACGACCCTTAGCTGCCTCCAATTACGAGCCATTTCCCCTCCATGCCCCACTGGCTGAGCCATTGGAATCAAGCGACCCAAGGGCCCATCTCTGGGATGAGATAAGGGCGATGTAATTTACAAAGAGATTTATGCAAAGCTGACAGATCTGCCAATTAAACATGGCAACAGAGCAAGACATTTGCCACATGAGGAGTGAGACACAGTTAAAGACGGAGGGCTGTAAGTGAGTCCTTTGACAGTTTGAGCCCTGTCTGATTGGTAATACTACGATTAGTACTATAGATCACAAATAAAATGCAATTAATTGATAAAGATTTATCAAGTGATCATTAAACAATGTGCAACTATAACTCTACTAGAGTGTTAGAGTGAGAGTTTCAACTAGAGCTGGATGAAAATTATTGCTGAAAGGTAATTTATTGGTACAGTCTAAAGTCTGTATTTCCTTGGTGTAGAGATACATCAAATGGACAAGTGACACTTATCATCTACTTTATTTCACCTAATACTTTAATTCAAAACTGGATAATCCTCATATAAAGTGAATAATGTAACAGCTAACACATTATATAGATAGTCAAATAATAAAACATGAAATAAGAACAGATGAAATGTAACTAAACCTGTTAATGTGATTAGCTATGATGAGAAAATGTAATAATAGGCTAACAAGTTAATAAATTAAAATGACACCCTCATTATTACCTCATAAGGTCTGTAAAACTGATGACATAGCAATACTATTACAGTAATAACTTCAGTAATTGCAGTCTGACAATAATCACGTACTACGACTACATCAGTCTATATTATGATTACATCAACAATAAAAGAAATCACACATCACATTCAACAGGTTATATAATAATGTTACCTTTAAACAACTTCTAACTGCTCGAAACATTTTATTTGATTCTCACGATTTACTCATTATCCAACAGTTTTATCATTAGTGGCTACTTTCATATACATTGTTATAAGCACACTTTTTTAATGTACTGTCTTAAATGCCAATTTAACACATCTACGTACTGAACCATAAACACAAACACACACACACACACGCACGCACAAACACACACATGCACACACAAATACACACGCTGCTGCAGCATTCTGCTAGTTTGTTAATCCTAGCCATGTATGGGGGACATGTGGAAGCAGCTTGCCACAGCTGATAGGAGAATTATGTGGGTTTTAACCAGCTAAATAAATAATTATGTTTGTGTAAATTCCTCAAAAGGATTTGTATTAACTCCTTTTTTTGATGGTGGCTCAGAGATGTGAGGCATGGTGAAAAGGCTTGTAGCAAGTCTACCATATGTTTTTTGAAGAGCACACAAACACATAAACAATACCATAGGTGTTTGAAAAGGAAATGTGTGTGTCAGAAAGTCGTCAGATTGTGTTGGGGGGCAACACAAAAATATGGTGGCAGTACAAGTGTACTTCTCACTATGCTGTCACCACCTCTCCATGTCCCATCCTACTATCCTTACTGTCTCATAGTACTTCTTACCATAATCCCTCTCGTGTTATGACGGCTGGCACTCCAGCAACACCCACATAGTAAGACTGATTTACACACACACACACACACAAACACACATATACACACATAACTTGAACTGCTGGCTTCTCATCTTTTGGACTTACTGCAGTCCCAATATCAGTCAACCCTGGCAGTAACATGAATACACTTTACAGAGGTCAGGTGAAAAAAATGCTCTTTCAGGGAATAGGTAACATATTGAAATGATAAAGAAGGCCAGGAACCACAAGGGAGAGAAAAATCACGGGTTAGAAGAGATGTTTGTGAAGTCCAAACAACCAGAGCGTCTCAAACTCTAATCCCAGTGCCTCTTCCTTCCCATCATCACAGCAGATTACACATCATGGTGTCTGACATTGTCAGTCATCGCAAATAAATGTGAAACACACACACACACGCTCACATAAATGTGTTGGAAATGAGTGCATTCCCACATGCTCACAACTATAAATACACCAATGTTTCAAAGCCAGCTCAACTTAAGGTAAACACACTAGTGCACTGCACGTCACTGATAAGGCAATTGGGGAGGGAAAACGAATTTCCTTTTTTAGTTGAGAAAAAGCACTGACTTCCATTTGAGAAAAAAAGAACTTATTTGTTTGCTGTGATTGAGTTTGTGCTCAGTTAAGCTTGAGTTTCAACTTTGAGGCAGAGCAAAAAATTTATATATGCCACATGAATTGTGAGAAGCGGAGGAGAAAGTAGGCATGGACAGAAGAAGGAGGAGAGGGGAGGAGAGGAGATCAATGATGTGACCAGTTGTATGAATCCAGGATTTTCTCTAACTAGTCAAGCTGCACAGCACTTGAATGCTGCTTCTGTGTTCTTACATCCCCGTGAATCCACGCAAATGTCTTCATTTTTATTAAGCCGTTATACTGTATGTATTCAAGTATCTTAACTTAAAGACAGTGGGCTCTATTTTAACAGTCCACTTTTGCTATTTTAACAGCAGAAAAAAATGGTCGCATGGTTCAAAAGGGTTGTACTTTGTCTCTTAATCAGTGTGTTTCAGGCATAACATGTGATAAGCCAATCAGAGTACCATCTCCCATTCCCTTTAAAAGCTGGGCACACTTGCATCTTGGTGCAGTACTATTATAATGGTGCAGCGTTACACAGATTGTTGTCGTGGCGAGTTGATCACACGTTGTGACTGACCAGTGAACCCAGTCCCTGTTAGTTAGTAAGAATTCAGTTACAACCTTTTTGAGATTTTTCACTTTAACATGTATCTATCTACACACTGGCAACAACACTTTGACTTGAGTTATTTATTATTTTTATTATTATAGCCTGTAATATGTCGTTGCTGGCACTCATTTACTTCCGTGCCCACGTGTCTGCTGCTGGTTTGGGGTGATTACTTGGATGCTTCATTTGTACTTAGATGTATATTATACTGTAGTACACAATAATAGTCATACCATATCAGAACTTTTTGTGAGCATTACTAAGAAGTTTCCAGGTCTGTGATCCTGCGCCATAACTGCTGGGACTTCAAAACTGTGGAAATCTCTGACACACAGAAACGTGCTTAAGCAGCATCTTTTGATCAAAATTGTATTTATCTTCTCCCCGTTCAAGAACAGCCAGCATTCTTCTATAAATCATGATGACCAGTGTGAAAATGATAAGCTGCAAATGGATTCAGAGCAGAGATGATAGCTTGATAATATCTGTATAATCAATCACAGCAAAGGTTCAAATGTGCAATATGTAAACTATGCAATGTGTTTTTAGCAAATTACATTTATCTTTTATGTTATAGTAATAGTATTTTATTATATAATGCTTTTTTTTAACTTTAGTTTTGGTATTAACTGCTTTAGGGGCTGTAAAATGAACGGTGAGGGATGAGGAATGAGGAGTTCACTGATAAAACATGTGCATTAAAAGAGCCTCTTACCATTGTCTGTTGCCAGGAATGTGGCTTCATATATATTGTTTTTGACATAGACGGACTCCCGGTTGAGCATTGCTGTGGTTATTATCTGACCATTGGTTCTGTTGATGGACAACCAGTCTGCGGGGTCATTCAGCTTTGAATACCTAAAGACACACAAGGATAGATCGATGGAGAAGTTAGCACCACAGTTTCTGTGTTTACAAGCAATTATAAATTTTCTCTTGCATCCGTGTATACTTAGATTGCCTGCACATACACACTCTCACAAAATCACAACAGCCTGACCTTCACACAGTTTAATTCTTCATTGACTTCTCCTCCAGAGCCTGCAGCCTACAGTCAATTTCACCTAATTTTTCACTCCTGTGTAGCAGGCATAGGAGTCAATTACTTCTCTAGTTAAGCACTGCTATAACTGCCTATCTGTGTGTTGCATGCACATGTTCTTGGGAAGTGCTTTCTCATGCTGCAGAAGGCTAAACCGCCCGACAGGGTTATAAACATGGATGCTTTAGTGCACGTATGCTTGCAAATGTTCCTGTGGATGTATGGGGAAGCTGTGTATCGGCTGGACACTCGATGATAGAATCTTGGTAACTGATCGTCAAACAGGAAAGTGGATGTGGTAGCAGGTGGCAACACTCCCCTGGGATAAAGGGCAGGGAAGGAAAAGGGGATCATCTCCAGGATTGAATCCCAATCTCATTCTGATCTAACTGTTCTTGTTTCTCTGGCTTTTGTCGCTTTCGGCTCGTTCCACACTTTCAGTTTTATCTGATCTCTCTCAACCCATGCCGCCTCACCTCATCTTGCTGTGCTTTTGTATTCATACATTTTCTTATCCCTGTCTGTATCTTCTCATCCTCCTCTCATTCTCTCTGTGATACAGAGTTCATCAACTTCCACCTCTTCTGACTACAATATCACTTTCACATGTGAAACATCATCCTTGGACATTTGACACCTTGGCCTTACACAACAAGGCTTCTACATCAATCCGATTTCATTTACTGAATGTCAGTTTGGGCAATAAGGCCATGTTGTTATATGGTCTACACTCCCAGCTTTTAAATCCATCCGAATTGAAATGGATTTGACCTTAACCTTGCTTTTATATTTATTGAATTGTTGTGTGCTTAATGTCAGTATATAGATGACTTGTTTATTTGTGTTGATTAAATACAGGATGTACATTTCTACTTACATGGAGGAGAATGGAAGCTTAGAGGGGTGGGTGGTGATAAGGAGGGGGCTTGGACGGAGGGTATAATCTCTCTCCTGCAGTGAGGGAGGTGCGATTTTCCCAGCAGGCAATGGGCATGATCCCAGGCGTAGCGCAGTGCGGGGAAGGGGATGACAGAGATCACATTCCCACACTCTAGACGGTTTCAAACAGGCTAGCCAAGCCCGTAGCCACTAACTGGCGGACTGTGAAATCACCACCAGGACTACAGTGAGTCCATCACAGTGGGAGGGTTGGATAAAAGGGTAAGGGAAATGATCAGGAATGGGTGGAAGAAGAAGGAGAGGTGACATTCAGAGGTAGCAGCATGGCTGTATGATCTGGTTTTAATATCCTCATTAAGGCTGACTTGACACCTACGGCTATTCTGTGTCCAACTGCATCTCTGTTGGCTTTGCCATGCCAAACTGACTGTCTCTGCTGTGACTGAAAGAAAAATGTTCCGTCTTTCCAGGCGAGGGCAGACAAACTGGTGCACTTTTTACTGAGCAGAGGGAAATTAAATGCTCAGTTCACTCAAATACTGGAACCATTGTTTGCTGTTGAATTTAGTAAAAAGAATATCTTGACATTTTAGGGAATTTGTTTAGATTAGATTAGATTTAGATTAGAAGATCGATACGACTCTCATGCGTGTATGCTAAATATGAAGCTAGAGCCAGCAAACGATTAGCTTAGCAGCGGGAAGCAGGTAACCTGGCTCTGTCCAAGATTTAAAAAATCTGCCTACCAGCACCTCTAAAGGTCACTAATTAACGCAGCATATCTTGTTTGTTTAATCTGTACAGAAGTGGAGTCTGGAGCCCTGGAGATTCTGCTAATTGCCTGGCAACCTTACAGTGATGATGAGACTCCAGGAAGTCACTACTGCCAGCACGTAACTCCCCATAAAACCACAACCTACTATTTTAACACTGGAGCTTGTGTACAGATTAAAGACATAAGATATAAAATGCAGTTAGCATTAGAGGAGCCGGTGCTGTAGGTGGATTTCTTTTGTACCTCTGAACAGAGCCAGGCTAGCTGTTTCCCCCTGCTCCCAGTCTTTAAGCTAAGATAAGCTAATCATCTGCTGGCTCAAGTTTAATATCTAGCATACAGACATGACAGCTGTATCAATGTACTCGACTAGGTTTCAGCAAGAAAGTGAATAAGTGAATAAACTATTCTCTTAAATATGAGCACCACAAGGGAAATTATATCAACCCCCACTGTGTTGGAGTGGAGGGAGACATTTCAAAGGCGGAAATCACACAACTCAGGCAAATAAAGCCAAAATTATCTGCATGACTCGACAGAAGTGAGAAAACATGTTTTTGTTTTTTTTTTGTAATTTGGATTAACTGACCCTTTAATATCAGGGACAAAGACAAATTAAAAAAGAGACAGGAGAAAATGGTGTGTGTGAGACTTCCTCTTCAGTAATGGGCTATAAAATACCACTGGAAACTATTTTTTCCTGGGCACACTGCACGATGCACTGCAAGTGGATGGGTGCCCTCTGATGATAAAAGCCATGTCACAAAGGTTTGTGCATAAAGCAGAGTTCACTGTTCACCACCACACTTTAATTAAGTCTCCTAAACAGCCCTCAGTGCAGATGTAATAAACCTTATATGAAGCAAATGAAGTCCTGAATGAACAGTCTTTGCGGCTGAGCTCATTTCCAACACAGTGAATGCACAATCCCCTGTATCATTAATCCTATTCTTCAGTAAAACTCTAAATAGGTTAAGGACAGAATATAGTTGGCCATTTTCACTTACTTCAGTTTTTCTGATAGCACCCTGTAAACAATAGGGCTATTCTGGCCATTAGAATGATTCCTGTGAAAGCACTCACAGTGTTTTTGTTTACAAGTCCCGATTGTCAACAACATTACTGTGGGCAATTGGCAGTCCCTATCGCTAACTTTTTAATGAAGTGCAGTGCCAATTTTTTTGTCCTCTTGGAAAGGTAAACAGTTTTTGTTTACTCTAGTACGAGTTTGGAATGAAAAATCTGCTTTAAATGTGTGAAGGTTTTACTATTATTTCCTGTATCTTAGTTCCAATGCTTTCCTGAGCTCTCCTCAACCCGAAGGTTTCTCTCATTTGGGAGTTGGTTGGTGTGTGAGTACAGCTGGATGTATGATTATGCCTGGCAGGTTAGTGATCTTAGCAAGCAGCAGGGAGAGGTATGACATTTATTTTTCAAAGCCCCGACCCTGAGGATGAAAAATGCATGTCTCGAGCTTAGTCAAGGCGGTTTGGGTAATCATTTATGCCAGTGTCTCCAGTCCCATGTCTCGACCTTACTGGTTGGGTGTCTGACAGGTGATGCATGATGCCTCACTCTCCCGCCCTCTCCCCCTCCACATGCCATGCTCCTGTCCACATTGCCTCCTCCACAACCCAAGCAGCACACTGTCAGTGTGTCCCTCCTTTGATAAGCACCTGTCAAGTTCAAACCTTGACCCAGAGTCAGCTCACCATCCACAGCTCCCTTCTGCCTCCCTCCGCCATCCCTTAGGTCTTTTTTTCACCTTACTTTGGACTTTAACAGCTCCCTCTAAATCCTCTCCTTGTCTCTCTTCTCTTTATGTTTCTCCACCTTTCATTTACGAAGACATACCGCTCTTTGTCATATGCAAAGACGGGCATCATAAATTACATGTAACACAAACGGTGATGTCAAACCTAGAAGTCTCCCCCATGTGAACAGACACGTCAGTTAAGTATTTGATTAATGGCATTTGGAAGTATGTACACTGAGATCCGCTCTGTGTGCTAAAAGTTCAAAAATGAAAGTTTTATAAGGTGATGCGAACACTGTGGAGGGATTTCAGATGATTGGAAAGAATGAACCCCTGAATTTCTGTTCTTTCAGAATAATGAGGATTCAAGAGACAGAGGGAATAGCTGTGATTAGTGCCCTTGCATAACAGTCTTGAGTAGATACCTTTTATGGAACTGGTGTAAAGCAGGCGGATTGATAGTGATCCTATCCAGATGGATCCAAATGATTGAGGTGGTGGTTTGCCATCTCTACAGGCCTCCTTCCTCAAGTGGTGCGAGCAGAGGAAGGAGATTTGGTTTTATGTTTGTGTTAAGTAGACCTTGACAGACCACAGCATGCTTGTAAAAGGTTAACTTAATTCCAAGATGTACAGGCCTGCAGTCTTGCACAGGTCATGGAAAAACAGGGAGGAAACCAAAGGGGTCAAAGTGAATTCAACAGGGAGAGAGGATGAGAGAGGCAGAGACAAAGAGAAGGCAGAGAGTGAGAAAGAGAGAGAGAGCCCAGCTGGTGACTTTGGCATCTATCTAAATTATAATGTACACCCAATTTACTCTCATTTGCTGTGAAATTAGCTGGGAAATTTGTTTAGATCTTTTCCCCAGAGAAAATGGGAAGGAAGGGGCTGTTGGAGTGTGGGGTGGTTGGAAAGAGGTGGTATTAATGTCACACTCAACAGCCATGTTATCAACTCAATTGCCGTGCAATACAGTGGCGCTTCTAAATTACACCAATACACTCACAATAATCTATAAGGACACTCAACATGTGACCATGAGTGGAAACACATGGAATCTTGCAGTTGTGTGATGTTCAAAAACGACTGCAACATCAATACGGAGGAAAGTGTATTTCATAGATTACCTCTAACTTTGAAAGGCAATAATGTAATCACTGCTGCTGTTGGGCTGACAGTAGGACTGAGGAAAGGTCTGCTGGTCATTTAAAGGTTGGTTTACATTTAAAATCCAGAGAGGCTTAGCGCAGAGGAAGAACACTGCAGGTGGACATAATGCTGTGTCAGGCATTTGGGCTTGAGCCAGCTGTTCCTCTTACACTCCCCCCTCCCTCCATCTTTTCTGTTCTCTCTCTCTCTTGCTGTTTGTGTGTGTGTGTGTGTGTGTGTGTGTGTGTGTGTGTGTGTGTGTGTGTGTGTGTGTGTGTGTGCACCTGCATGCATGTGCACATGCAACCTACAGAATGCACACACTTCTGATTACCCCAGAGGCTATTGCTCCCTATTAACCTTCGTACCCTCCTTACTCAGAGTTCTCCACTGGCTCATAAACTTCGCAGAGTAAGACTTTGAGAGATGGGTGATGCCAAAATATAGTCCCCTTGTTGAACTTTGACCCTTCACTACTCACATGGAACCAATCCAATAGGCTTTTTAGCCTTCTGCTTGTGCATATGGAGGGATTTCTGCCAGGCTTGTACTTACAATACAGATAGTGAGACTTCAAGGCTCATTCAGACAATACTTTTCTGTGTTCAGACTGAGCATATGTAATAGAACTTATGTAACTGAATCTAAATGATTTTGCACCAGAAGAAGATGATGGCATGCTGTTAAAATGTCAGAATTACCCCAATTAGGACCTGTTCTGTTGTCTGCTCTGTTGTATTCACTCAGTACCTGATTATCTGCTGCATCTGTAGTCGGTCGGGATCTGAGGCCGAGAAGGTCGTCAAGCTGGTGCCAGCAGGGACACCCTCCTCAAAGCGGATGTGTTTTGGGTTGGTGGGGAAGTAAGGGGGTTCGTTGACGTCCTGGACAGATATGGTGACCCCTGCTGTGGACTGGAGTGACGACTGGATGCCACTGGCTAGGTGGGCCTGGTTGGACACCACCACCGTCAGCATGAAGGCACGGTTCATCTCAAAGTCTACTGGCTAGAGGAAGGAAGGAAGAGTTAATGACATGAGTGAGAGAAGATAGTTTAACTGAATTCAGGTGGTTAAAACATTATAAAGCCTCAAGTCTTTCTCTTGATAAACAATCAAAGATAGTTTTTAGATTGGAGGAGAAATAGATGAAAGAAGCCTTAGAATGGCTCTAACTAAGGTTACTCGTGTTCACCTCATCATGTGTGTGTTAATTTACCAGGAGCTTTTGACAGTTGAAGCGCTTTGGAAGGCCAAAATAGCCTTTGTAATAAATGTCGAAAAATGTAATGCCTCACCGTAGAAAATTACTTACACTATTTTTATTGCACAAAACTAGAAACAGACTCGAATAAACTTAATGAGCCAGTCTTTCAGACTAATCTGAAAACTCAAATATAATTTGAAGTACAGACACATTTAGTGAACAGGACAAAGCTGCACCAGTTTAGTACCTCTTTGAAGTTGGCACCCCATATAATTAGGGTATCAATAAAACCATTTTGATTCGTTAGTGCAGTCAAAATAAAAATTTTATCCTTGCACTGCTTTTGGTTTTTGGTTAGACCTCAGCACACCAACAACTTCTAAATGACTCCAAAGTGGTGATTCATTTGCTTGCACATCATTTGTGCACATTTGTGCAAGCAAAACAAATATTTTTGCTTCATTAATTCTCAATTTATGAGCTTTACATGTCAGATTACTAAACTGTAATAAACTGAGAAATAATTGAGCAGAGGTGTTTGTTTTGCTTTTACAAATGATATTCAAATGCACATAACACTAGACTATATTGATATATGTATATATAATGTTAATTTACTTTTTCATGGGGAAAATAGGTAAAACTATTTAGAAATTAATATATTCTTCATGTGAAAGTACAGTCTTCATTATTGACTTACAGGTGAAAAAAAAGAAATAAAGCCTTTCCTCATCTCATGATTATTGCTGTTATTAGTAGCATTATCATTATTATTACTTTTTATGAGCAAACCAGCATAGATGCACTATAAATATTATGCCGATTATGTTAAAACCCCTGTTAACATTTGTCTTTCACCCGTGGCTGGGGAATAGCTGTTGAACCTTGTTGATGACAAAGGAAATGAACAGATGCCGTGTCAAGTGGTCCCCTGTTGAACCCATATTCTCTCTAAACAACTAACACACATGTACGCACGCACGCACACACACACACACACACACAGGTACAAACAGGGATGGAGTGGGAATAAAAAACAGGCTGGGACTTTTCACTTGGACTGGCACATTATCACGTACAACCTGTCACACACACAATGAATCAAATAGAACAACAGGCACATTAAACTGCACTTCTCTTTTTTAAGTAGCTATAGAGAGTGTGAGACCAGGATTCAGACTGGACATTAAGGAGTAAATACCAGCCATACTTCTTCCTTCAATGGATGTTTCTGTAAAAAAAATCTGTAGATCTGAGCTGATCACACAGACTTTGAGTACTTAATTTAGCGTATTAGAATTTCTGATGAAACAAGAGCAGAAAACGAAGCTATACAACATTATCCTGCTAAATCGACTCAGACTAGATTCCTGCTGTCTTCAGCCTACCGCTTATTCTGTAAAACCTGACTGGTGTTTATACTGGACTTACTGGAAGCTGCACTGCGGGCTGTGGTCCTGAACCAGCTCTGCTGCTCAGCTCCTCCTGTCTGTTGTCTGCAACTATTTGAAGCAACTGGGATTTTTCTGGATTTTAACTTCTTTTCTCTGAGATTTTCAGACACATTTTTTATGTTTAACCTTGTTACTCAACCGAACGTAGTTTGCCTGCGAGGCAGATGATGGTCACACAGAATCACAGACTGCAGCCTGCTCAAGTGGGCCAATCGGCAAACAACGCGCTATCGATCCCTCTGCCTCTTGCTGTCTCTCTCTCCCTCTGTCTCTCGCCCTCTTTATTTTTTAATTTTTTTTTTTCACCTTGAGCCACCGACCCAATAGCATACTGCTAAAAGCTGTTGTGAATTTGATGTTGAATAAAAGTCATAAACTTACTCTGAGTAGTTGTCAGAGTTTATTTAAAGGACCTAACACGACAGCCTGCACGATCTATTTATACAATTATTGTGTTTACCGACCCTGTCACTGGCCCTTGCGGCCCAACAACCAGCCCGGCCCACCAGGAATCTTCCCGTGCCTCCCGATTAGCCACTCCGTGCCTGAACATACACACATACACACCCTGAGAAGAGGTGGCAGGGTTTATACTATTCTTAGGGTGCTGTCATGGCTCTGCCTTTTGAGTGAGTGTGTGTGTATATGTGTACTCTACAGGGGGTTTTGCCAGCTGAGCCTAAACCAGAGTGACAGTTCTGTGCTCTCCTAATGAAGACTACACGATCAGGTTCAAATGACAACAAGAAGCAAGGAAATAAAAAAGAGAACAAATACGCTGCTTGTAGGTATTGCTGACACATTTCTAAATAGGCGGATGATGATTACTGCTGCAAGGCTTGTGTCTGTGGTGTTTGATTGTGATGTTAATGACTTTGAGCACATTTGTATGTTGCGTTGCCTCAGTGTTATCAGTGGACGGTGTGGCACAGCTCTGATATAAAAAAGCATCCTTAATCAGGCAGCTTGGTTGACAAGGGCACTGGTGTGGATATGTCTGTGTGAATAAATGTAAGTAAGTAAAGTAAATGTAAGCACATGGGTGTGTATTCGTGTGTGACCCCAAGGTGCACTGGGAACCCATTTACAGGCTAACCATGCTCAAGGCTCTTTGATCTACAGCCAGTGGTATTCAGAGCACAGGGAGGTCTAGAGTATAGCTGTAGGCTAACTAAAACACACACATACACACACACACACACCCTAAGGGAAGCCAGAGGGGTGAGAGGTCAATAACACGGCTTCCATCTTTTGCCCGTGAGCCATCACATCTTACATCTCTTCTGTATCGCTTCACTCGTTCCTCTTTCCCCTTTACCTTATTTGTTCCGCTGGACTCCAACTCCCCCCCCCAAATCCTCCACCCACCGCAATCTGTATCTCTCAATCCTCGGAAATCTGTCTTTGCATCACTTCACTCCACTTCCCCTGTCATCTTCCGTGTTTATCGTAAGCTGTGATTTACATATCTTAATGACTCATTTGAACCGAGTGGATCTGTTTGTGTGTTTTTATGCGTGCTTGTTTGTCTACCGGCTTTATTACCATGCGGTAAAATGAGAATACGTCTCATAAACTCCTCGGAGACCAGCGTAAATGTGTGACATGTTTAGGTTGAGACCTCAGCCCTTGATTACAAAGGAGCTCAGGTGCCTTGTGGGAGATTTGCCGCATACCTGGGTGTCAGTGTGTTTCGATGTGTTTGCACTAGCAGCAGCAGATACCTTGGTAAAAACAGGTACACCAAGGTGGCGCATTCTTTTGGCTTCTTGATTTTACCTACGGTACGTTGTCTGATGTGAACCATTCCGGCTCCCTTTTCCCTGGTGCAAGCTTGAGCCCCTCTGTTTACTTGTTGAGACAGTCTATTTCTCGTTTCTTCCCAGGGGGTGTCCTGTCTCTTATTTTTGATTTCCTGATAACCTCCCCTGGGTCTCTATGGAAGCTTACGGCTACCCGGCTGCCTGCTGACTTTTACATCAGGGAGTGAGAGGAATGGATTATAAAAGGCAGTCATCTAGAGATAATGAAGAGAAACAAAATGCCAATGCTCATTGCTCAGGGTGCTGTGGGAATTATAGGGAGGTGTTATTGCTATTTTTTAAACATTATTGTAGGATGCGAGATGCGATTTGTTGGAGTCAGATACATGAGGACAATACCCCTGGGTCATCAGGGTCACAAAAATAAACAAGTTATTTCCACAAAACTCATGCGACACGATAATTACATTCACTGTGAACCACTCATGGATGAACACACAAATACAAATCCCAAAGGCCATACAACAGCATGCGCATTTACACACTTTAGATACACACACAGACTACAAGCTGAATATCATATGGATTTTTTTTTCCCTAGTCCATTTTCTGTATTTTTTTGCTTAACGGTTCGCAACCCTCTGGACAACCTGTGTAAGCGGGGTTGAACACTAACATAGAAGGTTGTTACAAGACATAGTTTTGTTGTTGCTGTCATTTACCACAGTAGCTAGCACATTATGAGTGTATAAAAACTGTTGCCTTTGTAATTGAGAAATCAATACCTAATTTGCTACAGTGGTCTCGCCAGCCATTGTGTTTAAGTCTGTGAGTTTCTGAAGGGCAGTGGCCTCCAATCCCTCATTTGGACATAAAGGGGCATATGAAAGGCAAATACCCCAGCCTGTCTGCATTCAACACAGAAGAAGAGATGACACTGTTTCTTCTACACTGACTTCTATAGTGCCCGAAGCTGAGCATGTTCTGATTGAAGGCTGGTGTCTTACCTTAACCACCGTGACCATGCCATCATTAGTGACGGGGTCAGTGCGGATGGTGAAGTGCCCCGATGGGTCTCCGCTGATGATCCTGTAGATGGCGTTCCAGTTAGGTGAGTGTGGCTGGTCAGCATCTATCACCGTCAGATTAGTCACCACAACATCCACTCGATTTTCTGGGACCTCACCGGAAAACTGCAGAAATAGATGAAAATGTTACCTTGTAATATGTTGATTTGATATCTCTCTTTTCCATTTTTGGCTTGACCGCAATAGTAAGGGCCAGCCCTATAATTGTGAATGTCCATGAATGACTGAATGACTGACTGAGTGAGTGGTCATAATTTCACTATTGGTCGGCCGAATGCCATGTGACTGAGTTGGAGTTTCCCTATTAGCCATTGCTCTTTCAAAATGAATAGGCGCAAACAGTTTTCCATTTAGGGGGGTGTTGCTCCAGTGTTGCCAACTTAGCGCATTTGTCATGAGATTTAGAGACTTTTTTCAAACAAGACAAGATATAAACATATGACTGGACTGTGTATTGGTCCAAAATGTGGGCTTAGGGCTACACCTCTTGTTTCGGGCAGTTACCTTGCTGCCCTGGTTTTGCGGCTGCTCGAGAGCTGCAGGGAAATGGACTATGGCTTCCAATTCACAGAGCCTCACCTCCATTACAGCAATAATCTACTTTCATTACATTAGCGAATAAAAATGAGGCTGAAAAAGGGTTGAATCCGGCTGACACTAGGCACAATGCAAATAGGACACAATGATGTTATTTGGTTACAGCGGTTCCACAACAGTTTTCAACTACATCCTCAATTTTGCACTTTGGTCACACTTCAGCCATGTACTAGGTTTTGACCTAGTCTTGTTTTTATAGAGCCAGTCTTCCTTCCATGTTTTCAGGTAGAATAAGTTTAATGATCTCAATTTTACCACCACTGAGTTGTAAACAAGCGGTAAACCTAGCTGTACACCAGCAAGCATATCCACACAGGGCCGTTGTTCCAGTTTCAGTGTTTTCTGCTTTTTCTGCCTTCCCAGTACTCATCCTTGATGAGCAATAATATTTCATTCCTTTGAAAGCCAGAGTGACAAAGGAGAGAGAGAAAGGAGCCAGCAGTGGGGAGGGTAAAAACAGCTGTTTGAGTGTATATGAGTGGCTTTTAGTTGTCCCCGTGCTGTACAAACACATGTGCTTTGTCCTGATAAGCCTGATGAGGAGTGAGCTGCTGTCTGTCATGTGTCTGTTATGGTGGGGATTGATCAAAGCCATATAGGCTCAGGGGATAAAGCCCACAAAGACGAACCAACAACAGCAATGACGGCACCGCTACCCTGTAAAACACAAGTCAACCACAGCCCCACCCACACGAACAACCCATCAACTCTTTACCAATCATGTGGGGTCAGAGGGTGAGCATGTTGGTGTGTCTTCACCTCATCTCGAAGCAACAGGCATGTAGCACCGTACAGTCACCGTGTCACCATGGGTAACAGGCGTGGAAGAGCCACTGAGCTGCTTATGTGAGTGTAGGATATCAAAGAGCAAAGCCCCAGACCAAACACTCCGACGGACCATAATACCCTGCCTGGCAACCCTCGCATCACCCAGCAAACAGCCGACAGCAGCGGGCAGATTAGGGGGCTGCGTCAGGAGAGCTGCTCAGAGACTCAATGACATTCTTAAGACAACAGACAAGTCCGGGTGGTCCTGATGCACTGCCTGCGTCGGATAAGTAGGCAGGCTGTGGTATGTTTGTGTCATGGCAAGTGTGTGTGTGTGTGTCTGTGTGTGTGTGTGTGTGTGTGTGTGTGTATGTGTGTGCTTGTGTGGTTTATTACTGTGGATCGGTTCAGGGGCTCCCCAGTGCCAATTCAATAAAATAAAACTTGAGAGATGGTTCTTCAGCTCCTAAGGGCCCTTAAGCATCTTCTTTCTCTGTACACAGTAACAACTAAGGCAAACAAGATCTGATGAGAGACTTTGAAGGGTCCATTGCAACTTTTATTATCGATACCCCCGTTTAAGGTTTCTTCTCTTGTTATCTCTTTACAAAGTGGGGGATTGAAAGGGGTTACATCAGGCATCCAAACCTTGTGTAATAAAAATCTTATTTATTTTCCCCATAGGCAATCTTACATGGCATGACAATTTTAAATTCACTGCACATAAAACTCTATCATTACAATCACTTAGAAAATTAATTCCACATTGCCAAATTGCAAGAGAAAACTGTGAAATGCACAAGATTGTGTGAAGAACAACTTTTAGCATTTCAGGTTAAATTCAAGAGTGAACTTCCCAGTAAGAATTCAAAGTGAACTATTTTTTCTAGAATGAGCAGTTCTTCCCGATTCTTGACTATATTCAAGCTGTTCTATCTCTTTCAGACATTTATGATTGTGAGCTTTGACGTTTGGTGGGGTTATTGTCAATAATGGATTGTGATGCAACATTTGTGAGCTTCAACAGAGAGAATTATAATCTCACTTGGGCCTGTACTCCTTCTTTCACTCTCTTAATGATTTATCAGATGAATACTGCTTTGACACTTATTGTGTACTGCAGTAATGATTGTTTCAATGGTGAATTGTTGTATGACCATGGTGTCTTTCAGCAAAGGCTCAGACTCTCTCTGATCTCTCTATGATACTGTAACTTGTCCCCAACTGGTGGACCGGAAGAAAGGAAGGGGGAGCTCTTGTGAATGTGACTGGCACAGAGTGCAGTGACTTTCTCACAGCACTTGACAAAACACCTCTTGCCAACAGCCTCACCCTCCTGTCACTATTTTGGCAGTGGGGAAAGACTAAAGCAGGAAAGGGGACTTGAAAGGAGAGCAAGGAGAAGTGACAGGAAGCTTCATCATAGGAACATTGTGAGGACAGTAAAGGAAGGAGGACAACAAAGAACTGCAGTGGATCCTGCACAGAGATACCTCTGATTCTCTACACACTACACAGTCATTGTTACAGTATACTGTATGCACATACAATTAAGACATTAATAACTCTTTTTCAGTTTATTACATCTATCCGCATCACAGAAATAATGCAAAGCATACATGCAGCCCTGAGTAGGCACCCGAAGCCTACACGTACATACACATACACCACCCCTTGCCGTAATGAAAAATAGGCCAGCCTCTGATAGGCATGATGAAATATTAATCATCAACATTAAAGACAAATTCCCCAAACTTTATATTTCTGGGACACGTTGAAAGATCTATGGGGTTTATTGCAAACACTAAATATTTGCATAATGGCCTGCATTCTCAACAAAATGGCTTTTATGTTATCCCACCACTGAAATGGGTGATTTATGAAAGGAGTGGGTAAAAGTGCTCTGCTCATCGTGGCTCCAAAACCTCCACTAAAGTTTATCATCAATATCCATGATGTGGCGATGGAAATGCACTTAAACACGGTGGAATACAGTTACAGAGTATCAATCTATTACTGGCCACTATCATCAATACACCACCATCAGTAGAGAATCTTAGTGCAAGGGGGTGGGGTGGGGGATGCCGAGTCAGGAAAGACTTCTGATTTACAACAGGGCATGTCTATGCTTTATCATTGCCGCCGTGGAAAATAGCTCCTGTGACTAAATAATCCCTCATTCTTTCTCCTCTCCCCATCATTCTCTCAACACTTTTTTATCATCTGGGAGTCTGGTGGTGGTCCAGTCATCAACTCCTCTCCCCTCTTTGTTGTCTTTTTGCTCACCATCTCCTTTGTGTCTTATCCTTTTTCTTCCTGTGCCCCCTCTCTGTTCATTTCCTGCTGTGTGTGATGTAGCAGTTCTCTGATGAGCTCGATGGCTGACACATGCTTTACCGCCATTGCTAACTCATCATTATAAGGGTCTTAATAGCCCCCAGGGCATGTGCTAATGCTAACTCCTCGGCTTCCACCTCAAAGAGCCGAGTCTACTGTAGTGCTGATACGGCCTCAGCTGCTTTCCCCGCAGTTGCAGAGCTAAGCACCTTATCTACCCAAAAGGCCTCTGCTCTCATCACCACTGATAGGAAATCACACATAGTGAATAATTCTGACACCTGAAGCCATACTGACACCTAGAAAGGTTTTTCATAACAGGAAACCGGAATGCAGACAAACTAATTTTTTCTTCATCTCCACTGCCCTAAACTAATGCATGTCTTCGACACAAAATAAATAAAACTTTGACTTTTGAGACTTTCATTCCAACCAACAGTCAGTGAGAGATACTGCTGCCACCTCAGCTGTTCCACCCACACATCTGAACACTCAGTGGCACTGAGAGAAATAACCAGAGAGTTAAACTAAGGTGGAGTGGAAAAAAGAGAGATAAACTTTTTAACAACACTAAATCTTCCACTTCACCGATTCATTTAGGGATGATGTCGCTGAATATCACCACCAGTGACATGATACATTACATACGTACATTACTTACTTTGGGCTTTTAAACTTTACCTCACTCTTAATAATGGCTTTCTGTAATGTAATCATTATTTTAAATATCACAATCATGACAACAATCATCTATGATTTGCTGGCTCTAGTTTTCTTGCTGATGAAAGTCAATGATATGGATTAGTTTTTGCTTGTGTGTGTGAGTGTGAGTGAGTGTGCAGCCTTTACAAGGAAATGAGTAAGTACCCTTTGCACTTCATAACCCTCCCTCACCGTCCTTGTGTAAATCTTCCTGTGTAACAACATAACACAGTGTTGTAGTCATTTCCTTTCTCCTTTCCTCATTCCATTGTTCCCTCTTTTTCATTCTCCCCACTATCTCATCTTTAATGTCTTTCTCTCTCTACCCTTTTTTTTCCCTTCAACATACTCATCATGTCCACCCCCCTTCCCTGAACCCAAACCCTCTCCTTCTAAAAACTGTCACCCTTTCCCCACTCCCTGATTTGTAGCAACTCACAGTTCTGGAGGTCAGCATGGGAGGGTTGTCGTTGATGTCTGTGACAGTGATGATGGCGGTGGCTGTGTTGGAAAGGCCAAAGTTCAGGTTGCCCTCCATGTCCGTGGCCTGCACGATGATGGTATACTGGGACACTTTCTGTTAAAGGCAGAAACATAAGAGACAGGAGTGAGCAGTTATTCGTCCACAAAAAGCTCTCTCTTCCATGTGTCTACAGCGGCAGCCACAGACTGTGACTCCCAGAGGAAAAAAAAAAGCTGAGGCTGTGTTCTGTTCTATAGTCGCTGTCCATGGTTTTATTTGAGACACAGAATCGCAAGGGTGAAGTCTTTCATTCGACTGAGTTGAAACCTCCTCAGCGGAACATATCCAGACTTCACACCATCTGCAAAGGCTGCACTGTGAAGCCTCCCCATGGGTGTGTCATCAAAGACATCACTTATTCACTGCCCCTGATGGACAGATGTGAAGACAATGTTCCAACTGGAAAAGATTAATAGACTATCTATGGAGAAAATGATATGAGAGAATGATAAATGCCATTTCATCTTTTAAAATGACACAGTGTCACTTCACTGTAAGCTGAAATATGGCTCTCTTATTTGTATTTTTGTACTTGGGTGTGTTTGTGGGCTTGGAGCCATGCCGCTCCTTTCCCATTCTCCTTTCCTACGCGCCTCCCTCTGTTTGCCGGCATCCTCTGTCTCTTCTTCTGTCCCATGGTGCAGTTAATGGGCTGCAGGAAGGATGGAGCCCAGGAGCCGACAGTCTGGATAATGTGTCTCGTCACTGAGATTCCCAATTACATTCCCAGTGTCTCTCTCACCTGCTAATTACCGAGTAAATATCCCAATTAGGCCAGGACGCCACATCATGAAGATTAGACAGCTCCTCTCATCTTGATGCTAGATGAGATGTTGAACTCCAACCTTGTACACACACTCTCATTAACACCCATACGCACACACAACCAAGCACCCACAAACATCCGCAAGCACACACACACACACACACACACACACACACACACACACACACACACACACACACACACACATCTTTTTCTCCATATCTTGTTTAGAAGCAGTGCTTGCCTGACTGTCCCATCAGCCTGTGTACAGCATGTACACAACACTCTCACTAATTAGACAAGGGAGTAATTATGTAGAGCTCCTCTGAACCTCTCAGCATTGCAACAACACCACAGCATACCCAGGTTCCTCTGGAGGACTGAGGTCTGTTACTGTCAACAAGCTTTTTAAAGTCCACTACAGACCAGTGGAAACCTTTAGAAGAGAAATCTGTGTGGGAGTTTATAAAGGAGAGGAAAAAGACATTTCAAAAGTGAAGAACAGAGGAAAGGATAAGAGACAGCAGGGAATGCAGTTGAGGCACAAGGGAGAAGGATTACCAAAAATAGATGCCTGTGTTTTTGTTTTTTCTTCTCTTTTTGTAGCACCTAACACCTCCAACACCCCAGCCCAAGAAGGAAAAGGAGACACATAAACTTTCAAAGTTTCAAAGGGCCAAAGTGCTGACTAAAAGTGGACCAGGGAAGCACTGCAGTGTGCTGCGTAGCATCTTCCTAGTTTATGTACAGTATAGAAGCTCTGATTTTTCTCCTGCAAGACGTCTTATCTGCTCTCTGAGAAAAATGTTACAGGAAAACACAAGTATGTATTTGTAAGCAACAGAAACTGTGTGTAATTGTGCACACATACAAAAGTATGTGCACAAGTACATTTGTGTGAGAAATAGATACATCGTAATCGTGTTTATGTCTGTGCGTGTACAGCATGTGTGCGTGCTCTTGTACACCTGTCTTTGTGAGAGCCAATTTGAGTTTTAGATCTCGAGAGAGACAGCGTGTTTGGAAGTTGGGGACAGATTGGCTGGTTGTCATTTCTTCTATGGGCTGTTTCATCTCTTCATGGGTCTCATATTAAAAAGCATTCTCCCTATCTTGATTCTGCCCTTACTGTGATGGGATCTCAAAGAGCAAATTAGGTCGGTGCAGCTGACGGATTTATCAGCAAGCGTGGTCCCAGGTCAAGTGAAGTGATGCTGCTCTATGGGCTTTGCTTTAACTCTGCCAAGGCAGGGGTTTCTGCCAGGCTTGGTAGAGAGAGCAGGAAGAGGCAGTGGTAGGTGAGCTCTCATCTTGTGCAAATGTTTGTCTTAAGAATATGGCCAACGCATATGCAGCACAGATGTGGTCTGGCTGACTCATCCATTCTGATTGCTATGCACTCACACTTCACACACTGCATTACGGGCTACATTTGTTTTCCTTCCCTGTAGTCAAGTGATTAACTTTTCATGGTTTATCAAGTTAATTAACTGAGTGAATCAACTCAATAGTTGATTCACTATTAATTGGTTGACAATAGAAAGTAGAGAAAACAGAGCCTAGGTGACATCTTCAAATTGCTTATGCTGTCCGAAACCCAAAGTCATTCATTTTTGCAATGATATAAAACAGAAAAAAAACAAACAGTAAATCAATTATAATAATAGATAATAGCTGACAATTAATGTTCTGTTCATCAACCAACTTATTAATCAAACAACTGCTTCAAAATGATGTGCATTAAAAAACAGCTCCCCTCCATACAGTTAAGATATCCAAGTACAGATTGTATGTTGATACCAGGTGTGAATGGGGTCTGAATCAGGGTGGGGAAAGTGATGGAGCAGAACTTGACACTCCCTCATTACCACCACTGATGTGCCCTTAAGCACTGGTGCTGCTCTCTGGCCAACCTGTGACATGCGGTTTCCAGGATTGAATGTGTGTTAACAATGTGATTGTAAACAGGGAGCTCCTGAAAAAGAGGAACACTGCTCTCACAGGATGAATATAGACAATAGGTTAGTGGCTAGGGGATGAATTATGTCAATAGGAGTCCTCTTCAGTGAAGAAGCACAAAGATGCTCGTGGTAGGGGGTTTAATCCTACATTGGGGGGGTGGGGGGGATTAGCAGTGTACAGATAAAACAAAGCAAAAATAAGCAGCAGATGTTCAGGCTTTTTTACTCCATGTTCCCTTCATGCCTCTCTCTCTCTCCCTTCCTCTGGTACCCTCATGTCTCATGTCCATCACCCTATCTTCTTTGCCAAATTCACACTCACTTACTCCACCCTCATTGTAATACCCCATCTGCCGAGGTCTGTTTTTGTTCTATTGCCCCCTACAGTTTCCTTTTTTTTCCACTCCATTGCCTGTGTTTTATCGAGTGTAGATGTGATTATATGGGCTTTTGTGTTTGTCTGACAGGTGTCAAGGGCATTCTATCTCAGATATTTCCACTCTATCTTCACCACACAAACACACACACACACACACACACACACACATACACACCCACAACACAACGTGAGCAGCCCACTGCAGCATGATGTGTTGTTAATAGGTCTGTCACTGGTGACAGTTTGGGACGATGATCTGTCTCCGAGATTTCTTTGCAGAGTTGTCACTGGCACATCCATGTCGCAAGAATAAACACATTTGGATCTTGTCACAACTTTTATAGCTCCATAAACAAGGTGACCGCAGAAGCAGGCAATTTGGTGTAAAAAAAAAAAAAGAAAAAAAAAAAGAAAGATGACTTGACGTGGGTGTGTGTCAGTGTGTGTGGTGACAAATGGCTACAAAACATTTTTAAGTCACATCTCAAGAGTGTCATCAGAGTAAACAATGCTGTTAGGAGCTGCTCCATAAACGAAGACAAAGGTGTATCTTCTAACCAGCTATAGTTCAATAATCAGTGTTCAGAGTAAAAGCATAATACAATCCTTATTTGTGATGATTATTTTTGCTTAATTTTATACGATTTTATCTTTAACATTAACGGCCTTTTGTGAATGCACGGGGATGTAGAAGACCAACCTCTCGATCAAGACCAGGTGCCACCGTCACAATATCTCCAGTCTCACTGTTGATGGTGAACATGTTAGGGATGGGGCTGTGCGGCGTCTGGGAAAGGATTCGATAGCGCACCATTCCATTAGCGGTGGTGTTGTCGTCGGCATCAAACGCCGACAGGTGCATCACATATGTTCCTGAGAAAGAAAAGAATATTTCTCAACGTGCACGTGCACAGGCAGCCAAGCATGCTGTAGCAGAAAGTAACAAGTAAATATGTCAAATTCAATTTCCATCAAAATTGAATTTATGTTAAAGCGAGACTAACTAACTAACTAACTTTTTAATATCATAGAAATAAAAGGCACCCTCGCCCACTTCAATACACTCAGGAGTTTTGCTGCTGCAGACTGACATGGTCCCTTATGGTAGCTAATGTTAGCTAACATTAGCTAGTTATTGGTGTGCAACTGAAATTACTGAAGCAGTTTCTTGTCTTCATCACTCTTTTCTACTTGAGATATTGTTTGACTAAGAACAGCAGCAACAAAAGCAGGTCAGCAGTGTTCCATATTTGCCCCTTGTAACCACAGTGGCCGCTGTTTGGCAAAATTTACATGTAGTTGTTTATATTCTAGTTGTTTCCATAAAATAAATGACTAAGTCCTCATTTAACTTTGAACATTTTGTGCTGTCATGCCTTTTATTGGCTAGTTTAAAGTGAAGCAACGAGAGGGAGAGGCTGCAGGTGCACTGTGCACACTGCACTGCTCTCCTTAATCAACCATCCTACAAACAGATTTTAATGACATACATTGGAAATAATCACACTGATGTTGGTTAATGTCTGCATAAAAGTGGTTAATAAACCATAACATGTTCCATAACAGTTTGATAACACTTACTATGATGTTCATTGATGTGTACAGATTTATGCCAGCAGAGAAATGTTGGACACCTATTTTGCAAAAAATCATGACTTCAACAACCAGAAGCAGGACCAGACACAGACATTCTGCTATAAGATAAGCTAAGCTTTTATAGCAACCTAATTCACATCATATTTTGCTTTTACTGATGAAAGGTATTTAGGTAGATAAGCCTTATAGCAAATTGATTAGTATGCACATGAATGTAGCTAAACTGTCTACATGTTTGATAAGACTCGCTTAAAAGGACCTATACAGATTTATGCCTGTTGGAAACATGTTCTGTAAGTGACAATCACTCTAACTTAAAGGACAAGTAAGTACAGACATAAAGTATATGCAGACACAGTTCTGTTGCAGACAAGAAGCCACAATCCTCCCATGAAGGCACCACTTGTTTGCATTCCTGCCTCCACGCACTCATATAACTGTGTGGGACCACTGCCTGTCACCCAATCTCTCCATCTCTCTCTCTCCCTCTTGCTCTCCCTCTCCCGTAGCTGATTCTAATTGCCAGAGATAGTGATATCATGCCAGTGACAGCCCCTGTCCGAGGATAATTGTAACCGCAGCTCCCATTTCAAACTTCATTACATTTCAAAGCAACATTTGTCAATGACTCGGCCAGAGGGAGCACTCTAAAGGCCTCTCAGCGAGACGAGAAATAAAAGGCAGCAGCAAGAGAGAGAGGGGAGGAGGAAATGAGAGAAACAGAGGACAGACTCCATATTTGGTTAGATTCCAAGCGGAGTGACTATCAGTCCTCCACACATCACTTTTTTCTAGAGATGGAGGGATAGAGAGAAGGAGATGAAGAATCACAATGTGTCACACATCGGCGGGGTAATTTCATTAAGCTGCACTCTTAGGGGGTTTAATGTGGACCCTTTGTACGGGCGTCCTAAGCTGTGCCTGACAGGATTAGGTCCCCATAATGACTCTTTAATTTGCAAACTAATTCAAGTCTGTAATTGGCCTTCCATTGAAACCACTGGAGCTCTAAATTCTAAAACTCTCTTTTTTTTATGATTATTGTTTAGCAGAATGTCATGCATGCCACAGAGACTTGTCTGCTGTGTGAGGGAAGGCTGAAGGGAAAGGAAGGCAGGCATGAAAAAGAAAGAAAGAAAGAAAGAAAGAAAGAAAGAAAGAAAGAAAGAAAGAAAGAAAGAAAAAAGAAAGAGAGAAATTAGTACCTGGACACCTCTTGAAATCACCCCTGGTGCAATAAAGTTGGGTTCATCAGGCTCACACTCACACACACACATGCACACAGAGAGCTCATCTTCGTGATTCTTTCGCTCTGAGGTTAGACATAAAATGACCCAGTGGTGCTACAGCGTGGTACATTTCATCCTCAATCTCCTTTCCAGCCTGAGCACCCTCTTTGGTTTATGGCCACTGCTGCAGCCAGCTAAATGAAAAGCCACTATAGGAGACAGATTCTCTGTCTGTCTGCTAAATCAGGGGGAATGGAAAATTCTCAGTTGTGTCAAAGATTCACTGGTGTAGTCATGCTTTTAACGACACCAGCCTCTCCTGATATAATAGTAGCTCGTCATCAGTCCACTCGTATCTAGCACCATCACACATTTCTTTAATCTTTCAAATCTTTCCAGTCTTTAATTAACTCGTCTACCCTGTAATTGCTCCTGCTTCACACTTCATGTTTTATCTATCCTTCCATCCATTCATATGTCAATACCTGGTTTAGAGCCTTCATCCACAGAGCCATTGTAGACCTGGTTTTTGAACTCGGGTCTGTTGTCATTCATGTCAATGACGAAGATGTACAGATCGATGGGGTTCTCGACCTGGTTCCCATTCATGTCCACAGCATGGGCACGCAACTGGGAGACACAGAAACACAAGAAATGAAGTTAGATCACAGCCCATAATTATTATTGTGGGAGCAGAGAGTAATGAATAGATGAATTATTTATGAGTCTGTGATGAGTGCTTGTATTCGTTTTATGGAGAAAATTATTTTGGTAAACATTTGGTGTTTAATGGATGAAAAAAAAATCTAATCTATCTTAAGGGTCTATCTATCTTACAAGGATGGTCTGCAGTTTCTACATTTTACATTAGTCTCCACTGGGGATAGTTTCCAGATAGTTTGGATCTCACTAATATCTCTCTAAACAGTGTCCTTTAACTGTCCTGATGCCAAAAATCAAGGTGAGAGAGGAGACCAGGTTATAAAAACATTGATACACTCATTTGAGTTATCCTCAAATATTACAGTGAACTCACAGAAATATGTTTTAGGAGCAGTGTGCTCTGAAAGGTGAGTAAGATACATTATTCTAAGGAGACCAGAGTAACTGTAAACATCTGTTAAAAATTAACCCTAAGGACAGAGTTTCTCAGGCAAATGTTGATGTTGGTGACTAAAGTCATGTCAATGCAGTTTAGTCTAGTCTAGTTCAGTTTTAAGGCTTGAAGGTTGTATTTATTTTATTTGAATTTTAAGATTTGTGGTTAAAGCTCTCTATAAGTAAGACTAGATACAGTGTAACCGTCAGAGCTAGTGCCTTAATAATTTAGAAAAATAGTAATATTTAATCATTTTAGAAATTTAGTCCAGGAATTTAACACATTTTGTTAGAGTGTAAATGTGTTGTCCCTCACTTTGGATAAAAGCGTCTGCCAAGAGTAAATGTAAATGTAAATGTAAATGTAAATGTAAATGTAAATGTAAATGTAAATGTCTGAAGGCACAAATGCCAGTTTAATTATAATGTGTTCACTGGGTTTATACAAATGCAAGTAAAAAAAAAAGAAAAGAAAAGCATTCGCTGTTTTGTCTAGTTGTAGTACCCCAGACTTCATTGTATACCGTCAACTTTTGAAACCAAACGTTCACCCTTGGTCTGCTGTCTACATTAATTACAGGCTTAAATGACCAAGTTGTATCTTTTAAAATTACTGTTCTTGCCTTAATTTTCACAGCAATTTTTCAAATAGTCGTTCCCATGTTTGAAAATCAGTTCTTTGTGGGGTACACGCCCTTATCCTTTCAGTGTATTCCCAACTGTCTCCACTCACAGAAGTGGACTTAAAAAAGGGAGAAACAACATAAATAAAAAACCAACAAACTGAGAGCAAGTGTTTTTATCCTTCAAGGTGAATACTTTCAAAGCACCTCTAAAACCAAAAAGAAAAATACCTGTGCCCTGTTTTCTGAATTTGGCATTTTACCCTGCTCATGAACACACTGACTGATAAAGTCTGCATTATTGAATTATACAGTACAAGTGTTTCAAAAAGCCTGAACCTAAAGAACAATATAGTAAGGTCTTCTGTAAAAGTCAGGATACCTTTCTTGCAGAAAAATTGCCTTCGTGGTCATGCACTTTCTCCAGACTTCTTATCTCTTTTACACTTAGTCCCCAGAAGTTTTTATCTCAACAGAAACCAAAACAAGAAACATCTTATTTTATTGGAAGTTCGGCTCTGCTGTGAAGTCAAGGTGTCTGTTTCAGGATCACGGTGTTGAAATCCCAGGCCAGACATTCTGTCTGATTTTGTTTGACAGAGAGTCCTGAAATCTCTTCACTTTCACTCTGACTCCACAAACACACTCAGCACATTTCAAATTCAACTCAGCTGTGCTCAGACGAATGGAATCACCAACTAGGATTTCTCACAAAGTTTGGACATGGAGTTATTACTGGAATCGATACGTGCTGTAAAATGTGTCCTCACTGCTTTCTCTCTTATTGAGGTCTGGATGGAAAAAAACAGAAGCAGAATGAATGAAAAGGAGAGCAGAGAAAAAAAAGTAAACTATCAGGGAAATGTTGAGTTTAAGTAAATGTTTGTGGTTTGTTTTTTTGCTCCATACATGAAGGTCAAAATAACAGACTGAAGTGGCATCTCAGAACGAACTCCACGGTTCTCTTTAAAGCTGTTTTGATTCACTTCACCTTACCTGGGAATGTTTATATCCCTGAACATGACTTATTCAGTGATATTCCTGTCAGGTGAAAGCATCGGGGATGTTTAGTTTATACGGACGGAAAAAAAATGAATTCAGATGCTATCTACATCCTGCTCATAAGAACATAGAATGATAAATATTTATTCTGTTGAAATGTCAGCAATCAATTTCAGACTAAGAACCTACAAACATTCTATGAGCAGATTGTAACATGAGCGTTTTCTCATTATGTATGGAGAATTGAGGGAATGGTACTCTTGCCATCTGAGCATGCCTGATTGGAAACGTGCTACCTGGCCACTGCAAGAGCATGAGAGCCAGATAAGTGAAATAGCCTCTAGGCTCGTTGTGGCAGGAAATGGAATAAGAAGCATTCTCCATCCGCATTCTTCTCCTCAGAGAGGTGAAGATCCTCTCCACTGCTGCCCATCCTCTCCTCTCCACTGTCTGCTTCCACTCTGCACTTCCACTGAAATTGTGTCTTCAGGTCTCACTGAGGTTAATTTGACTTTACTTTTTCCACTGCATTGTCTGATCTGTCCTGCACCCAATATCCGTGCGCTGCCACTGCATATCGCATCTCGGTGTGCTGTAACAGGCTAGGAGCCAAGCCTGTTATCTCTACCCACCCTCATCCCTCCGTCCCACATGCACCCACACCCTAATTCAATAACAGCAGGAGTCAGAGATTACCGCCATGTTTAAAGAAGGCAAAATGTAATTCTGGGTCCACATTAAAGTTATTATCTTGAAAGGCAAGGGGAGAAAACAGACCGTACCAGGCAGTGCTCGGCATTTGGCAAAGAGGAAGCATCCTGATAGAGATAACAGCAGACCAGACGCTCCAAGGTTTTTTTCCTCATAAGAATGCATCTTGTTGCACGGCTAGTTTTGAATTTCAGAGTGCTCATTCATTTGAAATAAAAAGAAGCAGACCATAACTTTCTTCTGTCCTTGCATGAAATATGAAGTAAACAAACGAAAGAGCACAAAGTCAAATTCTAACTTTGTGTGTGTGTGTGTGTGTGTGTGTGTGTGTGTGTGTGTGTGTGTGTGTGTGTGTGTGTGTTATAGTTTTCCTGGATGACGTTGCTCAGTGAGTACAATCTTCCCTGTCTTTAAAGTTATAGGCTTGAGGAAGATCATGTTTTGTACAGTCCACTTTAATTGCTGACCTGTCCCCAGCAGCATCTAGCGTGAGAAGCTTTTAATTGTACTACAGCATCTTTCTTCCTATGTTTACACGTACATCTCTACCTTGTCTCATCTGGTTTCTCCCTTCACTTTGTATTCCACAACAACTAACACTTCTCCTCTACAACAGAACATTGAGTTTAACTAAAGCAGCCTTTAGAAAGCCGGCACCTTTCTTAACAAATCACCTGATTGATTGGATTTTCTCGTGGGTATAAATCTGCTCAGCTCCCACAAAAAGCTAAAAGCCAGCTCAGCAGGAACGAAACTCAGACTAGGTTCCCATATAAATACAAGGATAGCGGCAGGTACAGAGACAGAGGGAACCCGACACAGAAACCTTAAGTGGTAAACCCAGTGTGGTTTCTCACTACTCCAAAGCGTTGGAGCTCTCTTTTCGTGGCAGCAGAAAGACTTATGGAAAGACTAGCTTATGCAGTATGACAAGTTAGTACTTTCTTAAATTTTAAAAGTGCTTTGCCAGACTGCTTGATATTTCCATTCTTAGACTAGCATGCACAGCACAAAGGCAAAAGAAGAGGCGCAAAGAGATGGAAGTTCCATTCAAATGAAGCAGAGCCAAGACAGGTGTTGGTATTTATGGAGAAAAAAAAAAAAACTGGGTTTAAACCAGCACAGCATGCACAGCATGAAGATGGCTGTGCTCACTGCACTGGGCCGAAAACATTTTCCATTACTGTTTATATACAGGTTAAACAAACTATATACAGTTTTAATTAGTCAGCTTTAGAGATGTTGTATTTTTAAACTTTGGGAAAAGGGACTCCAGTTGAACTAGCTGCAATAGTGTTGGGAGGTCAGTTGCCTTGCTCAAGGGCACATTAACAGAAACAGTTCAGAATAATTAAAGAGCCAGCCCAGCTCTGTCCAAAGGTTAAAATCATCTGCATATCAGAACCTCTAAATTATTCTAATTTAGAGTGTTTTTTTCTGGATTTTTGGGGATTTTAAATCTTGGCCAGGAGCACTGACTTCCTGTAAATGCAGTCTTTGTTAGTTGCCTGGCAACCCCATTGTGACAATAAGACTCCCAACTTGTTTCAACATTTATGTTTGTGTACATATTAAACAAACAAAATATAATGTTCTAATTAGAACATTTTTAAGTTGCTACTAGGCAAAAACACTGGACTTAGCCTCCCATGTGCTCTGCTAAGCTAACCGGCTGCTGGCTATAGATTCATATTTAGTGTACAGACATGTGGGCGGTATAATTCTTCTCATCTAACTCTTGGCAAGAAAGGGTATGAGTGCATTTCCTAAAATGAACAATTAATTCAACACAAAGATATGAGATTGATATTCATGATTACTCTCAGAGAGAAAGCCAATAAGAGTAAATCCCAACATCTTGCCCTCATCAAGGTTTTATTTTTCCACTAAATCATTTCTCTTTGATTATATCCTATCCAGATGGTAAGTATTTGGAGAGTTAAACATTTTTTGTTCCTTAGGGTCTGCGCTTCAGCATATTCTGTTTGAAATGAAATAATGGATATTACATTAAAGTGGCAAGTCTCAGCTTTAATTTGAGCAGGTTTACATCAATATAGAAGGAACATTGTGGGGGATCTAGCCCTTTTAACACATAGTACCCAAATATCAAGGGTTTAAAAATAATTGGACACTTGGCTATTAAATAATTTTTTGGGATGCTGTGTGGTGTTTCAACATTAGTTCATGCACAAAGAAGCCTCTCATGTGGCTCAGAGTTTATTGAGAATTAAGAGTTGCCATTTAGATTGAGGTGGATTATCTGTCAACATAGGGACTAAAGAAGTGACCATGCTAGTGAAGAAAACAATAATGATGCTAAAGAAAGCGAAAATCTATCAGAGCGATATCAAGGTGTTTGGTTTGCCAAAATCAACAGTTGGGTATGTTCTAAAAAAGCAGGTACGCACTGGGAAAGACTGCACAGCAAGTCAGGAATACTCTCCAGGATGTAGGCGTACGTGTTACCTTGCAAACTATCAAGAGATCAAAACCTCAGAGGATTCACCACAAGATGCAAACCCCACAGTAAGCCTAAATAACAGAGAGGTCAGGTTGCAAACATACAAAAAGAAATCAGTACATTTCTGGAAGAAAGTTCTATGGACTGATGAAACAAAAATGAACTTCTGTCAAAATGACAGCAAGAGGGAAGTGTGGAGAAAAAAATGACCCAAAGTAACCCCCTCATCTGTCAAACATGGTGGTTGTGCTGTTATGGCTTGGGAAATGTATGGCTACCAATGGAGGTGGAACACTGGTATTTATTGATGAGGTATACAGAGGTATCCCTCATCAGGTATACAGGTATACAGGAACATTCTGTGCTCAGATTCAACCAAACACATTGAAACTTCATCATTCAGCAGGACAATGATCCTAAACATGGCCAGAGCAAACAAAAGAGCTTTTCAGGGAGAAGAGGTGAAATATTCTTGACTTGCCAAGTCAGAAAGATGAGTTAACTTCATTTCTTAAGTTTAGGTTTTGACTTTCTTCAACTATGATTTTTTACCTCTGTTATGTATTATTTCACATAATCACAACTCAGATTTTGTGCTTGAGTTAAAATAGATCTGTATGCTGTATCTGTTTGGAGTTTTCAGTTTACAAATGAGCATGGATTCTTTGTTTTAAATAATTTATTGCGGCAAGCCTTATCTTTATCCGTCGTGAAAGGGTCTGCTGTACTGCTAGCAGTCACAATCAGCTCAAGAACACTGTTCCTCAATGTGACCACTATGACTCTAGTGCCGTACACAAGAAGAAGGTGCAGGGGTGCCTGAAGTACAGACCTCATGGTTTGCACTGTTTTTCTTTTGATCACACAGCAGTCCATCATGACACCTCCATCATGAAACTGCCCCAAATAGAAGAGTTTTTAACCTTAATGCAGTGCATGCTGGGAAGTGTATGCAAATAAGTTCATAATGTTTTGAAACAACTTAAACTGATGAGTTAGGTGAACAATCCATCTGACATTTTGTCACCTGAGCTCATGATTTTTAGTTCTGAAAGTGATAATTAAACAATTTTAACCTTGACACACACAAAATATTTAATTACACTTAGAAAGAAACATTTATTCAATATAACTTATTTTTTACAGCATAAAAGGATAAAGTAAACATGAAGTGAAAATTGTTTTCTTCCATTCCTCAACAAAAGAACAAGTTAGCAAAACTGGCTCTGAATGTGATGAATCACAAAATAAGTAATTACCACATTCTCTGACTCGTACTTCATTTCAGCCAGATGCTTTGCACACAGCGCTTCCACACGTAAGAGTGAAAAGGTGCAAATTGGAAATTCCATCATTCATTTCTAACATCACTGTGAAGTAAAAATGTGATTGTTTCTCACAGTGATCAAAGTACAAGAATGCAAATACATACACACAACTCTTCCAGGAAATGTTTTTGCTTAATGTAACAATGTAGTGCAATATTGTTATGTAATGTTTATTGAATGGATTTAATTAAATAGTTTCTAAACCTGATTTTTTATTTTTTTTCTCCATAATTTGTTATGTTGAGCAAATATATATCAGAGATGGCATTTTTATTATGCAGAACCACACTGGTTCTGCTTTAGACCCCTTTCTGTTGAGGTGGCAAAGAGACATATGTGTCAAAGGGTTAAATGTCCATATAATAATGGGTTTCATCTCAAAGGTCATGGCTGTTGTGCGCGGATGTATGTGTGAATGAGGGAGAGAGAGACACTCACATGGTAAGAAGAGCGATGTTCTCGATCGAGAGGTTTGGTGACGAACATCTTCCCGAGCACGGGGTCAATATTGAAGACCTCATTGGGTGGTTGATCTGCTCCAACCCCTGTGATGCTATATCGGATCGAGATGTCCTGGTCCTGGTCTGAACGAATCTGCATCACAAAAAACAAAGAGAGAAACACTAAATCAATCCAATAAATATTAAACTCTCATAACGTGTTTCACTGAGCAATAAACTTTTCTATCTCATTAGGTTTCAGTCTCTTCCCAAGAAACTAAACTCTCAGATCTCATGGCCAATCTACACCTGCTGGTGCAACATGTACTGTGAGGTGTTTATTATTCAAGGACCAGTTTGTGATATACAACCCTTGAGTTTAATATTTTGTCCTCACACAGTCTAAGAAACCTGATATTACATATTCACTGGAAACATGCGCAGGCACACAAACACACGAAGCCAGGGCACCCACTCTTGCACACACACACACACATTCATCACAGTTTGGCATTTCTAGCTACCACATACTCAAAGATTCCATTAGTGCTGCCGCAGGGAAAGCTATGCATTCTGTTTGGCAGAATTGGACTGCTTCAAAAGAGAAATTTAAATTCAATATTTCAGGGAGGGCGAAATGAAATCAACATATATTTACTGTTAACTTTGACAGTCAGCTAGGAGCCATTTTGGAAATACAGACAGGTTGTGAACAAAAATGACAATTAGATAGGTAGGTGAAAATATGAGGTTGTAATTGGTGTGTAATTAGGGAAGCAACAACAGGCAACATAACAATAAACACATTTTGAGGGGGTAAAAATGGGCAAGGCTGCACAGGAGAAAAGAATTATTCAATAGCTGTGGGAGAAGGGAAGCAGAAAGTTTTCAAAAAAAATTAGGCCTACATTTTGGTTCAGCTTTCCTGGCCACATATATAGCTAATAGGTGCATTAAGTGCAGAGCTAGGCCTGCGATTTGAACTGAAGTGCTGTGTAATTATGACTCATCTGGAGGAATCTTTCAATTTAGTGCCCAAATAAAGTCCAAACCTTCAAGCATACCATCTCTGTCCATTAACCACATGACAACCCATGAACATCAGTGGGTGAAAATGACTCAATCATACAATCATACACACACACACACAGCCATGGCCAACCTTTTTTCTTCAATCAATGACTATTTCAGTGGAGATCCTGAGTGCACCAGAAGAGTAAGACTGTCCAAAGTTGTCTCCATCTTTCACCACTCGAGGAACCAATTTAGCCACACTTTTGACACACCAGGAATTCTGCCCAGCTGAGAAAATAGCTGGAGCAACTAACAAGGACAAGGGAAGGACATACCGTATTAGACAGGTGTCATCCTGACTCTTCCTACTGGTGGAATAAAAACCTGTCACCATCACTGACAGTGCTGTTATCACCATTTTCTATCTCTTGCTCTTCATCAGCATCAGCATTATCATCAGCTCTCTTTTAGAGAGATAGAGTCAAGGTGTGTCTTTCTAATCAAACAAAAGCAATCAGTTACAGACACCTTAGCTGTAAGGATGCAAGAGGAGCTGTCACAACAGCCCACTAATGCTATTTGTGCATGTCTGTATATGTGTTTTCTTTGGGGAATAGCGGGAGGAGAATGTCAGAATGCTGTGCACATATCTCAGCAAATTACTGCTGACAGCTATGATAATTAACGAGCTGCAGGCATCGACTGCTATTACTTCAAAGAAACTCTGCCCGTTAAACACCAACAAACTAACAAATATCCAGCTAGCAGCTCAGTTGAACTCTCAACATAGCACCATTACCCTCCTGTATAGGCAAAGTAACCAGACCACAGCGCGCTGACTCCATCTACCTCTCCTGTCGCATTAGAAAATACAAGCAATTACTACACAGCCGCCTGCCAAACTGTCTCCCCCTCTCATTCACTCCCCCACCCCCCTTGTCTCTCCCTTCCTCTGCCCTCCCTCCTCCTTTCCGTCTCCTTCTCTCTCATCTCCACTCCGCCCCTTTCCTCTCATCTCTCCCCTCCGCTGTACTCCTTCTCTCTCTTTTTCTCTCTCTTTCTTTGCTTCAGGTCTCCGTGGGGACAGAAGCCATGCATGAAAAATGAAATTACTTCAATCCGTTGGCCTTGGCAGTGGTGTATAAATCCTCACCAGTTAGGAAGTGATAGCTCTCCATAATTCCATTTCGGTTTTCCCCGCCCCCCTGATTTCCTACCCGCTTCCAAGCCGTCCTGCTTGGGGGGGAAAAGAGATTCAGCTGCATGTTTCCACAGTCATTCCAGCCAATTAGCTCTCCCTCCCACAACGTTCACGTAGACGTTTTGAAAACTGTTGAGGGACGGCGCCAGAATCCTTATCCTCATCTGTTTGTACCAAATATTTGTGCATGGCTGCATGTGCACACATATGCACATTCAAGCGTGTACAACTGTGCTTTATATGGTGTTGAAAGATTTTGTTTATGCCAATTAATGATTTTAAAAAAAGGATTATACTTCAAAATTTTTTCACCTCTAATTCTCCCACTAAGCTTGTTTGGACAGTTCAGAGTCGACAACGAGCAATGTGATGACAAACTGCCGCTGCAATGACGTCTGGCTCATGATTAATAATGCATGTAATAAATCACAGGCATATATACATGGCTATGCATTAAGGGATCCAACAATGGCTGTCAGGGAAATGAGTCAGCTCGCTGTTGTTGCATGTTATCAGGCTCCTCCTTTTATCACAGAATATTGTGACAGGCAGGATGTCATTCCAACAGTAAGCAGCTTTCACTGTCATTTTGTCACTTTAGCTTCAGAAAGGCAGTGAATGTGTTGAAAAAAGCTCAGCATGAGATGAACATTAAGAGCTTCTCATGACTGTATCAGGACTTTTGATTTCCTTTAATGAAGAGGAAACTCTCTCTTTCTTGTTATACCACTATCTTTCACTTCACATGGGACACACAATAACACACATATAAAATGCCTCCATTGGGTAATACATAATAAAGGATTTTCAATAATAATCAAAAACTGTTTTTCAGTTTTTTCTTCCTTTGTCTTTTTCTTTCGCTTCCTCTCTGATTTCTCCTCTCTTGTCTTGATAATGTGTGTGTGTGTGAATTTGTAGGGGAGAGAGAGTGGACGAGAAGCACTCAGCCAAAAGAAATTGATAGTGAGAGAGAGATAGAGAGAGAGACAGAGAGAGAGGGAGAGGGAGAGAGAGAGAGAGAGAGAGAGAGAGAAAGTCATGACTGTATCATGTGGCATCAGAAACCAGACACTGTCTAAATGACCTATTTGTCGACGGATCAAAGCAATTCCCTTCATTACTGACAACTTGTCTGGTTCTTAAGGAGATCTTATCAGTGAGCTTAGCTCCCTTCTGCCAGGCAAAACTAAATCAAATGAGAAATTATCATGCCACCGGGTCTTTGGGGAAAACAGAGAAGAGGAGATGAAGAGAGGGGAATGAATAACACAGAAGCGCCGTTCTACCACCACAGTCACTGGGGTGCAGAGGAATTAATTTTCACTTAAAAATTCATGTTAACTAACACTTTAAAGTATCCAACATATCCAAAGTATGTGACTGCACTGCATGGTGTAGAAATACACTACTACATATTTTGATGATATAATGAGTTGCGAGTTTTGATTAGGTATTGTATACTGTGTGCTGATAAAGCAACATTAGCGTGATATATGTACAAAGATGTAAGCTGTTGTATAAATGCAATTGAATCTATTGAAGAAGATGCTTCTTTCCACCCCAATAAACATACATGGGATTAGAAAAAATACTAGAAACACCTTTACATGCAATAGACAACAAAACTGAGTACACCCCGGTGCAATATCATTAAAATGTTAAATGATTCAAAACTGTGTCATCGTACAGCAGATAATGTATTATTTTTATATTGAAGTGTAGGGTATTTGGTCTTATGCATAATTTAAAAACAAAAAGGTTTGATAGACTTCACTGAAATAGAGGCCACAAAGTGCGATGTGAAAGCAACAAAAATACAGAGTGGTCACAAGAGCACATTTGTGATCACTGCAGCAAAAGTGAGAACACCTTTGATTTTAGGAATTATGAAATTAACTGTGAACACCACAGCTTTCTAAGGAATTACCCGAACAAGTATGAAACCAGGTTGTGATACTTTGTAAAGATGAGAGAGGGTATCATAGCATCAGTAGGCCGCTGAAGATAAGCCACAGTTGCAGCAGTAGAGTTACAGTAAGAAACATACTACCAATAGCAGAAGGACAGTGGATGTCCTCGAAAAATGATGCCATGATTTTTACGCAACCTTGCATTGAAAAGCAGACGGCAAGTGCTTCTGATTTGGCACAAAGGAATCTGTGCAAATTGCTATTTCAGTGACAGACAATTTGAAGGACACTGCATGAAGTCAACCTCTACGGATGACATCCAAGAGGATACCCATTGCTCACTAAGCAGCACAAAACTGTCACGATTCATCTCTTAGGTCTCTTGTTCGCTCCCCTGGACTTATTATCCCTGCTCTTATTATTCCTGTCTCTGCCCTGTTTATATGGCCTCTGTCATTTGACATACTCCATCTGCCCACCAGTTGGCCCTGGACTTTCTTTCTGCCTCCATATCCACCTGCTCACCTGTTTTCTATTCCCAATCACCTGAGCTTCCCTGCCCACTCACACACCTGTTCTCTGTTTCCTCATCACCCCAGTCAGTATTTAAACCTGAGATTGCCACCAGTTCCTTGTCAGATCGTCTGTTTATGCCACCGTCTGGTTCCCAGTGTATGTGCTGCATCCATGTACTACCCTGTTGCTGGTACCTGGCTGCCTTCTTGTCAAGCCCTCTGCCTGTAACACTTCTCATCCATTTAAAGCAACTTCACTGAACCTGCCTGTGTGTCTGTGTTTGGGTCCTGTCTGCCTGTGCTGTTTCCACCAACCGTGACAAAAACTGCAAGATGAAACTTTGCCAAAGAACATGAAAAGAGGCCTGATGAATATTGGCTGCACATTCTTTGGTCAGATGAAACCAAAATAAATTTGTTTGGATCAGATGGGATCCAGCATGTTTGCGTGTGGACCTGGCCACGACTACAACAGTGACTGCACAGTGCAGACCGTGAAACATGGAGATGGGAGTGTGCTGTTATGGGGCTGCATGAGTGTAAAAGGTGTAGGAGAGATGACATTTCTAGATGGCACTATGAATGCAACTTTTTACACCCAAATACTGAAGTAGTTTGTACTAGTTCTTATTAAATATAGCTTTAAGCAACATTAATTTAATTTTCTTTATTTAATTGTTCTGATGGTTCTGGAAATGTCTGCCCTTTAACATACAAATGTTAATTTTAATTGCCCACACTTGTGCCCAGGACTGTGCCACACAGCTGCCACAGCTCTGAGGGGTTGGGATACTTTTGTTTGTGGTCATTAAAGTTAATTTTGCAAGTTATATCGACGTTGTTTTATTACAAATATTATTGAGTCGCAAACCGTCTAGTGTTTCCTTGTATTCTGTTGTTATTGTGTGGCACCCCTTGTGTTAAGCCAGCCAGTGTATAGCCAGCTGTTTGTCATTAGTGAGGTCAGTTTGTTTAGTTGTCAGTTGTTCGGTTCTGTTGCAGTTCAGTTTGCTTTATTTTGCACTCAGTTGAGTGATGTTGACCTATTTTCGGGTCGATTTAATTAACATTCACTTTTACTTAAAGTGAATAAATAAAACCCCATTTCTTTTAAATCTATGTCCTCATCTCTACTGGCTAGTCTCAGCTGGCTCTTTTGAGGTGTTTCAAGTTCAAACTCATGCAGTGGTGGCCTTCTCTGCTTCATGTGATACAGAGTGTTCCTGAGCCATATTACCATTGCATTTGTTTGCCTCAGCATTCAAGCTTTCCCTCCACCCACGTAACTCTCACTATGGCAGATTAAGAGAAAAGGTACTATATGTAAACAAACAGGAGGAACATGGAGATGCTTAGAGCAGTGAATGCAATTCAAAATAGAATTTGCTGTGTTCACAGACCCTCTCTCTGCCAGTGTACTTGTTACGGTTGCAGGTCTATCCTCATCACTAGAGGGTGGAATTGCCGTGAGAGCGATTGATAAACGTAAAAAGAAGATGAAAAGAAGATGGTTTAGAATGAGCCCTGGAAGTATTTTTTATAAATACTATGTTGGTTCCACAAAGCAAACAAGAAGATGGAATGTAGAGATTATGGTATTAATGACGGATGCGGGGTACCAGACTTTCTTTGTCATGGTTACAATAACAAACACACCATTAAGCTTGGTCACAGTTTGGTTAGGTCTCGGCACAAAAAGCTGCTTGTTGGTTAGGTTTAGGAAAAGGTTGTGGTTTGTGTTAAAATGAGTGCTTTGTTGCATTTCCAGCTGGTTGTGGAACAGTCGCAGTTAAAAGAAACAACGATGACTATTGGTTTCAAATGGGAAGCAAACAGCAGTCTCTTGTGTTTTGTCAACTAATCCATCCAGCCCACCCTCTTCTTAAGATCTTTATACTACCTCACCTGACTTTCTATTTTGCTCCCATCATGGTTACTATGACTGCTTGAGGTGGCCTTACAATAAAACGGAACTACGGGTCATAAAAAGCCGTTTCACAGACGACCTTTGGAGTCGTTTTTTTAACGACAGTCTCTTTAAATCAGTGCATGAGAAACGTACTTTAAACATTATATTTTAGTGCATTCTGTATTTTTATGCACTGCAGCTCAAACGTAACATTCAAGCGCAAACATAATTGCTTTTCTCTAGGCTAAATTTGATTAATAGATTAACCTCCCTAATCTACAGGTTACCTGAAAGATTCATAAATAAAGGAATTGCCTAGGTGCTCTCTGGTGTTGGTCAGGGCATGCATATTTACAGGCATTATACATACATATCATGATTGACCTTGAAACCTTTTGAAGTACAGGTAAGTTTGAATATAGTGTGCAGTTAAGCATGTACAGAGAACAGCAATTATCATATGCATTGTTATAATGTTCTTGGGGCATTGTGAATGAGATTGAAGCAGCAATACAAGTGCAAGACGCAGGACCTTGTTATTTACATGTGTCAGTGAAGGAACAGCTTCAATTGGCCTTAGAATCATTGTAGATGTGATATGCATTCTATACAGACCAAACTGCTGGTGTAATAAATGTTGAAGAATAAAATGTCTTCAACAGAGAAAATTACTTTTCACTGAATATGAATAAAAATAGATAATATAAACTTAATGAGCCAGTCTTTCAGACTCATCTGAATATTCAAATATAATTTGACTAACAAGAGGTAGTACACAGAACAAAGCTGCACAAGGTTAGTCTAAGTTTGCACCTCTTTGGAGTTGATCAGGATATCAGTAACACCATTTTGATTCATTTGTGCAAGCAAAATAAAAATGTTCTTGCACTGTTTTGAGGAATTATCGTTACATATTTAAGCAAAAGCCTCAGCAACCCATTATAGTCAATAAAACTCAAGAGTTTTTATTTTAATTTATTAACTTTCCATTATTATTGTTTGTGCACATTTGTGCCAGAAAAACTGACATTTTAGTTTCATTAATTCATCCATTAATACATTGCATATAGGGGAAACACTGACTTATACAGCCGTCCAGGTTGTGTAGATTTCTGTGTATTCGGGAAGTTGGGAGTCAGAGGATGTCTGATGTCTTTTTTTTTAAATAAAAATACAAATTGCAGCTAAATTCAAAACATGAGCCAAGATGCAAGTACAACGTGCAGCTATGAATAAATGTGCATGCTGTGTTGGAGGGAGGTGAAGATCTGTTCTCACTGTCACAAAAAAATTTGTCAATATTTGGAGCCATGATCTCAGCTAAACTTTCTCCTATACTGAGCCAAGTCATGGGCTCTGGATTGGATACTAATTTAAAACCATGCAGGGTTTTTTTTGTTAACAGAGAAATACCTTAATGCCCATGACATCTTCTGATTTGGTTTTTACTAATTCCATTTTCCTGAGACACATGACATAAGACAGAAGCTGTATCAGATGTGGCTTAGATGTGGCTGACAGTGGTTTCAGCATGGAACCAAACTGGCCACACGTTATTGTTCATGCTAGAGAATGGTGCAAACATAAACCACATTAAAACTTGTCTTAAAAATACTGTTTCCTGAAATCACTTTACATTCAGCCAAATGAAACCTTCAATTTCAAACATAATAAAAGAAAGATGTCCCTTCAGCTTGAATTGTCTCAGTGCTTTATATCTTCCGGACAGCTTGGAACGATTGTTAGTCCGCCACTGAGAAGTTCTGTTTGAAATTAGAAGACTAGAGTTTTTAGATGAATGAAAAATCTTTTTTAACCGTAAGGGTTTGAAAATAAAAAAAAAGATATACAGTATGACCTCATGTGTTCAGCACTCATATAATGAATATTGTTAGAACAAAAAAACAGAAAACAACAAAAACAAAAAAAAAAACCCGCTATCTTGAAATGGAGCAAAACTGAAATCAGCTGCTTTGAGTTGCTACTTCGAGAAAATGCTCAAAGTAAATCCGGCTTAAGCATATCACGCACTAACATAAAACGAAACATACAAGCACACACACAAACACGCAGAGGCCTGTCATGAGTGTGCCAATTAGGTGAGCAGTAGCACACTAGTATATCAGAGAATGACACTGGTTCAGCGAACAGGAGGACAGTAGAAACAGTCTGTCACTTGCAGACGGCAAACTCAGAGCAAACCCCTAAACAGCTGAAAGCCAGGCGTTTCACAGCTTTAAAGCCCAACAAACAGGGATAACTACTCCAAACACAAATGCTGACGGGAACAAACAGAGAGCGATTCCTTCAGCAGTACAGTAAAGCCTAACAGGCAGTCAAAAAATACAGGTATTGGCCAACAGGTCACAAACAAACTGGTCTAGAAAAATCCTCTACAAGAGAAAGGTTTTTAGGTGGCAGTGCATATCACATACACAGTCCATCTGTCAAATGTACTCTAGTGCAGGCACAAAGATAAAAAGACACCTTGTGTTTTTTGCTGTGAGTCAGCAAAGTGTCTGCATTAAGAGCTTTCCTGTGGTCTTTTTAAAACACCGAATTGCTCAGGCTTTGATGTTGTGCACTGTATCTCTTCAAAAGGTGGGGCAGGATTGATGTTGAGTATCTTAGTATGAAGTTGGGATTTTCAAAAATGCACTTACTAATTTAAACATAAAACACAAACTGTAAAACATCATGTATTCATTAGCTGGCGAGGATTGCACAGAGTCTGCATGAACAGATGTACCTGTGGCTCTGTGTTTAAGAGTGAGAGTGTTTACGTTCATATTTAGGCGACTAAATCTGAAAACGCTGTTTGCGTTTGAGAACAATGAGCATCCACCCAAATGTAAAATGTCTCAATAATTATTGGATAGATTGCAGTGAAATTCTGTATAGACCTTCATGTCCCCCTCAGGATGAATTTTAATAACTAAAACTAATGACATTCCCATCAGCCTCATCTTTACTTTGTGTTAGGGCTAATTAGCAAGTGTTAGCATGGTAACTTGCTAAACTAAGGTGGTGAACATGGTAAACATCATACCTGCTAAACATCAGCATATTAGTATCATCATTGCGAACATGTTAGCATGCTGATGTCAGCATTTAGCTTAAAGCACCAAGGTACCTAAGTAGCCTCGGGGCCACTAACATGGCTGTAGTCTCTTGTTATTGCCAAAGCAATTGAAATTACCAAATCTCCTCTTCTTCCTCCTCTTTCCTTTTCTTTCTCACCTTCTTCTGGTTTGCAAACAACAAAGTCATGCACACCTCTCCCAGCTAGGTTGCTCTGCTAAGCCACAGCTGGTCAAACCTCAGTTGTGTCCTCGGTCACCTCTATAGTGTTTCAATACAGCTAAATTCATGATTTAGTTGTTTTTTTAGGTACATTTTTTTCTGATAAATAAACAAGCATAAATAACGACTTTTACTGTGGCTCATAAATGCTTCACTATGACATCAATCAAATTACTAAGATATGAGGATGCCATTTTCAGATTTAATGAAGGGACAGAGGGGACACAGGGGCAAACAGATGCCTTTTCAGATCTGTCCAGCCTAGTGGTCTATATGTGAGTGTGTGCCAGAATAAACTGGAGAGATAGTGTGCTCTGTGTGTTTTTGTGTCATTTGAATGATAGCTAGAAGTGATGCAGGCGAGATTATTAAAAGACCTTCATCCACCACATTAGTGAAAATAACATGGAGTAATGGAAGTTAAACAGTGAATGACTTTTCCAATTATTGCAGTATGAAAGGAGTCTGGTCTTTAATAGTGCAGGCTTATGGCAAATTAGAGGTGCTATTCTCCCCAGAGGTAACAATGGAATGACTCGCCCTCCACACTCCCTTCTTCCAGGCAGGGAGAATGAAAATAAGGCAGCCATTGTTGTGGCAGACAAAGAGCGGTCGCACCCCTTAGCTTTGGCTTAGCAGGGTTAAAGTGTGAGGGCTGCCATTTCACTATTACCCCTCTCTCCCTCCCTCTCTTTCTCTGTCACTCTCTTTCATTAGGGGATTGATTAAATTGTGAAATCGGGAGTGTGATGGATGCATGAATGACTTCTCCAGTCACTCCCCTAGGCTTTGACAAGGACAATATCAAGGACCCCCTGTTATCCCCTTTTACTCCCTCGTCCCTTCATCCCCAGGAAACCCAATCTGGGTAATTAGAGTAAAGAGTGTAGGAGACTTGTAGGGGAGAAAGAAGCAGAGAGAGGAAAGAGAGAGGGTGGGTGACAGTGGCATGAAATCTGCTGCTATTGCATTTTTCCCAGTCATTTACCCCCCCAAACACAACTCCATATACACATACACACACACTTTTGCGCTGTCCACCTTTCATACACCATATCTCCCTCTTCTTCCACCCCCTCCCTTCTTCTTTTCTTCTCACTTTCTAAATACATCAGGCAGCAGTGAAGATGAGAAATGCAGACTAGAGGGAAAATGGAGGGAGGAAAAGAGTGAGCAGAGTGAGAGTAAGGGGGGGGGGGGTCGAAAGTGGCTGAGAATCGTCTGCATCAGCACAACTCTATAGCAGAGCACGAGCCTTTTGGCTGGAACCTGGAAACAGGAAGTGTAGAGAAGTTGCCAGCACTTGTTTGACTGGACATCCGTTTGGCAGGATGGATCAAGAGCATAATGTGAGAGAGAGGATCAAATTTTTCCCCCTTGACCAGACATGCGACCTTTGTAGGATCCTATGCTGATGGAATAAATTTGTCTCACATTGTCTTATTAAGTCTAGTCAGAGGAACATCCTGTTACATCATTACAAAGACACATTTCCAGTGGACACAGCTGAAGGGCTCTTTGGAAGGAAAAGCATGCAGTACATCCCTCCCACCCTACAGGGACAAGCACTTCGGAGGTATCACGCAGTAAACAGATGTCTAAGGACCCAGATGTGAGTGCAAAGGCGAAGGAGGAAAGGTGTTGTTGGTAGAGGCGGGAGCGGTATGCACGTTTGATGTTGACTGGAAGCCTGACAAAATGGGCTGCTCCCTGCCAAGCCTGCCCCTGCCAAGCACAGGCAGAAACTGAAGAGGGGCTGGACCTTGCCATGCTGCTGCTGGGTGTTTTTGAAAAGTTGCACACTCACATGTACATGCACGCAAACAAAAAGACACACTCGTGCATGTGCACGTGCGCGCGCGCGCACACACACACACACACACACACACACACACACACACACACACACACACACACACACACACACACACACACACACACACACACACACACGGTCCCACCGCAGCCTCTAAGTGTGTGTCAGAATGTTTCCCAGGATGTTCTGGCTCCCACTAACCAAGCGAGAGATTCAGCTTGGCAAACTCCACCTCAGCGAGAGTCCAGCTGTCATCTTGACAAATGAACCTTGGAAGAGTGAGGAGGTGTGTGTGTGTGTATGTTTGTGCAGCCATGCATGTGTGTCTGTGGATTCACGTCTGTGTATTTTTGCTGGAGCATAAGCACGTGTGTCATAAGGATGACATGCAGATGTTTGGTGTACATGTGGTTTCTGTTTTTTCAGGGGCAGCTGACCTGTCATTTCTTGACTGATACAGATCAGGAAATGGATCAGAACCAGCAGCGGTCAGTTGTTGTGAATCTCTTTCTAGTCACAGAAGTCAACAGGAAAACACTGCTGAAAATCTGGAAATGCCCCAGCTGCCCTAGACACTTGATGCTGAGCCCTTTTTAAAATGACACTGACTACATAGCAACCAGTACAAATCACCTTATATAAAGAAGCGTTTTGCACAGCCTCAGATGAGCCATAACTTTATCCCCTGTATGCTGCGATGCCAGGTGCTGTGCAAAGAGCTATGCATCACTCTGGTTTTATGAACAATGTGGGATGTTAAAGCTTTTATAGAGCGTTGGGAGGAAATGTTCTTTTCTCCTGAAAATGAAGAGCAAATAAAAATGTGTAAAGCAGCATCAGGGAGTATTGGCCAGAAATACTCATAAGTGAGAACCTGCAAAGTTAAAGGACAAGTTATAAAATACTGGCAACTTTTTATCTTGCACTAAACTGTTTACCTTAGGAGCTGTTTCATCTTGAGATGCTGTAAAGCATTTCATTGCGCAGTGAGGAATTTTATTACACACATACACAGTGGTGATATATGCTTGCTTGTACCAAATCTTCATGTGTGTCTGTGTGCGCTCCTGCATGTCTGTGGGTATGTGTGTGGTTAGAGGGGGTTTATAACTATACAAAAACATGATCAACCCTTGACAGTATCCATTATACTAACATGAGAAATTCTGACTGAGGCCTTTCATTGTAAATGACAAACTAAATAGGATCAGATTATTCTGGTGCAGGCCTCAATTTTGATCCCTCACAATTTACCTCCAGGAAAGAAAGATCCAAAGAGGGGAAAATGAAAAAATACAAGCACATTAAATGAGATTAGAATTTTACATCACATGACTTGCATTCAAAAGTGCTACACTTCAATTCAATCTAATGCCCGAGGACTTTTCCCTTTGCAATTACTCTTTTCTTCCATTTGCTCTAAATGCTGTTGCTTTGTGATGAATCCGATTTTATGTTGTAAGGCCTGTGTCTCAGTCAAACATGCAAAGCTGAGGTGGGCGGAAAGGATTACCTGATGGGACAACCGCAATGTCTGTGGGTCTTCTCTGTCTGTCTGACTGACAACCTGTCTGTCAAAGTGTCCTCTCAAAGTGACCGACCTTGTCTCGTATCACCAACAATCACAGCCACCCACAGCCCCCCCACTTCATCACTGGTCCCCACCTCCCCGAGTCCCCTTCCGAATATCTTTCTTCCAATTTCACTGCATATTATTTTTTCATGTCTTCAGAGGAATAGATTGTTGGCTCTCCTTCATTGTACTGATCCACAGGGTCGGTGAGGCCAACCTCCAGGGGACCAGACAGAGGCTGTTTGTTAAGCTGTTATTTATCTCCTTCATAAAGTCCTCCTCATCTCCTATTAAGGAGCCCAGAACTGTTGCCCTTGACTCACACATAACTCTTGTGTCTTTTGGTGAGATGATTTACTGTTTAATTTAACACCAACTGAACCCAGGAGGGAGCCCGCCTGGTGCTGCCTGATGTCATATCAGAGAGGAATGTGTTGGAGGAGGGGGGGTACACACATGTGTGTATCTCTATGTGCGTCTGTGCGTGTATGAGTGAGTGGGTGGCTGATGCAGAGGTTTTTCTTGTTTGTTTTGTTACTGTAACATCTTAGTAGTAGCAGCTCTGGGCCTGGTTATGCACAACAAGGCCACGGCTAGAAATTTTTCTCTTGAAAAACAAACCATAGCTGAGTATGCCTGATGAACATGTTTACCAGGACTTCACGCCGCTAATTTCAAAATAATGAGATATTAAACAGTGAAAATTACATTTTAGTCTCACTTCCCTGAACACAGGAGGAAACAAAGGCAAACGCTGTTGACAAATACATGAATGTAGTAACAATTTGTTTTTCTCATCAATACCAGGAGATTAGGAGACTCCATTTCCTGGGGCTGATAAATGTAATTATATTGATCTCACTAATTTCATTAGAGGACAGGAAATGCAGCTCATAAAGTATTTGTTATATGCCAAGACAAGACTACTGTAAAGAGTGGGGGGTGGGGCTCTTCGGAAAATAGTGGATCGCTGAGGGGACGCAGGAATCAGGACTAAGCATACAGAAATGGAACTGTCAAATACATAAAGCTATTCCTTTCCTAATTCATGAATGACCTCAGTCACCTCCTCTGCGTGAGCTATTAATGTACCCTCAGATGCTCCCCTCTCCTCTTAAATACCTGAGTCTAACGCTATTCAGAAGATGGTCAAATTGCTTTTATGGTCAAATGTTTCATTAATGATCTGACCTGTCAAAAAAGGAATGAGCATGCTCCTCCATCACAAAGACTCCATTAACAAGAGTAACAATATAAAGCACTCTCAATTTCCACTGGTGTTTTACTCGTGTCATCATAACTCAGGGCTGCGTATCCAGCTTTATCCCTGCTGTCACAAGAACAGACTTTTTAAAGAAATAAATGAAAAGTCATTATATCTGAATACTTCTATTTTAAACTAGCATTTGCCAAGGTTGATGTACTTGTGCACGAACAGAACAGTTAATATCTGAGGTGATCATTTTTTTAGATAAATATATTATCTGACTCTAAACCAGTGGTTCCCAACCTGTGGGCTTGCAAGGTTTATTGCAAGTGAGCCGACAAATCATCTGCAAAACAGAACAATTTTAACAATATAATTCTTTAAAAATATCTTAAACATAAATGAAAAACTCCTTTAATCTTTTTGTTTTTTTCTCTTTATACTAAAGCCTATTACTGTGATAAGCCAATGACAGGAACACCTAAGTTAACGCCGGCATCATAAACTTGTATAGTTATGGGGCCGCCAACATTTTTGAGATTTTTAAGTGGGCCATGAGTTGGAAAAGGTTGGGAACCACTGCTCTAAACAACCTCTGAACTCTGGATATCTGCACCAAAGTTCATAGCAATGAAGCCAATAGTTGTAGATGTATTTAACATTATGATTCATCCTCTGGAGGTCCATGAATGACTGTACAAAATTGTAGGGCAATCCATCCAGTAGTTGTTGAGATATTTCTCTGAAAATAAAAAATGTAAACCTGCTGGTGGTGCTGGAAGAAAAGTCAAGGGAAGTCATTAGGATACAAGGTCTGAGGATTGTGAATGTTTATATAAAAGTTCATGGCAATCCATTCGGTAGTTGCTGAGATATTTCTGTCTGGACTGAAGTAGCGGAATGACTGACAGACTGACATTACCATAGCACAGACATCAATAGAGCCATGCTGCTAGCATGGCTAAATTACCAGGATCAGTAAATATCAAACTGTATATTTAGCCAACTGATTTGCAATGTCTCCTGGAATAAAATTCAAAGCTGGGGTTTGGAAAGGAAATACCTCGAGTGAATTCTTCAGGGGGTGAAGCCAAACAAAAAGCCAAGAGTTTAAACTAGCCAAGATGTTTAACTGAGTCAAAACAAAGAGCAAATGAAGTGCTGACATGACTGTTTGTGCTCTTTCCCTAGAGTGGACTCTCGCTCCTTTTTCCTCCATCTTCATACTTTACAGGAGGTCCACCCATTTCTGAAAGCTTATTGTTTCTTTTATTTACTCCCCTGGCTTGATAGAGTTTGTGATGTGTGTGTGCGTGTGTGTGTGTGTGTGTGTATGTGTGTGCGTGTGTGCATGTGCATGGAAGATGTAAGCTTGCCAAAGAAGGACTTAAGCAGCGCACAAGAACATTGAAAGATTACAAAACAAAACATAGCCCTGAACAAAATATGCCTGAATACATATACAGCAGTGCACATCCGGTGCAGTTCATGTGTTTGATAGACTTAGTGTAGCCACACATGTGAGTGTTTTCACAGCCTGAATTTATTTAGCTCAGAGAGTTCTGTGCAGTTCGGCATTCATAAAACGTTCCATATGGGCAACAGTGTGGATTCCTAGTGACCGAGCTCTGGATCTGTGATCCTTAAATACTCACATCCCTGCGTTTCACCATCCTGCGGTTTCTCTGGTGGACGGGGTTATAAAAAAAACACAAGATGGAGTCCTGTTTTACTAGCTTAGCTTTTTCTTCTCTTTGTTTAGGGATAAAGCAGAAATGCGACCAAACAAAACCCCAAACAATGAGCATATACAAAAGCAACATCGCAACACATGCGCTTTACTGATCCTTTGTTTGCCGGTAGTAATTTCTCTCTGTGCCTGTGTATGCATGTGTTTGTTTGTGACTGAATGTGTGTGTTTGTCTCTGCAGGAGAGAGTGGAAAAGGATGAAGGGGGCAGACTGGAGCAGTGCAGTGCTGGTGTTGGCCGGGTGGTGGGGTGGCAGATGCCAGAAGGCTTCATTAGACTCGAGGGAAGAGCTGTGAACAGCAGTTCTCGGGGAAGTCTATCAGACCTAAACACAAACACAGACATGCCTCTAATCCTGGTCTAGCCCTACATTCCCTCTCTCACTCTTTTCCTTTCTGTCTGTTGCTTTTTCTTGTTCTCAATCATACCCACCCGTCTTTGTCCCCACTCAAATTCTCCAATTCAATCAGCTCCAGCTCATTTGTACAGTTGCTTTTTTGTTCCTCCTTTTCTTTCTGATTTTTTTTCTCTCTTTTGTCTGTGTTTCTGGTGTTTTTGTTGTTGCCGTGTCTGTCAGTGAAGCGGAGCAGTCATTAATCACTGGTAAACGTACGCAGAGGAGCAAGCAGACACCTCAGGGGGGAGTTCTCTCATTCTGCTTGAAAAACGCTTTTCTCAACATGCTTCATGGAGAGAGATGTAGAAACTGGAGCACAGGTGCTGCAGCAAGTACAACAAACATAACCAGATGCACTGCAACACACACCAAATCGGATACAAATGTCTGTCTTTGTGCACTGTTTAACATGCTGGCTCTAAAGCTGCTACCAGGAAATTAATACCTACAACACATTACTGATACAAATGACTTGTCGATAAAAGTGCAGGATATCAAATAAAAGAATAAAAAAACTCTTTCTCTACATATCAATCAATAAAGGGCTCTAGACAAGTACCCATTTATTTGGCTTATTGCTCTCACTGCTGCTCTTTCTCTCTATGGTATTCCTGTCGATCTAATGTCCTGTGATTATTGAGGGATGCAGCTGCACTTTATCGGAATATCTGGCTCCTCTGTCTCAAGGACAGAGAAAAAATGTCTTCCAAAAGAAATATTATCCAATAAAACAACAGTTTAGCTGAAGTTGCAGGGATTTTCACATCCCTTATTCCAGCTCTCATAATAAATGACTTCTCACTCAAAATAATATCTCTGTTAGACAAACAATGAAGTATTACCCAGAGCGGAGGAGGTTTAAGGAGTCAGGTTTTGGAAGAGAGAGGCTGCAATGAAGATAAGACTGAGGAAAAGGACAAACTGATGCAAAAAGTGAACAATTAGAAGAGAAAAGGATGAAAAGAGGCTAATGTTGTGAGAAATGGTTTTTGTACCAATTGTAGATGTCTAGATACACATCAACCGTTCCCATGTGAGAGAAGAGCTAACTACACCAACTCTATCATTTCATGCTTGTTAGTCTTAAATGAATAATTGATGGTTTCGGCAATACACTAATTCACTTTCTTGTCAAGAGTTAGACAAAGGTTGATACCTTTTTATAAATCTGTCCATGAAATACGAAGCTAAATCCGTGAGATAACTAGCCTAGCTTAGTGTAAAGACTGTAAACAGATAGCTTGGCTCAGCCCAAAGGCAGCAAAATCTGCCCATTAAGACCTCTAAAGCTTGCTACTTATCATGTTATTGAACAAACAAGATATAATGTGCTAATTGGTGAGATTTGCAGGAGCTTGTAAGTGTATTCTGTAACTGTTTCCCCCCTGCTTTCAGTCTGTACGCTAAGCTAGGCTAGTTGACAAGGTAAGAAAGCGAACATGCATGTATCCCCAAATGCCAAATAAGTGTTACTAATGCTTACCCATGTTAACTTTGTAAATAGTCCGATACATTGTATAAAAGCAATGATACCATCACCCCACCTGCACCAGCAACTTTGACAGGCCAAAACCACATCTCTCTCTCGCTCTGTTATTTTCTCACAGATAAGAGTCAGGAAACAGTACGATGAAAAAGGCATTTTACTGGACAAACATTTATTCATACTGCGTATTGCTCCTTTGCTAAATTGTTGTTTCATCAGGGTTTTGTTCATTTTTCTGCTGACGGTTGTTCTAAAAGGGGGTTAAGGGAGTTGAGTGGTGGAGGGGGATGGTTACGTTGAGTCTTTATTTACCCGAGCAAAAGAAATCGATGCGTCTCAGCCGTAGGAGAAGTGTGTGGATCAATGGAAGGTTTCAAAAAGCCTCTGTGAGAAATCAATGTCCCTTACATGCTATTGATGGCTGTTTGGCTGCAGAAGTAAGAGAATGACAAAGAACACCTGTTTATTGTGAAAAATGACCCCCCCCCACTCTTTGTTTTAGTCTTTCTGGATCTTTTCCTGCCTTTGTTTGCTGTAAAACAGTCTTCTGTTTCCTTCCTTTTTTTTTTCTGAGACTTGCATTTTCATTTTCACTCTGTCAAAAGTTATGCACTACTCATTCCCATTTGTAGTGCTGAAATCAGTGTTGCTAACACCAGACATTCAGTACAACTCTGTTACACTACAAGTTAAAAAGGCCTCATATGAAGCCTGAGAGTTTCACCATGCACACTTCACGTTGATGTACAGTGAAAAAGTCAAGTGCTGAAGCATTTTATTTCCGCGCTGCTATTAATAAAAAGCAGTCAATAACATATCACTGAGCTTTGACACTGTCTTAGCTTTAAAGAGTGATGGGAGTACAGTTCTGCCAAGACTTTACCGGAGCAGTCAGCGTTTCCCTCGAGCAATGTCACGCTGCGAGTTCAGAGGCCAGTCAGTAGGGCCTCTGTCCTGACACCTGCCCGATCCTGTGCTGGCCTGATCAAAGTGACAGTGCTGCAGACCTGCGGAGATGCAGGTGAGGGCTGCTGTCACCCCGCCTGTCCAACTGATGGCAACTTGGTCAGGGCAGGGAGAAAAGCGGTGGGATGGCGGGGAAGGCTGCTGCCTGCATGTCACTCATTGCTGCGCTGGATGACAGAACAGCCCATTAGGAAAGGGACTGACTTCACAGGCCATTAGGGGAGGCATCACACAGCCACAGCACACAGAGCACTGAACAACGGCACAGTTGGAGAAAGGTAGGAGAAGACATGAGAGACAGAAACTCTGTAAGCTCTGTTTTGCAACATGCAAATCGCAGAATTAAAATTGCGATGAACATGTTAAATGTCAGAGATGAAAAACGTAATCTTCTGTCTTCATGTTGCTATTAAAATAAAAAATGTTCATCTTGGCTTGGATTTTTTGAGTAAAATTTGAACTGAGGGAACTGAAACAGATGCAGAACAAGCTTCAATCCCCATACAAGACCGAAGAGGTTATAGAAGTGGGCTATACACACAAGTATGGCAAAATCCCCCCCCCCCCCCAAGAGCTGTCTCCTTGTTAAAATCTTTAGTTCTTGGTATGGCCCTGCCTGCCCTCCAGTCATCATTAAAAGAGAAAGACGGGAACCTGAGAGCCCAACAGAGGCATCAACACGCATCACTTCTCCTCTGCTCTGAACGCTCCACTCAGCAATCCACCAGCCCCTGACGGACCTATTTACTGCACAAATAGGACTGTGTTTGGCTGCACACTATACTTCCAAATGTTCCTTTGATACCTTCTCTCCCCACCCCACCCTATCCCCTCTGTCTCTCTATGGTTCTGACCAGCTCATAAAAACAGCAAAACTGTCTGGCCAGTTTACGGCTGGGTGTAGCACTTCTGAAGGGCTCAGAGGGTTTAGAAGAGAATGCCACACTGTGCCAGGCTGATGGGACACACTCCAGCTGTAGACACACTCCAACTCCAAAACAAAGACTTACAAACTCTCCTCGCTTTGACTTGATGTTTTTGTTTCACTAAAAAAAAAAAAGGAGAATGAAAAAAGTTTCCTTCAAGCAGCTCCCCAGGCTTTTCCCTGGGGATTGGATGAAACCCTGTTGAAAAACAAAGAATAGAAACAAAAGAGGAAAAAAAAAATGCTTCTTTTGCACAATTTAAGACCCAAAAGAGATAAACTGTGAGAGTTTTGTAAACAGCGAGGAAAAGCTGATGGCTAGATATTCCAGATAAAGAGAGAAGGGAAGTGGTAGCAGGGAATGAAGCAGCGGTCTCCTGGAATGATGTTTTTTGATGAATTACAGTGCGAACCACAAGCTTAGAGTCTGGAGCTTTGCTATGAGAGACAAAGTGCACAGTCTGTTATGACAGAAACCCTGAATTTTAATCACTGTGCAGCTCTAGCCTTTGCACAACAGCACATTCACATAGACGTTTATTTATTCATGTTTTTTTTTGTTTTTTTTGCCTCCGACCTCTAACCTTCACCATGTTGTGTTTATATTCTGTACTTATCAAAATTAGCAGTTTTGCAGAAATGAAATTTGCCATGATGAGAGTCAGTTGCTGTTGCCACCTTCCGATCTAAATGATGCTAAATACTACATGAGAACAGATTTATTGAATGATGATTAGGCAACAACAGATGAGGTGTTACTACTTGTAAATTCCTAGTTCACACATGCAGTAGGAGGCTATAGTCAGGTCATTTGTCATGTTGTGACCTCTGAGTTTTCAACCAACATTTCTTTACTGGGCCACAAGGGAATGAACCACTGTCCTGCTCTTTTGAGCCTGAGACCTGTAGTTTTTCATACTTTCTCCTTATATTTCACAAGAGGCCCAGAGTTATAGCTTCAGTAAAGATTCTGTGACAAATTGTATTGTTATAAAGCGGCTATAAAAATAGAATTGAACTTCGGGCAACCTTTCTGAAATGGCCTGATAAAGGAAGGAAAGGATGCATAAAAGAGCAGAAATAATCATTTGCTTCACTGTGAACCCAACAGACCTCACACTGAGGGAGAGTTTAGCTGCTTAGCTGCTTAGCTGTTTTGAAGCCTGGTCTCCGTCTGAAGGGAAAACTTCTCAGGTCCAATCAGGGCTGTTTAAATACCTTAAGATTTTGTGGCTATAATTACATGAGGATAACACAACATAATCATCTGCAAGGATGTGGAGAACAAACCAGTTATGCTAATTTATTTCTGTTCTTTATCACCGTCCATCACATATCCCCCAATCAGTGTTAGCCATGAAGAGCCCTCAAGAAAACCCAGCTGTAAATTTAGAACAAATCAGTGATGCAGCCCATCAAATCTTTCACTTACGCTGACGAGCATCTGAGGGAACGGTCCTCGAGAATTCTCTGCCACGTTGATTGGTGGGATCACCCAGTCCCTCTTCTGCCTCCGTAGACCCTTGGAGCTGTTCAGGCCAGACCCTGAGAACATGATGAGAGGAGGTGGTGCTTGGAACACGTCCGTCTTCTCTTTTCTCTCGACGACTTTCCCCTCCTCCGTTGTGACCTTTAAGACAACAAAAGGTTCAATTTAGGAGGCTAAATTTGCTGTAACAGTAGTGATATGACGGAAGTAGAAATTCACAGGATGGAAAGAATAACATTTATTTAATTCATTTATTGAATGAGTGTTATGGCTCTTTCAGATACTGAGTGGTTAGCACTATGTAAGTCACCTGGCAATGTCAAGTGGTCTGTATTTTTAATGGCAGGCAGCAGAGCACAGCTCCACTGCTATGGCTGCTGGCTACGTATGATCCTACTAACAACCTGAACCATAAAAGTCCGCATTCTCTAATCTCATCATGCAGCCAAATGCAGAGGGCCATAGCTTGAAATAAGGAAACTGTTAGGAGGTTTATGTAATATAATACAACACTGGATAATCATACTTTTAAACTAAAACCATGTTTGATATGTTTGCTTATTGCTGGTGAAGAGGTGCATAATTTAGGGATCTCAGAGACCAGTAAAATTGGCTGCTGCATTATTTTCCATGGTGTGGTTTCCATGGTTGCAATGGCCAATGTAAAAACCTCTATCATCATCAGCTCAGGTGGCAGCGGCAAATACAAATACTGGTGGCACCGTCCCCTTGCTGTCTGAAAGTATCACTCTGAATATAAGGAGATGTGTTCTAACAATAACTGTAGTGAGGAGTGAGAGTCCGGCAGCTGTCCGGCTCCTCCGTCTCTTCCTCTTGTCACTGTGGTACATGCATGTGCAATACACATGCATGTATTTGTTTCTGAAACCTACAGTATTTCAGTCATCGCTATAATTGAAGAGAATGCATGATGTTACTATGGAAACAAAGAGCACAATGCACATCCTGTATTTTGAATGTGAAAGAACTAATGGACCCACTCAAACACAAATTCACTCTGTTATTTCTTCACTCACACGATTACTCACTTGCTGACTGACTGACTCACTTGTTCTTACAGTTTGTCTTTCTGCACCTAATTGGTGATTAGAAAGCTTGGCAACCAGAACAAGGACGACACATGTCCTCGCTCTAATACTGCTCAAACCTGTGAACTTCTACATATTCTATAGAGTACTTTACAACAATTATCAAAACAAAATGATAAACGTACATAAAGTGTGAACATATTTTAAATAAAGTTTCAGAAGAACCACGTTGAGCCTTTGTGATGCTGTTAGAAAAACCCACCCTAGTATGTGCAATGACACTGAACAAGAGAATAGGAGGTTTTCAAAAGCTACATAAATGTATGATAATTGGCCAAGACCTGAATAAAATTATATACTCAATGCTTTAATAATTTTACCATATAAGTTGGAGCTACATTGTAATAAAGAAATTAATTAAAGTGAGTAAATATAGACTAAATACAAATTACAAGTTTCCATCAAAAAACTCCTCTGTTATATTAATCTATAAAATTCTAACTCTAGTTAACTGTAATATTTCCAAAACCATTTGAAATTAGATTAAGCTTTTTGCGTGTGCACGCACGCACATTTGTGTGTGTATGTGTGTGTGTGTTTTAGTAAGTACAAATCATTCTGTGACTCAGACTGGGTTGATAAAACTCTTGAAACAAAACAGCAGAAATGAAGAAATGCTTTATAGCAGAAGTAGAACACTCCCTCAGTTCTTAAAAGCAGACAATCTACTGTCAGTGTGTCTGCAGTGTGACATATAAGCAACAAATACAATGTGCTAAATGATGTTCTTGTCTCGTTCATTTGTGCCATCATGCATCTGACCTGAGCAGGGCAGAGCTGTAAAGTGTGACCACATCGGTGTACAGTCTGTGAATTCTTTGTATGTATGTATGTATGTATGTGTGCATATATATGAAAGAGACCATAAACCTCAGACTGTGTCATTTACACCGGGTATAAAAATCCTATTAAGAGAGAGCATGTCTGAGGTTCGATTTACAGCCTCTTTCAGTAGACAGTGACAGCTGAATCACAGACACGCACTTCAATCATACAGTATTCTCCCATCACACACTCCTCTCACACACTCCCTGCAGGCAGAGAGAAATGACCACCACAAACCTGTCTTTTTGAAAGATGTTCGAATAAGGCATTTGAAAGGAGCCCATTGTCAATCTCCTCATGAACGTTAACTCATCCATGAGTCACGAGCACTATATCAAATGCTGAAACTATCAAGCATTTGCAGCACCTGACAAACGTAATGTACTCACATGAAAATACTGAAAAACTCATGAAGGTGAACTATGGAGAATCTGCTTCATTACAGATGCTTCCAGGGTGGGTAGAAACAAACAAAAGAGAGAGATTTAATTGCATACCCCAGGGCTAGTTAAGGTAGCCGAGTGCAGATAATCACATATGTGGCTTCCTACATTTTCAGTACATCACACATATTTATACTTCCCTGTCAAGGTTACATCGGGTCCACCATGTCAAGGCTTTCTTCTTAACTACCATGTTTAATGTCCCATGGGGTACAGTAGATATGCTGTATATAGTGATCTAAAGGTTATATTAAATTGACATTTTGGAGAGTTGTTCTACAGTAAGTTTACTGACATAAATCAGGGTTACAAACCATTAAAAACATGTCAGCCATTCAGTCACGAGCATCATTGCTGAAGCTATGCATCCGTTGCAATCTCTGTCTCAATCAAGCTATCCCTTGCCCGTGCTCTCCCCTGCCCTCCTCTTCCAGTGTTATTGTTTTTCTCTGTCTCTCCTCCTCGTCAGTGGATCCTGACAGCTTGTCTCAATAACAGTGATTCCTCATGCACTGGGCTGTGTTAGGCTGATGGTGCACCAGCAGGTAAAACAGCAGCACAGAAGTTCACCTACCAAACACTCCCAAGGCCCCCAGCACCTTCCCAGTTCATGTCTTTGTCATGTCTGCCTCAGGGGCAGGAATGTGGAAAATATTTTCATCTATTCATTCAACCTTTATTTATACAGGATTTAGATATAGATAAACATTGAAATGTATGAAATGCAAATAAAATCAGGCATGGGTTAATCAAACCAGTCATCAAACCATCAATAAAATTTCAACACAGCAATATTGAATTAAGGCCCTGTCAATCTTACACATCTACACATCATACTGATCTAAGTGTTACAGGTACAGGAATAGTCAGTGTAGCCCCAATTGAAATTTAAAAATCTGCCAAAGAAAGCAGATGATCAAACAACAATCCTTGCTACAGTTCATTCCCTCAGAGTGCAGCAAAAACATTTAAAGGCCTTTTTACACGGCACTGTTGTGAGCTTCAGAACTGCCAGAATGAGACTCTCCTGAGATCTAGTAAAGTAGTGAGTTTTCCCAATCTAAGCAGAAGAGATACAAACTAAGTTGTTTTCCTAGAGAGCTTTATAAAAACAGTATATAATTAACATATATAACATATAATATTCTGTATATTTACTAATATGGCAGAAGATTTACTGCTGTTAATACATACTTGAATCAATAACAGTGGAAACAGTCACCTACAGCGGTTGGGTACGTGTAGGTTGTGGAATGTAACAAAGTACATTCACTCAAGTGCTGTGCTGAAGTACAATTTTGAGGGGCTTTTATGTACCTGAGTATTTCAATTGTATTCTTTCAGAAGGAAATATTGTTCTCTGTCACTTTTATTCCAGCACATTTATTTGTGAAGTATAGTTACTAGTGCAGATCTCATATACTAAATATTTTTTTCAGGTTATAAAATATGTTGCACTGCACAGACTGAAGGGCCCAGCAGAATGAAGCAGTTAAAATAGCTCCACCTACACAAGCTACAAAATTAAAATAGTGCTTACACAGTAATGCCTCATTAATTTTAAATGCACCTGCATTTAAACTTTTACTTGCAATCGAGTAATATAGATTGTGGTATTGCTACTATTACTTCAGTAAAAGCTCTTAATACTTCTTCCATCACTGCAGGTAAAATGTGTGTAACAGGTAAAAAGGGTGGATATAAATTAATTAGATGATGAACCATGAGAGAAAAAAAAAGAACATAAAAAAAAACAAAAAACAAACAGGGACAATAAAAAAGAAAATGTGTCTGCTGTTCATGTATTTTTATTTTTATCTTTACCAGTAAAAATTTAGCAATTAAGCAAAATGATGATTACTTCTTTGCTTGTTGGCCAAGGGAGTGTGTAGCTTGTGTATTTGATTATGTGACTGGTTGTGGGTCTTAAATCAATGGGTGGACCCAGAATTGATTTATAGTTGCATGTGACTACGAGTAAGGGGTTGGCCCTGGTATGAAAAACTACATGTTTCTGCAGTTTTTAATCAAATGCTGAATGAGGGTAGCACTCAAACTGAAGAATATAGTAGGCCCTGATTTAAGTGTGCACTTTAGAAGAGAATGAGCGACAATGCAAGATAGAGTGTGACGGAAAAAAAAAAACATACAACAATTGAAATTGGAAACCACTCACCAGAGATGATACAGAAAAAATGTTTACTTTCATTACAGTAGAGAAAACAGTGCAAGCAGAGAGTGGAGAATATATGTGCATGCTCTATGTCTGTATGTGTATGCGTATGTGTTTGTGTGTGTGTGTCTGTGTGTGAGTGTGTGTGTGTGTGTGTGTGTGTGTGTGTGTGTGTATGTGAGTGTGAGCAGGTGGGTGGGTGGTGATGTCAGAGTACAAGAAAAATCTGGGCTTGTGAATTCGGAAGCATAAGAAAAAGAGGTTCAATCACCATACATTTACATATAAAGAGGCTAGTGTTTTTAATACTTCTTTCAATTTTTCATTTTACATTACTTCTGTGCGATATGTAGCCTTACTGTTCCTCCCAAACAGTTGACATTTGAGAATATAAATAAAATACAACACAGGGCCAGGCTACAGTGTTGGAAGATTGCAATGGCTTCTGGCACATATTGAAAGTTGAGGGTTCTGTACAATGCGGTCTATAAAAAGTGTTTTCTCTTTGTATCTCTCTGTTTGTTCTTGCCTGGTCAAGGTCCCTCAGAGGGTTGGCTTGTATCTGCCAGCGGAAGCAATGCTTTCAAAGCTGACTTCATTAGATGGACGCCCAGGAGGAAAGCTTTTAAGGCTGGTTTAAAGGAAATGTGTCAAGCAACCTGGCATATGGTATGTATGCGTTTGTGTGTGTGTGTGTGTGTGTGAATGTGTGGGGGTGGGTTGGGGTGTGGGTTGTGGAGTGTTGAGGGGTATGGGCGAAGGTGTCATGTTCAGTTTCATCAACCAAGTGCTACATTTCAGACATCATGTACTGTGCAGTCCCGGGCACTTTCAGTACCTAACCCAGTCCAGAAATCAGGAGAGGTGGTTACACTCACAGGTAAAGGTATGTGCACTAGTAGGAGAGAATTTGTTTGTCAAGCAGGGCAGTGGAAAGAAGCTGTAAACATCACAATGACATTTTAGCACCTTTTAAAGACTCCAAAATTAAGTTTTTAACCTTGTTAACACATCCATATGGTGTTTTTTATATAATACAAGAGATATCATGAGCGAAATATACTGTACAGTCAACGCCATGCAGTCAACGCCACCTTGGAACTGCTGTGAACCAATGACAGTCTCTTAAAAATGGATTCAGACAGCCAGGGTTTCATACATCATATACCTAAGGAACCAAACACTTTGTCAGCCACTGCCAGTTTCAAGCTAACAAACAACATAAACAAATAACTACACTTACCATTCTGTTACGTCTTCTTGACGCCAATTTTGCTGCACAACAAACTCTCCTCACCACTCAACAAACTCCTGATTCTGAGGCTGCAGTCAAAAAGTCTTTTTTACTTAGGAAGGTTCCTAACTGAGTTAGCAGCCATGATGAGATCTGGTCGAATTCTCTAAATGATAAGGAAAGGAGCTTCAATGCCTCCTATCTTATCTCCTTTAGCATAGGAAACACTGGACTTTCCTTTACGAAAGCAAAGGAGATAATGCTGTCCCACAATTCCTGTGGTGCTCATGCTCAGCCACTCCACAGGACCAATGGGCCCTGTGTAGTCAGTGGTCATTTTTGTGATGCTAGCCCCAATGATTAACAGCAGATTGTCAAACTGTACCTGACTCGTCCTAAAATAAGCCTTGAACTGACCATCATCCGGGTGAAGCTCCTGCACCAACTGGTGGTGATCTGTTAGTTCACTTCTCAACAAATCACAGTCAGGCTAAGGACAGGTGATTTGTTGGTTGCCTAGCAACAATAAAAAAACACACAGCACTGCTCTTTTTTTTTTATTGTAGGCTTCAACAAAAAAGGCAGCGCCATGGACCTCACCTCTTGCAACATGCAACAAGCGCTCTGTCTGATCTGGGCCAAAAACTGCACAGAAAAATGGAAATTTGAACTTCTGCTGATCATGTGATACAATCAAAACCTTGCAGACAGCTACACATGGCACTTGAGGTTGAACTGTTTTGTCAACGGCTGTTTCCAATTACAAGAATGAATCAGTCAACTATATGAAAAGTTACAGTTAATAAATTTAGCACACACTTCATATTAAAAGCAGCTGAAAAGTACTTTACATAAAATGCAAAAAACATTCAAAGACAGAACAGAGAAATGAAATCTTTTAGTAAAATTTAATCAAATGTGTATTATAGATTATTATGATTAATAAGGGCTAATGTCCAGGGTAAAATACAACATGCTTTCTTCAGTTACTGGTTGAGGGAAAGCAGCACATTCTCTTTTGACTACTTGGGGATCTATAACCCCTGAAACAGAGAAAAACTTATGAGCCTGAGCAGCTTGTTCTCATGCTCACGGCCCAAAAAGCACCATCACTCTACAGTTCTCCTCTTGTACTGTGTTACTAGTCTGTACAACAGACTATCTAGCAACACACATGTTGCCATACTGCATGTTCATTGTACTATGTGACAAGGTCACTGAAACATGCACATGATCCTTTGCATTCGGTCCATATTCAAGAGACCAACCTCTGCCAAGCGCAACATGCCTGTGTGCGCAAACAGGGTTTGTCAGCAGAGCGGGAGGAGACAGATGCGAGCAGGGTCTGGACAAATGTATTCTTTTTCTTCAGAGAGAGGGAGGCTTAGTGGGGTTGACTGCAGGGGATGGCTGCCCCACATCCCACCAGTGTGGTGAGGGGAGGCAGAGGTGGAGCGAGACATGTTTGGGATGCAGTGAGGGGGGTGAGGAGAAGGGTTGTCAGAAGCAGATGTGCCCCCCCTGCCTAAATAAGTCATGCTCCAGATCCTTTTATCTACACATGCTAACAGGTACTAGTGAGTTCCCCGAGGAGAGATGTAGAGAGAAAAGGATGAAGGGAAAAAAAAACAGACAAAAAGACAGAAAGATGGAGAAAGAGCTGTGCCCATCACTGCTGCAAAAGGCTTAAGTGGGCTTTTCTCTAGCCATGGTGTAAGTCTGATCAAACCCTGCAGCTCCAATTCGCTCTTTCTTATTCACACTCACACAGAAAGAGGGAAAGTACAGGAAGGTGATGAAATTGATTATAAAACAGGTTAAGCTGAGATGTCTGCGCACTTATTCAAATTATTATAAAAGATGGAGGATGAGGAGCACAAGCTAACCGGAGTCGGATATTATAATTTTTACAAGTTCACAGATTCCAGAGATTTAAAGATTGTCTTATTTCCCATAATCCCACACAAAGAGGGCACACACTTTTTGACAAGCAACCCTGCACAGATTAAACCGATATGCTCCAAACACAAGACACTTTATGCCCTAAACAAAGACACAACCACACACAGACCATAGACAAAAATGAAAATTTTACGCAAAATTAGCATAATTCACACTTGATCCGACATAATCTCTCACAAAAAGACAAATAACATTCTCGAACACACACCAGACACACACGCTTAAGCACACTAACACTATGTGAACAGGAGTCACTGAGTGTGAAATGGATGCGGCCCCCCAGCCCTGGTGCCATCAGCCTTAGCCAGCTGGCGGTGGTCCCAGTTCTTCCCCTCCATGCCACTGCTTCCCCAAAACCCTGCACGCTTTGATATCAGCCAGCCCCTGGCTACCCAGACATCTGGAAGTTATTATTCAACAGAGCACGCCACAAAGCGCCATTTCCATAATGAAACATCACATTTTGTTTCAGCGCCCTGCTCTCTGCTCCTGCTCTCACTGCATACATGTTTGTTCCAGTGCGTAGCGTGTTTCTGACCTCTGACCCTGTCTAGCTCACTCATTGTTTGCCTGTCTCTTCATGGCTCCTCATGATCTCCATATTAGTTGACTCACTGGAAAAACTAGTAGAACAGTCAGTCATTTGACCCATAACACACTGTAATTTAATACCAAAGTTCATACCATACTAACCAGTGAATCATTTGAAGCAACCTGAATTACACAAGTGTGAGAATGAAGGCAAAGCTATTTAGAGACAACATACTCCCCCTTATACCCACTCCCACTAATAGATCCTTTGTTGGCTGATGTCCCACTGCAAATTTCTATTTGTCTCTATGATTCTGTAAGTTTGTGCCATCTCTTGTTTTCTGGCCATGCACACCACAAAGAAAATTCAGCTGAAAACTAGTTATTTTCTGGATTTAAATACTCTTAAGTCTCAAAATCTAAATACTCAACCAACTAACTCTAAGTAAGTCAATCCTTCAATCATTCAAACAGACCTGGATTAGCATCAGAGAAGTTTTGTATTCATTTTATTTTCATATTTTGCTTACACCTAAATCTTAAGTTCACAGTCAGTTATGAATAACTCAGGTCTCAACTAAGGTCTCACCATTTGATGGCAGGGAAGATCAAAATGGCTTCTGAAGTACATCTAAAAGGCTGTCAAGATCTCTCCGTTTACATTTCACACATTCACCTGCAACAGTGACTGGTTTAGCATTCTGGGCTAGTGTGGGAAGCAGCCAACCATCACCATGAACCATGAGTGGTAAAGCAAATTAAGGTAATTAAGGCTTTATTAAGTTGCAGAATTTGCCTCTTAATTCTCTGCTATCACTTACTTTTGGAAAAACTAAAATTAAATTTATAGATACACTAACTACTAACATTTTTAGCCACTTGGAGTCAGCCAAAACAAGCTGTAAACACAACATTGATACAGTAATATTGGTACCTCACAGTTATTATTTACAGACCGAGCAGACACACAGGACAGAGCAACATTAGCATGCTTTTGGAGTCATGCTTCGCCCTGTGAAATTTAAGTCCAATATTCAATATTCTTTTTGCTCTCTTTTGGTCTCCTCCAACTCCTGAGGGAAATATCTGGCTCTTTAGCTGCTAAATGCTCCACTATGTTCAGCTACTGGCTGCAAACTTTGTCTGCTGGTGCTAGCCATGTAATGTACAGTGGATTTTTAAAGCTGCTGCAGCCAAAAATAACACCATGAGAGCGGTGAGACTTAAGCGTAACATTAAGTCGTGAGCCACAAAAAAGCTATAAAGGTCGCAGAGTAGGGGTTTGTGGGTTTGTGACTGCAAGCCACATTTTTCACATTTCAAATAGCCATTTGATCCATTGTCATAAATATATTGATTCTAATTGCTTTAAGTGTTAATGTTTTAAAGTTTTTTCAGTTTCAAACACAGTTTTAATCTGCAACAAAATTCTATTGGGTTTCTATGACCGCTGGCTGCTACCAAAAAAATCTAATTTACCCAACAGGACTTAGTGGATCCTTGTCAGCCATTATGTCTCATAAGTGATACGTCTGTCTCAGCTAGATTTGATCTTGTGAGGAATGTACAGGCCCACATCCTTTATGAGCTGTCGAAAATTGCACTGTGTTAATGAACACGGTCCTCTAATCATATGTGTTGTCATTATCTAATCTGATTAACACTTGTGCTGATATTGACTATCAGAACTAAACTTGCATGGTGCTGTCATCATGGGGAAGGTTGAGCTCTTGCTGCTGAGTCCTCGTCTGACCACTGACAGCTTTTACATAGATGAGGGAGAGTCGAGGACCCCTGGGGTATCCAAGGCACAGGATGTTTTCCAATAACAGCTTATGGCTGAGGGGAATCGTATTCTCCCCCTGTGGCAATGTGATTCTATCACTTTTAACTATGTGTTACTGCTACTTCTTTCTGCTCTCTCTCTCCCGCTCTCCTTCTCTCTCTCTCTCTCTCTAAAACCCCAAGGAGTTTTGACCTGATTCGTGGCTGTTACTATCACCAGACCACTGGAGAAAATATGATAGGAGGAAGAAACTCTGGAATGATAATTGGAATTTGAAGCATGATATCTGTGTGTCTGTGCTCGTGCTCAGTAAGTATATCACTCACCTCATTTTCATTTTGTTGAGGTGATGGTAGGTCAGTCAGTGACAATTGGACCACAGTCTCCCAGACATGTGTGTGTGGACCACTTGCTGTCAGTTTAAACTGGACTGGTTCATCTAGGCTGGCTCCCTCTCCCTGGGCAAAGATGGACCCATCTGTCTGCACGCTGAAGATGGGGTTACTGCTCTGGAAAACCACCGCTTTGTTGCCCATGCAGTCATCAAACTTCACTGTAGACAATGAGAAGTGAGAAGACTTTAGTATACTGTTCATTAAAGCAGCTGTTTTCAATCATAATTACATAATGAAATAGGAACAAAGTACATGATGGCATATGCTGGTCAAACTCGCAGACATGCAAACACACACATACAGTGAGAGGTATAGAGTGACTACTTATAGAGACTGTATCATAGTGTCTGGTGTAACACTGGTGCATTTCAACATTAGTCTCCATTAATTATAGGTCAAAACAACAAAAGGATAAAACTCTTGAGGGATTGTTCTCTACAGCTGTATGTGAAAAGAAAAAGCCAAATGATGGTGTGGTGTGCATTTACTGTGGAGGGGGTGAGACACATTGTTCTCAATAGAGATTGTAGCTGAATTTATTTGTAGGCAATTAACTGCTAGAATTACATAAATTTCAGGAGTAATCTGCAGACACATAACATTAAAATTGTCAGCCTCTTTTGCAGATGCAGTGCATTCATATCCATAAATGTTTAAACTGTACTGTTCTGTCTGGAAGTATTGATTTTGTTGTGGCATTTAATGGCACCATGCTTTTTTCCCCTGAGTGACAAATAGGCCTTCTATGCTTTTAGCTTTTAATGTGAAGGCAAAATCACTCTATTTCTGATATTTCTTCAGTTAACTCTGGCAGGTGGACACAGCTCTAAACCATGAAGTCATCTGCCTTCACCCCATCCTCTTCTTTATATATTTTTGTGTTTACACTGAGATGAGATGAACCGAAGACATATAAGAACAACCACAAACACCCTATGCAGTACTTATAACGTGACTTCACCGTCCTACTGTAAAATATGTTTTAGGGGAATGGCTTAAGGGAGAACTGAAAGGTTTCTTCCCTCCAAAGAGGCCAGGTTCATTGCATGTTTTGCCCATTTTCTTCAAATTACAAACTTGCTACTTCAGTGTACTTGGCCTCCTCAGTCACTGGATCAGAATCTAATAGAACACCTTTGGGATGTACTAGAATGGGAGATTGGCAGCATGAATGTGCAGCTGAGAAATCTTCAGAAATTATGTGGTGTCAACATCATGGAGCAAAATCTCAAATAAATATTTCCAACATCTTATGAAATCAATGCCATGAAGAACTGAGGCTGTTTTGAGAGCAAAGGGAGAACGTACCCAGTATGAGTATGGTGTTCCTCATAGAGTCCTTACTGAGTATATACAGTTAAGTCATTTTTATTTCAATAGCTCTATATAGTTTTTTCATTAAAAAAATATTTGTATGTGGGTTTCAAATTATGTGTATACCTCTGAATGAGTATTTCAAATTAATATGTGAATCTTCATAGATACCATGTAAATATAATATTTCTTTTAATTAATACTGACACACACAGTCAGGCCATATACAGTACCATAGAAAACAGGGCTTGATTGCTTTTACAGAAATAACAGTTTTCCACAAACAGAACATGAAATGACCCAAAACAGCTATTTGTACTAGATTCATCTATCTAATAATGTTTCTCACTATCCAGATAGCACTCCTCATTTTCCTGAGAAAAACCAACATCCTCTCTGAAAGAAATATGTCTGTATTAAGTTTCACTAATTAGGCAGAGACATTAAAGAGAGTTCATATAAAAGCCTACTGGGATATACTGTATGAGTGGGGACTGAGTGAAACTCAAGCCTAACTCTTCAGAGCATCCTTGCACTCTACACAAAAGTAATGTTTGGAGACTGTGGCTAATATGCAGCAAATGGGCTTGAAATATACAAAATGTCCTTACCCAGGTCCTTCAAAACTGAACATTAGATGCAATTGGAATGTAGGAGATGTAGCGAGGCTAAGTTACTCAAGAAACAACAGACAGAGATGTAATCAGAGAGACATCAATGCAGAAAATTATATATTATATTCTCCGGTGAGGATATTAAATATTTTTCTGTCACATGAAGAGGGCAGTGTAATGTACCACCCATACACTATTATAGTGCTAGCCTTCTGTCTTGTCAGGGCACTCCTGTGTTTGATCTCTTATTAAACTCTAAAGCAGTTCATGAGAAGATGAGAACATGAGCCATAGATAACTGTATCCCATACTCGCCTCTCATCCTCACTTCCTTCCTCCTTTATGGCACCTGCAACCTTCCCTATCTGGGATTACAATGTCTAGACAGTCTAATGTAAGAAACCATGAGCCGAAGGCTGCAACTCACTACTCTAGCTTCTCCTTCTCTCTTCCCACGTCTGAACAACAGCTGAAACAAGGCTTCTATCAGTACACAGCGAGTAAACACGGCTTCTTGTTCTGTCTCGCCCAAAATATGCCTGCGATCATGTCAGAACCCTTCTCTCTAAGACCACATGTCCAGACAGCCACTCAAAGCTCAGTCACAGGGGACAGCTCTTCAACAGCATTGTCCACTGAGTGAAGCAGGTGCAGAGGACACATGAGAAATGGATTACATCAACCAAAGAGGCAGGAAAGCCTTCTGCTGTTCATCAGATTGATTCTCGTTTTGTCTTGCTGAACATTTCTATCTCAAAAAGGCTTTCTTACTCTTTTCTGTTTGTATCATTTATTCCCTTTTTGTCTAATCTCATTTCTTCTACTATTATTTTTGCAGATTCTCACAGATTAGATTTGGAAGGTGGGGGGTGACAATAACAAACACACCAGTTGGCAAACATGTGTCTGTGCAAATAGAGTTTTGGAAGGCTGCCTGAATATATTAACAATGAGTAGAAGTCTAAAATCAAACTCAAAGCATGCTTTATTGTATTTCTAAATGCGTGTATCTGTGAAACACTTAAACACTGGGAAAAAAACTGCACAAGCAGCAGGTGGTCTGTTGCCCCTTCTCTCACTGCCCTCCAATTATTGTCTCCTGTCTCTTGGAGCTAGGCACGCAGCCAGTAGTGCAGCAGCATTGTGGTCATGGCTAGTAGAAGCCCGTAGGCTGAGGCTTCACACTGAGGGAAGAGGTAATCGAAGGGGGGTATCTTCAACCATATTAAAGAGAACATGTTCATCTGAGTTTTAGCTAACATATAAAAAAAAGGTTCATTATTTGTGGCCTTCTTACAGCAGGAAGAACAACTTTTGGATGCATGTCTTTAGTTTTCATCTCATTTTGACATTTTGTTTGCATAATTTTTAATCCCTCAGAATGACGCTATCTGCAATCTATTAACTATTCTCTACTCGCTCCCCTGTACTGTTTCTTTCTGCTAATGCTCAAAGACAAAGAGAAAGAGGGAAAGAGGGAAAGAGGGAGATGCATGGTATTATGTTAGAAGACGTGGGCACAGTGGAAACTGAGCAGACAAGTCAGTTCTCAATTCCAGACTTGGACAGTGAAGCTGACTGGCACAGGTGATGAGACAGCCGAGGGAGAGGCAGAAGCAGCAGGTCGCATTGTGGTATGAGCAATATGTCACTGAAGAATACTAAATGAATGCAAATGTTCTGTTAATGTTAACATGCATTTGTTGTTGGTAACACCAAGGCACTATATCACTAATCACCCACCCACAACTATATTTCAGATTTGTGGGAAACATTGGCTTCCTGTCTTAGATGGTGCTAAAGCACTGTCTTCCATCCAGGAAAGGAAGGCACTGACATCGCTCCAAAGAGACTGGAACATCACCATCTTGCTAACTGATAAATGAAGATGCATCGTGGTCCTAAACACAGCTGATTATCATGCCAAGGTGACCAGTCTACTCAACAACACGGCCACCTATGAGACACTGGTGAGATCCTACCAGCAGCTATGAGAGGAAAGACGTTAACTGTCCACAACAACTGAAAAAAGGACTAAGCCATTGACCCACCACTATATTACACTCTTCACATGCATCCCCACCCCGGAGGCAGTAAAGACCGTAAATGAAACGACTGCTACATGCCAGCACTTTGTCCAACAGAACCAACCTCACCCCAGACCATGCCCTGTTTGACCTCTGCCTCACTACCACCTATTTCCAAATAAAATGAGGGGGGGTTTCTATAGACAGAATCATGGCTGTGCTACGGGCTCACCATTGTCTCCAATAGTGGCTAATATATATGAAACAAGTAGAGAGCAGAGCCTTGATCTCCATCACAGGAACAGCTCCCAGCAACTGGTTTAGGTATGTGGATGACACCTGGGTCAAAATCAAAACACAGGAAGTGGAAGCCTTCACAGAGCACATCAATGCAGTGGACAGCAGCATCAACTTCAGTCAGGAGGATGTCGGAGGAAATAGTCTGGCCTTCTTGGACTGTGCTGTTCACACTGAAGATGACAGAAGCCTCAACATTGAAGTATACAGAAAGCCCACACACACAGATCAATATTTACTCTTTGATTCTCACCACCCACTGAAGCACAAGCTGGGGGTTATCAGAACCCTACACCACCGGGCTCAGAACATGCCCACAAGGACACAGGGGAAGGAGAAGGAACAAAAACACATCAGGGAAGCATTTACCCAAACTGTGTCTTTGTCAAAAACAGCAAAAAGATACAGGACAAAGAAGAAAAAAGCAACAAACGCAACAACATCTTTACGGTGCTGGAGTATCTGAAAAACTCAGGAAGATCTTTAACAGACACTAAATCCCTGTGCACTTCAAACTCAGTAACACTCTGAGGCAGACGCTTGTCCACCCTAAGGATAAAACACCCAGTCATAAGCAGAGCAATGTAATGTGCACAGTCCAATGCAGTGAAGAGTGCACAGACCGGTACATTCGGGAAACAAAACAACCACTGCGCAAGTGCATGGCACAACACAGGAGAGCCAAGTCCTCAGGTCAGGACTCAGCAGTCCGCCTACACCTAAAGGACAAGGGACACTCATTTGAGGACAGCAATGTGCATATTTTGGCCAGACAAGACTGTGGGTTTGTGAGAGGACTAAAAGAAGCCATCTTCATCAAACTGGAACAACTATCACTAAACAGAGGAGGTGGTCTACGACACTGTAAGTGCCACTTACAATGCAGTCTTGAGATCCCTCCCCAGAAATCTTAACGCCCATCCACACCATGACTAACAATATGTGACCGTAATGACTCACACGACGGCCGGGTGGGTCAGCGAATCAAATAGGACTCCAACGACTCTCAAGGTGTTAATGACTCCACAAGAAGTTAAATGCCTGGGACCTTTCTGATGTTGTCTTTTTTATAGCTCTTATAGACAATTAGTAGATTAAGTATTTTAATAATTTCTATGCAAAGATGGCAACAATTCTCTGATCCCAGTTTTGAAGTGTCAATGTTTTCTATTTTTCCTAGTATCATAGGAATTGTTGCGTTTTGGACTGTTGGTCTGTTGGAAAAAAACAAAACAGTGAAGATGTCACCATTGACTTCAGGAGCTTGTAATGAGCCCTTTTGGCTATTTGCTGAAATTTCATAGACCAGAGGATTAATTGACTAATCAAGAAAATGATCACAGATTCTACCCTAAATGCAATTAGTTTGGTATCCAATCTTATTTCTTTGTCCTTGACTTTTGAATTTGTATTTTTTCTTATTCTGACAATGCTCAGAGGCAATAATAGTGCAGGACAGGAAATAGGATCACCTTAAGCCATGATCTTTCTGCTGGTGATTTCACATGCTGCTCACCATTTGTTAATAAAAAAACTATAATACAGTATACTCCAGGAGTCTCGATTCAGTTGTTCACTCGATGTATAAACAGCAAGAACAACACGTAAATCTGGATGAAAAGCAGATTAAACTAATATGTTTCCTTTACACAGTGCAGGAATGTTTCAGAGAAAATTGGTAAAAGTCAAAATCAATGAGCCAATGAATAATGAGGTGTATATACTGTAGGTGTATAATCAGTCTGTGTGTGTGTGTGTGCGCGCATGTAGGCATTTATTTTCTATGATTGCCTGCATGTCTCAACAATGACAAGCTGAACTAACTGCACCAATACCCACACAGAAATGGAATGACAGGCTGTGCATAGAGTACCCAGAGGGTCTTGTTCTTCCACCAATTAAAGAAAAAGACAGTGCCAATTTTACCCCTCCATCAACACACACACAGACACACACACCCAAACCTCCAATAGCTCCTCTTTCATTCAGTTGGGTCGATACTGCTATAAGAGAGATTATAAAAATCGGCCAACAACAGAGCAATGAAGCCCAACAGCACAGTGCTGCACATTAACAAGTCGTCTAAAGCAGTGGGCCCAGGTTGTGCATTGATCTGGCAAATAACACCAACACCCCAGTGTGCCAAGCAGCCAGCCCAGCACTTCTCCACTGTCTAGTCAATGTGAGCAGTCACAACCCTCAAATGTTACAAATACTACCATGTGCGTTCCCACACAGGGAGGGAATATATTCCTATTACTTGGAGGGCAAGGAAAATGACGTTTTGTGTGTTGCTTGAATGATATCACACCCCAGACCCCATCCGCACTTTTCTCCCCACTTTTTTAATTAAAGTTCCCTTCTCCATTGAGGAAGACAAGGACAAAGAGGAGCGGAATGCTGAAAAGAGGTGTGACCTTCTTGTGGTGTTCTCTGGACAGCCTGACAGGAAGTAGGTGACAAGTGTTGAAAGGGAAGTGAGAAAGGGATACAGTCAGGGGAGAGGGAGAAGGCTGAGGAGTGACAGAAAGAAAGTGCGAGGAGAGGGGGAGAAGGGACGGGCAGAGAGAGAGAGAGTTGGATGAGAGAATAAAAAGTGTGTGGAGGTGGCAATCAGAGAGAGTGAAATGAACGAAAGAACATTAAGGAGGAGAAAGGAGACGAGCGAGAAGCTCATAGGCAGATTGTTGTCGCTACGGAGATCTTCAAAAGGTTGTGGAGTTCATAGCTGCCGCCTTTTACATTGTTCAAAGTATAGTGCGCTGAATGCTTCAGATGTCACCCTGCCCTGCAAAACAGTAGCGAAAACACTTGTTACTGGTCCCAGGTCAGGCTAATCTCTGCTACAATCAGGCTCACTGAGGACAAGAGAGGGGCAAGTACAATGGGGGGTAAAGAGGATAAGGAGGAGGAGAGAGGAATGGGAGGTGGGGTGGAGGTGGGAGAGGCTGGAGAGGGCAGCGGATGGGGGCCTGGCACTGGAATCCTGGCTCAGTGAACTGGCTCTCTCTCACACAGACACACTGGAATGGATGGGATGCTCAGATGGCTGTTTAAACAGGTTAATTGTGCTGGCCTCCCGAGAGATCGGGACAGATGGATAGATGGATAGAATGAGAGAGGAAAGAAAGAGAGTGCAAAAGAGCGACAAAGGGAGAGTGATGGAGCTAAGAGAGATGGAAACAGAGGGCGGGATGAAGAGATGGATGGTGAGAGACGAGTATGGCCACTGATCAGAGGCACCATGGGGAGTGTGCAGTCTAAAAGTGGGCTACACTGTAGAGCTTCACTCTACTCTGATCAGTGACTGACTACACAGAGCCAGGTCCACTGTCCACTACTGATAGACTATGAAGGGAGAACAAACTTGTGATGGAAGGCTGTTTAAAGCAATGTTAGAAGCCCATCAGGGAGCTGGTTCATTGAAGCCAGTCAGGGACACTGGCTGATCCTTCCATCCTTCCCGGAAACCTACAAAGGGATGATGGAGGTGACCAGCTCCCTTTTCAAAAATGCTCACAGCGTGCAAGCAAACAGACACAAACTGAGAGGGAACGTGCACTGGACACAAAACCATTTCAAACTTTGCATCAGCATCCAGAAATAAAGTGCAGAGACAATACATTAAACCAAATACGTACTATCCAACATCCTTTTTATGAAAACAGAGGATGTACATAAAATACAAATGTATTAAATACTACACAAAACTAAAAGCTACTTATCAGTCAAGCATGCATGAAAGCAAAGCTTTGTTTCAGTACAACGTTTAAAACCTGCTTCTATTGGGTCAATTATCTGACTGTTTTATGCTTCTTCACATTTTATGTGCATGTGAACTTGGGAAATTCAGAGATGGAGAGCTGCTGTCATGTTTAACAACTACAAAGCTATAACAAAACACTTTTAATAATGTGAGAGTTTTTAACTCTTTTCATTTCCTACAGGCAAAACTCTGATGGCTAATGTTAATCACAGCTTCACAAAGTTTGGTATTTAAATGTTCCTCTTCAGTGGTGAGAGACTGAAAGAGGCTTTATTTAGTTGGGAGGAAATAGAGAACTTATAAGGAGAAAAGATCATTTGTGAATCCATCATTAGCATTACCTTAATGTTCATTGTGAAGAAATGAACTGGAATGAGAAAAACTGCTACCTCATTAGCTTTTAAAAATAATGCTTTAATTCTGGGCACTTAAATATCTTTGAGTTTTGAAGTTTGTTCATGTAACAACTTTGTTGTTTCTTAGTTTCTACTCCTCTAAACTTATCCTGCCTTACTTACACAGCAACACTGTACGACTGCAGCGATGGTGTACCATGAGGTGAATGTAAAGTTGTGTGTGTCCTGAATATGGATGGCCTGTGGTGTCTTATGTAAAATTAAGCAGCTTTACTTTTTTGTTTGGTTGAACATCGATACACTTTACTTCACCACTCCACTGTCTCTGGGTGAAAAATGTCAGCATGAGATATCAGGCTGTAGATAGTTTGGCAGCTTTTCACCCCAAAAACACTTCTGGTTTGTTATAAAATCCTGTCTGTTATTACTGTCCTTCTACATTAAATGTTAACCATATGAATGAGGGAAGGCTTAGATACATGGAATGACTTGAGGCAAACACAAAGCTAATAATAGCAGTATGCATGTGCACTACTGTGTAAAACTGGGGGCACTCCTGCAAGTGTGGAGGTCATATGCCTCCTCAGTACATCTGTCTTTATTTTAAACCTCTCTGTCAGCAACAATTAAATACCAATTAAAAAGATGCTGTGTTTTTAGGAGGGGTTAAGGAAAATATCTCTGAGCTACAGTACATAGTCAGTGTTCTTTAATATGAAGTCACTTTGAATGGTGTTTGAATGGAATTAGTGCTATCACTTGCCAACCTCTATTTAAACACATAAATAGTAAGGGTGAAATGTTATGTAAAATAAATAAATTAGCCTACCTGACCATCTCGATTGGCTCTGTTCAGAGCAGAAGCTCTGTTGTATGGCTAATCATGGGGCCGCTGCTGCAACCGTGGCTGGTTAGTCAGGGGAGAGGGTCGACTAGTGCAAACACACTGGCTGATCTCAGAGCTGCTGGAGACTTGGCATGCAAACTGCAGGCTAATAAAAAATTTTCTGTACACATACTTTGTGTGAAGCTTTCAGAATTGTGTTTCAGCTGTCCAAGCTTTCTGCTGTGTGAAACTGAACAATCAACACCAGTTCAGCTCAGCGCAGCAGTTATACTGCGCACAAAGAAATATAACTGTTTTTTGAGTTTTCATAGGCTGCTGGAAGGTGACCTGGACAGTGGAAGGAGTTTTGACTACTCCTCGCTATATTCATCATGTAGTCTACGGGATGGTATTAAAATGGCTATAATTGATAATTGTGCAAAGGTTCTATATGTACTTCTGTGTTGTAGTATTCAAGTACAGCAAGCCAGAGTGCATGTATGCACAACAATGAATGAACTCACAAATCAATAACACACATGCACATTCATCCACATATTGACAGAAAGACCAACCACAGACATTGTTTCTGACTAATCAGCATCTCCCTAATGACTGATGAGTATTCCTTCAAACAAGCACAGAAGTGTCTGATTGGCCCTCATCAATTCACAGCCATCACTCGCAGCAAGGGGAACTGAACTGTTGCCTGAGCTTGTATAAGGAGTCCAAACAATCACAGTGTGTAACTGCCTGTGTGACTAAGACAAGAGTGAATACACAATGCCGACAAATGTCTGAGGATTCTCTGTAATCCAGGTCACAGTATCTCTAAGAGCAACACACAGGCAACTGGACTTGTTGAAGATGTTTCACCTCTCATCTGAAGGGCTTCTTCAGTTCAGAACTGAAGAAAAATGTACCACTCTCACATACACAACCGCCAACATTAGAAATGATTAGATGAATACATGAACAGAACCATCTCAGTAACTACAGGATCTCCTGTTGCTATCATGATGTAACCACATCTCTCCTGCTTAGTAAATATGTCCCAATAATGAAAACCAGAAACTCATATTTTCCTCATTCTGTATTATTCTTATTAAACATTCATTTCCCTCTTCTTCTCATCTGCATTGTGGTGAGATATGAGAAACAGAAAACAAACAGAAAGAAAGCGAGACAGCAAGAAAGAAAGAGAGTGAGGAAAAAGAGAGAAAATCGAGTCTTTTGGCAATTAGGGCTGGCTTTAGTGGTGATTAGGAGAGAAGGCAGTAAAAGAGAGAGAGGGATCAGGCAGAATAAAGCCTCTCCTTGGAAGAGAAAAGTCCCTTTGTAGAAAAAAGAAGAGGAAATAACAGCAGAATGAAAGTAAGCACAAACTTCCCCAAGTTTTTTTTTTCGGTGGGTCTGTGCAGTGCTAGACAGCACACACACACAGAGACACACGGGGGAGGGGTGGATCTGAAATGCTCTGGTGGTTGCGGTTCAGTGCATTTTTTGGATCGATAGCCTACAGATTCAATGATGGATTTGATACGTACAGTATAGGTTATTTTTCCCTAGAGCCTTGGCCCAGAATTTGTATCTCTACTGTATGCACTGCTACTATGCCTGAGAGATCTGATACAGTCTGACCAACGGGACTTCATACAGAGGAGTGCTGCAGACTGAAGTCAGCATGTGTGTGTTTGTGTAACTTGGTCTGGCGTCTGCAGGACTGCTCAAGGCTCTGAGGAGGAGAGATGATGGTGGAGGTGGTGTTAATAGTTACATAAGGCTAAAGTAAGACTAAGGATGGGTGACGGCCATCTTGAGAGTGAACAGTTAACTCAGAGAGGGACTGCTGCTGTCAGCAGTTTACGTCAAGTCGGATTCTAAAGGATTTGCGTTTGCTTTCCTGCATTCTAATTTTGCTAATCTTATTCTACCCTTTTGGTCTGTTCATTCCACCTTCAAGAGCCACCAAGAATTAGGTGCCAGTGATCTCAAGGTCAGCATGTCATGTCTATGCGTGTATGTGCGTCCTTTCCTCCACAACTCTTTTATCTATCAACTTCCCCTGGAACAGCTCCCAGTCACCGCCCAATCATCATCCACTACACCAACCACTGCATCTCTATATTTTCTGTCATAGTGGAAAAAGGGAGGAAGAAGACAGCTTGGTGGAGACCATAAAAAAACAAAGGCTTCAACTTTGCCTTTATTTCAGTGTTTGCCTGCAAGCATCAAATATGCTTGTTGTAAAGAAAAAGAAATCATTTTCATATTGTTTTCTCAAGCTTCCCCAAGGAAGCAAACACCACAAAATTGCTTTCCCCAACTGCTGGAGGAAATAAAGCCTGTATTTCTCAAATCTAATCAACATCTCTCCATCAAAACTTTAAGAAAAGGTTCTGTTTTTCCAATTGTAGGGGTCAGAGCATACAAAGCAGAAACCAAAGAAATCCCTCTAGCCTTTAAACCTCGGAAAAACATACATGTAATTACACAATCTGTATGGAGGGATAAGGAACATGGTTTTTCAGTTCTAAAGGCTATATCACCTTTTTTTTCCCTTAGACGATAGCCATCAGGCTGTGATCCCTAAAATCCAGGGGCTGTTGGTGGACTGTGATAGCTGAACCCTGCAATTAGTGGTTCTGAAGTTTCACTGAGATAGGAACTGAGCTGGAAGTTCAACAAACGGCCAAATCAGTGGCCTGACTCCAAGAACGAGTAAAAACACTAGAAATACAGAGCAGTGAGTATTAGTGGAGATAGTAGAACTGTAACACTATGAAGAAAATTATGTGTAGACTTTTTTTTTGCACATTGCATATCTTTAATTTGAATTTGCATTACTGTGTATTAATATCTTAGAAAATATTTTATTTAACAAAAAAGACCGGATCTGATTGTACCACTGAAACTTCAAAATTTTTAATAAATAAAAACCTACACTACTCAGCTTATAAACTTCGGGGTTACGCCACCCTGGCAGCCAAAAAGATAGAGTGACCGTGCTTTCTCAGATACAGACACATGCATTTAATGGCTATGTTAAGACAAAACTGCCATCACAAATAAAGCATTAATTATTTAAATCTAATAATCAGAGAATTGACAACATTCATTCAAAATCAGCAGGAAGAGGCGCATCGAAACAACTGTTTATGGCTATCAGTTCTCTCTCTGTCTCGTTTACTGTCTAATTACAAAAAGCAGCAGGCTAAGAGACCAAACTAAGTGACATGTTCCGCCTGTCTGTCGATCTCCTCTGCTCGGTTTAACCACAGCGCTTCGGTGACAATCAGCTGGTCGGAGTGCGTGTGCACACGTTGGTGTTGCAAGCGTTGGTTGTCCGCAGCTATAAGATCATTATTCATTAATATTCATTAGTTAATAAATTAAATTTATTACTACAAATAATGATAATGTTAATACATTCATGGGAAAACCAGCCAAATATCGTCTTGACATTGGCAAAAGCATAAGCTATTGGCGATCGCTCTGATGATCGCCAATCACAAAGATCATCGTCCATCTGCACAATCCTAGAAAGATACTATGATTCCACAAATGACAGACGTCACCTGTGTGTGTGTGTGAGAGGGAACATACTGGATTACGTATGTGTGTGTATAAACCTGTAAGATAGAATATAGTTTCATAGAGCCAGTTAAAGGAGAAACATTTGTCACTGATGATTACTAACATCTTCCTGAGGGCATCTGCGTCATTATGTGTATGTGTTTTTCGATTATGTAGCAGCACTGAACCCTCTTGTGAGCTGAATGAGGCCTTTACAGTGAAGTGACTGATGGGTCTTAAAACCGTCAGCTAAATGTGTCTCAGAGCTTGTAAAATAACGTGGCCTAGCCCAGAGAATGGCCAAGCCGAGTGGTTTTAGTGTGTTGCTGTGTCTACATGAATGTGTTTGTGTGTGTGTTTGTGTGCACACACAGGTTGAGTGGTCCAAATGTGTCTCCTGTGGATGAAAGTGTACGCTTTACTGCAACTGTTGATAAGGTGCAAACTGATATGACGAGTCTGTCAGGTAACACCTACAGTATACACTGGCAGCACTCTTAAACTCTCTCTCAAACACACACGAATGCACGCACGCGCGCGAACACACACGCACACACACACACACACACACACACACACACACACACACAGCATGATGAGAGAATCACAGAAGCTGGAGGAGGCTGGCAGAGAATGGCTCCCAGAGGTACAAACAGACAGCAGTGTAACAGCCCACCCTACCTACCAAAAACAAATCCTCCAGTACACACAAACAAACACATATGCTTTGCAAACAAATGCACATATATCATTTGTCAGACTGTCAGAGATGCAGTACTAACCTTCATTGCAGCTAATTGTTGTGCAATCTAGCAGGAGAAGGCCCTGGAGCTCCATTGGAGAGGCCATGTGCTGCAGCATGTGGTGTGTGTCTATGTGTAGGCTTTTATGAGAAGAGGGCAAGTGTATGTCTGAGTTTGTCTGTGTGACGGATATACACATAAACAAGCACAAATGCGGCAGCGTGAGTTCAATGTATGTGTGTGTGTGGTCTGCTTATGGTATGTTTTGTGTGTACAGGGGAAATAAATTAGCAGTGCTAGCAGGTTGCTCTGACAAGTCCTGTTAATGAGAACATCCTCCAGAGCCTTTTGGACCGGGGAGAGAAACCAGAGGCCGTGATCATCTGTTCAGTCTGGAGGATGGCATGGAGGGAGGCAGGCTTCAGAACGGCAAAAAAACCTGCACGATTAGACCACACCATCTGCAGGAGAGGTGCTAATGGGTAGTTGCAACTATGAGCAGCAGAAAAAGAAAGAGGAAAAATAACTATACTGTAGAGAAAGTAGACCTCAGAGGAAATGTTTCAATTTTACAAAGATGGCTGGATGTAAACTAAAGTAAGTAAGATTTTGTATTTAGTCTGGCCATTTGCACACTACGCACTAAAAAAAGTATGTGCCACCTAGAAATCACACAGCCTCTAGGCAAACATGCTTCAGTGATGTACAGCATTGTAGCAAAGTCAAATATTGCCAAAGGCGTGTTGTCCCCATGGGGTGTGTGACAGCTCCGTTTGACTGGGGGAAACATGTTATGACAAAGCTGTAATGCTGTATTAAAAGTCTGGAACGTAAAAGAGCACGATACTTCGAAAACATTAGTCTACAAAAGTGTCCTGCAATCTGATTTATGTGCTGTGTGTATGCGTGTGTGTGTATGTGTGTGAGTGATTGAACTTGTGCATACAGTATGTGCACACACGCTTGTACGTTGCCAATTTGGCTACAGCTGACTAACCTGCACCTGGCTTAGTATGGCAAAGCCAACTGGCTCCTCACGAGTTTGGAAAATCACAAACCAAGTCGAGGGGTTTAGAAATGCATGAGGAGCTTCGCTGTATAGCATTACCATGATTCATCTTCACAAAACTGCAAAAGCTTGTGATAATCGCTTTAGCTAATCCTTGCACGCTTCGGGCAAACAAGCATGGAGAGAGTGAAGGGGGTGGTTCTTTAACCCTGGGGGGTGGACTGAACTGGGTGAGGGTGCTGGTGTAGGTGCAACATGGTCAGGGTTGAAGGTGTGTGCTTTTTATGTGTGTATGTATCATATCATGCCACCAGAAGTCCTCTCAAGTACATGCGAAACTCTGTTAAATTCAAAGCAAACTGTCAAGTGGAAATGAAATGTGAATGTAAGACGTAAAGCAGAGGAAATCAAATGATATTCTATCACTGATACTCTGAGTCTGGCAGCCATTTAATAAATCCTTCAGTTTTGTTGGGGTTGGATTATTGGACAAATGTGCACACATGTGTGACAAAAGACCACAGCTGCTGTTTATGTGTCTGTTTTTGCATATCGTTATGTCCTAGGTTCAATTTGTGCATACGAACATCTCTATCCAGCCATATCCATCATTATCTATCAGTCCTTTGACATAAACATCTCCTCTCATTCTCAGCTCTGCCTGTTTGCAAAGCCTCACCTGCGCTGCTTCTATTCCTAGACTTTGGATGCCTCCAGTAGAGCGAAAGCACAAAGGTTTACACCCAGACTGACACCTTCCTAGGATGCGGCCTATAGACATGGCCACAGGATCACCTCATTAGCATCACAAGGTGCGCTGTTCCCTGACAAGTGAGACTTCACTGCACTATTCTCACAAAATAATGAGCAAATATAACCTCTAATGGCTAAATATAGGTAACCATGGTCTCAAGAGACTTGGAGCAGAAATCGTATACTGTGAGAGGTGTCTTGGGCCTTTCAAAGTTTCGTTGCGGAGTGGGCGTGAGGAGCGCACAAAGTAAACAAAAGACTTTAAGAGGAGGAAGTGATAGTTGAACAGTGTTTGATGAGAGCTCTTAGCCTGTAGCTATAGCGCATTAGGCACAGATGAGCCACAGCCAGCTCCCACACTGTTAATGTGGAACACATTACAACTGCACAATGAGTTATGATTGCCATTAAAGAGCAAATGATTCAGACTTCACAGCTGGATTTAAAGGGCTGCCACCGCTGTGCCCTGTCCTTTCTCATTCCTGCCCACGCTTACTCTAGTGACACTCTGGTGACAATCACTCCACTAGACTCGTCTCGCTGAGTTTGTCCATTCACATTTGGCAAGCTTCTCTACATTTGTGAATGCATATACAGTATGTTCTCTTCTGATGCCTGTAAAACTATTTGCGTCGCGCTGTATGTAAACAACCTTGAGCTGTGAAGTGCATGATTACATTGACTGTGTGTGCAACATAATAAATAGCTTGTTTATGCATCTCACTGACTCTAACCTAGGTGAGCTTAACCTCTTTTCTCTCTTGAAACACCCCAATTCTTTTTCTCTGTCTGCCTCTTTCAGTGCTAGCGGGAGTCCTAATAATGGCCTCATGCATTTTTGTAAGCCATGAGGGAGCAGTACATGAAGGCTAGTGGGGAGAGAGAAGGGGAAGAAGTAGGAAAGGGTAGAATCACAGACGAAGAGACCTCTCTTCCAATTGCTCTCTCTTTCTCGCCCACATGATCTATCTCTCCCTCTGGGGCCAGGAGGCTAGCTGTGAAATGAATAAGAGGCAAAGCGTGGGCAGGCGCTAACGCTAAGATAATGACGCCGTTTTGTCAGCCCTGGCCTAAAGCGCCGTCTCTTGGCACATGAAAGAGGAGGGAGATGGCAGGACAGTATGATGGAAGAAAAGCTATGTGGTTGTAAGCTAACGGTAGCGAGTGTGCCTTTCTCAAGTCTACAGGTCTGCCGTAGACAGGACAGATTCAGCTGTTTGATCCCTGCAAACACAGCTAACAGGCTAAGAGAGCTTTCCCACTGTGTCAAGAGTGTCAGTGGTCAGAAACCTCAACCGCTTCTCTCCATCTAGACCACCGTTAGGGAAAGCTGTGAGCAATTACAGCAAAGAGAAAAGTTTCCCTCCAAGAATGTGTAACAATTTTTACAGTCTGTTTTAATACGTGGACCCCAGTGACTGGCCTCAACCACTGTGGAGAAAATAGAGAGAAGGAACCTGCATTTTGTTATTAGGCTGCGATTCGAACTGTGAAAAGTTAACCAAATGAAACCATCAAAGCAGCGATTGGTACTAATTATCACTGCTGTTTAACATGAGAGAAACGAAACAAACAAACAAACAAACAAACACACTGCAAATATTAAATGTGTTCTCCAGTGGTTAGATTGAGCCTCATTTATTTTAAGTCCTGCTGGAGCATGATTTGTGGCTGCAAACGCCCATGCTGTGCATCAGATACCCGGCAGATGCTTAGTTACGACTAAACCAGTAAAGACACTTAATGGTAATGGTGGAGAGGGGGGGTGGGGGGCAAAAAAAAACCAATAAGCTGGGAGGAAAATCATAAAGTGCAAAGCTTTGAAAACAGATAATTAGATCTGTGACAACAGAGCACAATAACAGTGTCAGCGGGGATGGAAATGCCATCATTGCATGAGACAAGAGCACAATGTATCTGTCTGAACAATTCCAACATATATCATATTCAGTGACTGAGTCCGATTTTGCAACACGCGAGCTGCTAATATGAATAACGATGCCAGGATGAAGAGGAGAAAAGTTTATCGTTCAATAAATCACTGAGTTTTTGGCAAGTCTCTCCCTGAATCATTGAGTCTTCTCCCTCTGTCACAACCGATCACTGACTGAACAACACCACAGTACGAGACAAAAGCCCTGTCAGGGCCTCATTAGGCTGCTCATTAGGAAGTTGGCTGTATATTCAAACATTCTCCACAGCTGACCATTTGAGTCAAGGCTAAGTCATCTCTCTTGCTCTGGCTTGCGAGGCAGAGGGCTCCAGGTCAGTAGGATCCGTCATTATTAGTTCCGTTATATTTTCTCAGACTGGATCTCAGTTTGGATCTAACGACCTGAACCTTGGGTCAGACAGCCTCAGGCCCAGTCTGCACGCGTAACCTTCTCTCCTCTAAGATCCAACTTTGCATTCATCTTGATGCTGTAAATCACTCCTTTTCATTTTGTTACATGACCCTTGCCTGCAGGCTCCTGACACTGTAATTGGAACTGAAACATGAACTTCGACCACTCAACTGCCGGTGCTTGTTTTGTGTTTATGATAGTGTATGGTACATGGCTTTATCATTCAGTGAGCTGAACTGCAGTAAAAACAAGCTCAAGCATCAGTGTATCTCCTTACAAAAATAACAGAAAATTAGACATTATTGCTGCAATACTATAAAGACAGGTGTCAATCACTCGTGCATCAGGTTTGTCAGTAGGAGACAGCGTTAATGCCAATGGTACATTCTACAGTATTGGCTGCGGTCAAGAGAGGACACGAGGAGGAGGTGGCACTGTCTGCTGCTGCCAGAGCAAGCTTTCTGCCCTAGCATTTGGCACCTGTCTGCCTGGCAGCTAAGCCACTGACTACTGTGCCTACAAGCTTCCCTCCACATCTCTCCTTAAATAATCCATATTCCTCTGAAGAATGTCGTTCCTCTGACTCATTATACATCATTATACTCACTCATTATACATCTTGGCTCCTGCTCCAGACAGAACTTCTTTCCTTTCTTCACTCACCCCTTTGTGTCTTTTACAGCAGAGTTTTGAAAGTGTGCTGCCTTTCAACAAAGCTAAAACATTGTCTCTTTGAAACATTTGTGTCTTTGTGTGTGCACGTTTTCTTGTTGGGCCAGCATAATACATCAGACCAGAACTCTACCGGTGGGAGGAGCACCATTCTTTCAAAAGATATTCCATCAGTTAGTGCATGTTGATGGTGGTGAGTGGTGTCAATCACCTCCTACAGAATACCCTATAGGTATTGATTGTGCCCTGGTATCTGCAAAGGCCATAACATATGATTCACATCATATTCATACTCATCAACCCATTCAGTGACCCCTGGTGTCCTGCGTGGAAGCATCTGTAGTCGTTATGTTTCTCCACTCACTTATTCAGGTTTTTCCTTCAGTTTTCCACCTCTCTGTTTGCAGAGAGAGATAAATACTGAAACAAATCCTTTGCAAATCAGTATCAATTGGACACTGCAAAAGTCAAAGCACCTAATATTAAGGTGAATAGAAAATACTAAACAAGTTTATTTGTTCTTATATATTATTTTCTCTCCATTTCCCATCAGAGCAGACAAGGGAAATACTAGTAAAAAAAAAAACAAACAGCAGGCTGAACTTAATCAAAATGTGAACATCAAATCTGGGGAGAAACACCTGCTGAACACTGACTGAATAAATACAGAACAAGGGATGCAGAAAATCAGGCAGAGGAAAATAAAAGGCTAGAGCATCAACTTGGTTGATAGATCCTGTGGACGCTTTGGCCATGCAGAGGAAGCATTTGAGGAGAAAGGAGAGAAAAAACAGCAGGGGTAGAACAGGAGGTGTGGATGCAATTAAAAGGCAGGGTCAGAGGTAAGAGAGGACTGTGGGTGATTAATGTCCCAAACACTAGATACAACCCTTTGACACACCATAACTTCTTCATCATAGTTTCTTTCCCTCTCTGTAGTTCAACATTCTTGTGTTTGCAGTACATTCAACTAAATGAAAGGCTTTTCATCAAGTAGAAAAAAATAAACAAAAAATGAATATATTAAAAGATATTCATTTTTAAGTGTGGATAATTGCTTGTGGTTGCAAAATTCTCTGGGAGGTCACTACAAAAGCAATATAAGTGGAAAATCCCTTTCCCACCACACTCCATCATAAATTAAATTACACTGGAAAAACAAGTCCCCTATCGCAGTGAACTGGTTTTTACTTAAATGGTATTATTGGATATCAGAATAAGAAACAGGGTAAAGAACTGTAGAAGCCTTATCTGTGTGCTCATTTGTTTTTTGTGTCTTTTACTTGCTTAATCTGTTTTTTCCTTTCACACTGGGTTAGAGCTGCGGCGCACCTACAGAGACATAATGAGTGTATCTTTGTGCCGTGATTACTGGGTGCAACACAAAGTATCGATACACTTCGAAGGACACACAAGTACTGTATGAAGGAATCGACAGACACGTAGACAGACAAATGCACTGGGAGCAGAAAGTGTGAATGGCTTTCATACGATCCTTGATCTGTCCATTCAGCTGCTTCACAGCCCAACGTAAGATGAAAACAGTACTTTTGTTTACGCTGCTGTAAGTGGCGAGCTTGTGTGAAAAGAGAAGGGTGGTGGCGGGTGGGGGGGCACGAGGCAATAGGCCTTGACTACTAAAGTGCTGGAGGGAAATGAGGTGAGAAGCAAAATCAAATTGATGTGTCTCACTACGGAATTAGCCACTGGCTCAATTACCAAATGAAGATTTTGTGATTCGTTGTTAGAGAAAAGGTACGTGTGCCGTTATTCGGCTGAGGCCATGTGTTTTTGAATAATGCATACTGTATTTAGTACACAGTGCAGTCACCGCTCACAAACCTTCATTCACTCTGCCTCACCAGGAGAAGGAAGATTAGATTATTAGTACATGAAGCTTGAAAACGCTCTTTGACACAGAGGTCTCAATTGATCCTCTGACAGTCTGAATATACTCTTGATATCGGATTGAAATATTACAATCTCAGCAACACTTCAAGAGAACTCTGGTTGTTAACTGGTGTTTTAACATTAATCAGTCAGTGAGGTCAAGTGTTCCGGAAATTGCAGCACAAATATGTTAAGATTAGATTTGGCATCTATGTGATGTTATCTTTCATGCAATGTCTTGCAATGTTGACTGTGAAATCAAAACAAGCATTAATAAACATCATTAAATTGATAGATTACCAAAGTTGTAAAGCAAGTTTGATTTTTTTCTGCAAACCTGTTTTCACATTGTAGGGACACTGTAAGACGTAGGAAACCGTTAAAAGTGGCCAAAACACACCAGAAAACACAACATAAAACTATGAAATTCTTTGAGAATGGTAAGCAGTGACAAAATGTGATGTAACTACTCTAAATCATGCAAAACACTGGCATGGTTTTTAACATAGCTCAAACACCATGATGTAAAACAGATTAAAAATCAATTCAAAATAGGCAGCAATCAAGCAGTGATAGTAACACTTAAAATATATGCAAACCCAATATCAGTGCTGTCATCCGAATAATATGTAATGCCATGGCTGAGCCAACAGAGACAGTTTCCCAATTAATGTAGCTTAGGAGCACTCCAATTTTAAGTACCAATTACTACTGGCAAAACTTGAAGATGGTCCCCGGGGAGCACTTTTCTTCAAGTGAAAGCACATCCATTCCCACAAACACACAGTGCACGGAACAATAAGTAGGTACAAGTGGAAGGTACTACCTATTAGTCAGTTGTCACTGCCCTCAAGAAATAGGGATGTGATTTTGCATTGGCTGCTGCAGGGGAAGGGAGAGAATCCAACCCTTCTAGATTCCCTCGGAGGGCTTGGGAACACTCGGTAATTCAGAATAGAGCTGTCACTGACAAACCTGCTGGACACTGCTGCACACCGGGAATAGAATCAAACTCCTATCTCTGCCTCATACAAATAGCGACTGATGAATTAAGAATGAGCCCAGACAAAGGCTCAAAAAAGCCATCTCTTGTAAAACTGGACTGCTGGAGGGGGCGAGGTAAGACAGGAGGGTGTGAGGGTTGGGATAGAGTTGGTTGCACTGTGGGGAAAAGAGAACCAAGGTGCATTCAACTGTGTCTGTGAGGACTATGCACTATGAATGAATTTCCCAGTGACAATACAGGAAAATCTATCTGCATTACCTTATCCCTATTTCTGCCCCTTGATGGTCCTGTTAAAGTGTTCAATTACAATCAAGATCAACGCTGAAGACAAGCAAAGAAGTGGCAAAGAGAAAGGGACAAAAAAAAAAAACCAAAGTGGATAAGTCGAGGAATGCTGCAGTGGAGGATCCAGATAGACAGGAGGAGACGTGTGGTCTGTCAGTAGGTTACTGTGAGGGGAGTGTAATCAGAGGGAGGGAATGGTGCATCATTATTCAGAGTGAGAAGCCGGCGGAGCGACGCCGAGAGGTAAACCAGATGATGGAGGAGCCTATGATTCCCCTACTCCCCTCTATCGCTGCCCCTGAGTCCACCCCTGTTAAACCCTGAATCTGGAGCTGAGAAATGAGGAGTGCGCAGCAGCAGGCGCAGTGCTACCCATCACTATCGCAATGGGGAACATGGTGCCACATTTACTCTTAAATCAGAACATGGCAGGGGGTTGAGTGAGTCCATTGGTTTGTGTGTATGTTTGTATGTCATGCACATGCTTGGATGTATGAATGCTATCTCTCTATCTACTCCTCTTTTCCGTAGATTCTTTTTTGAATTAATTGATCAATCATTTAGCCTATAAAAAAACAGCTGTGTTCAAATTGCTTGATTTGTCCATCCAATACCCCACTCTATTTCAAATGATAGAAATGAGAGACAAGCAGTATGTTCTCATATTTGAAAGGCAACTCATCACTAATTGTTTCGGCACTATATTTATCTATCTGTCATTTCAATTTTTAATCAAAGGTTAGGATATTTGTTGTATATTATTGCAATTTATATCAGCTTTATATCTTAAAGCATATAAAGCAGCTTTATATCTTGAAAAAGATAATGCAACTATCTGTTTTTCTATCTTCAAAGATAAACAGGGTGCTAAGTGAATCCATCTGTTTTTTAACCATCTATATGATGTGAATAGAGATTAATTGAAGAGATGTGCTCTCCTTCATACCTGAATTGTCCTTGCCACTGGATCTCAGGAGCCAAAAGAATTACAGGCTACACTAGAACAATTAAGTCTGCCTCCTGTCCAGATGCTATCAGAGCTGCACACAGTAAACAAGAGCAGATAGGAGCAGGCCCCAGGAACTGAAATGAATCACAGTCTAGGTCTGATACAGATGCTCCTCTCCTTCTTCCTTATACAGATAAAAAAAAAAAAAAAAAAGAAAAAAAAAATGCTGCAGCTCCTGCCTCATGCTTACATCCAGCCAAAGAGCTTAGTTGGTTCAATTTCAATGGGCTACATGTTTTCTCAAATGGAAAGATTTCCAGATATTATAAACTCTGAGGAGCCTGACAGTCACTGTGTGTATTTAAGTGTGGACTGTGTTTACTTGCATGTGTGACTTTGTATACGTGTAAGCATGAACTAAAAAATTGAACTAGAGATCGTGGGCAAAATGTCCTCCTGTCAGTGTGCCCCTGTGTATCTGTATGTGGGCTTTTTCACTGTACCTCAGTTATGCCAAGTACAAAACGAAGAGATAGAGATGACACATGGGCAGACAGACAGAGCTGAGATAGGCTCTGTCAGCCCAGAGGTGGCTATCTGCTGCTTCACAAGTCTTCAGCTCTTCCCACCAGATTAACTGTCTGGCATCCTCAACCCCCTTTCTGAAACTCACAAATGTCATGCTAAATAGCATTTGTGACGTGTGATTGATTTGTGAGGGCTCATCTAGCTTGCCAAAAGGAGACAGAAAGGCAAGCCCATTAACATTTGTTTTGGATTTAAAGGGTTTTATTGTTGGGTGGTTTTAGCTACCTTCCCTGGGTTGGATTTCCTAACTAAAAAAAAAAAAAGGGGGGGGGGGGGGGGTGTAATTCAACCATATGCTGAAGAGGTGACAGAGCTGACAGAGGTCAAACAGCTCAGAGCAGTAATGATGTTGTAAGTCGAATAAGGCCAGGACTCCATCATTTGTTCTTCACCCCTATGTATTTTTGTATATACTGTATTAATTGCTTTTACTCCTTCTCCTTGTACAAGGAAAACCTGCCAACTTGTACTTTAAGGACCTGAAACTAAACATTGGGTTGGGTAACGATGAGTACATAATACAGTCCGAGCTTCATTCTATTTTTATTCTTTACACTGTCTGTACTTGTCTCTCCAAACTTGACTGCATGTGTATGTATGCTTTTGGTTTGTATGGCTAGCTAAAGGACTGTTATATTTATGAGTGGAAAGCAATATATCTATCACAAATACAGTAACACACAGAAGTCCCTGTTTGAAAAACAAAATGCTTTCACACTAATATTACTTCCAAATTTACAGAATTGAAATGTGAGAGCAAAACATTCAGAAGAGTTGCTCATATTTCCCCCACAGACATCTGGCAGAGAGAGCACAGTTTGCAGCACATCATAATATCATCCTGACATCAGCAGCATTCAAACTACCACTTTATGAATAGAGTAATGTTTCATCGCTGTTGTGAAGAGGCACTCTGTGTGCTACATAATGCTGCTGCCTACAGTGGTACAGGGAACAGGATGCAGTTGTAGACCTGTGAACTCTGTCATCCTTTATTGAAGATGACATATACTTTTAGCACACATCGCTCCCGGGCTTTCTCCCCTGCGTTGTCGGTTTAAACACACAACTGGGAGCGCTCACTGAAAAACAGAGAGCACTACAGACACATAAAACACACAGGAGCTCATAGTCTTTGATTCTGCAACATAAAACACACTTGGATACAGATACTTTCTGTAAACACTTACACACACATGTACACATGCACACACTGTTTTAAGTGTCTCCTGGGTCATCCTTTTCTGTACAATAATCCTTGTTAGAGATGCAGAGGCGTTGTAATGACAGCCATAACCATTCTGAAGCAGTAAGTCTTAGTAACACCTCAACCCCCAAGTCTGCTGGGAAGGCTACTTCATACAGTCTTTTATTACCTTCATGACCATTAGAATCTCCATTTTATTGCTGTCATCGTCACCATTTACCTGACAAACGCAGCCTCAGCAGGATTCCTCTTCTCTCACTCATATTAATGCACACACTCACTCACTCACACACACACACACACACACACACAAACACACACACACACGCACACACACGCACACACACATGCACATACACACAGATTAAAAACTTTCTTATTTGGTACAGGAACTGATTGAGCAAATATTGATGAAGTTGACTGTGTTCATGCAGATAAACAAAAATGACAGATTTATGATTTTTCACACTTGTAATATTTTGATCAGGCTTTTTCAGCCTTTATCTTTGTTGAATATTTTGGTTAATGAAATGAAACAACTAATAATTTACTGGATTAATTAATAGACTCAGAATCAAATAATTATTCATATAAGAATACCAAAAATATACTGGTCACAGCTTTATTAAGATATGTACATGCTTACTTTCCTATATTTCACACCATAGTAAATTCAATTATTTTTCATTCATTTGTATATTTTTTTGTATTTGTATTTATATACAGCACAGCTGTGATTTGGTCATAGGTACAAGGCCACAGGCCCAGTACCCAAGACGATATATACAACAGTTCTATGAGCACAATATTAGTTAAATAAGCAACATGAGATTGTGGGATTTATTTGTGTATTTTATCATTTTCTTGGTGACGCCAACACAAATAGTTCATTGTGTCAATGAACATTTTCCTGACCTGCACACTGGCTTGCTACTTTGTCTGCCCGTTACCTCAGGTATGCGCTGAAGTATCCAGGCTTCTTCCCTTCATCCTCTTCTGACGACCATACATAATTTAATTCAAATGTAATTGCTGGAATATATTCATCTTTGCAGAGTTTGTTAAATCTAAGATAGATAAGGACCATTTATGTATGCTCATTAACAGTTAACAGAACACCTGTAAAGCAGAGTGATACATGTAGTTAAAAGTTAAACTCTATAACAGCACTCATGAGATGCCTCTCGTCCAATCAAATTACTTGGTCGGAACTAACTGTTGTGTATATATATGTGTAAAGAAGTGAAACTGGTTGTTTAAGCTGTAACTTTGAGAAACAGTTTATGGACCAACACAGTTCACTAGGCAGACGTATAACTCAGAGGACAGTCTTGTAAACATGGCGCAACACAAAAACATTGCTTTTGCTAAGTGCCATCTTGATGCATTTCTACTGCAGTCGCTCTTCTAGGACTTTGGTAATAGAAGACAGTGGTGCAGTTTGGGTCATTGTGCTGAGATCAATACTGACAGAACTTACTGTGCTGACAGGCCACCACACATTCCTCTGTGGACTCTTATGTCTGGCCCCTGGCCTGATAAATGCTGACATCTAGAAACATAACACTACTGTGATGGACATGTGTATGTTTGTGTGTGCGTGTGTTAGTGTGTGCATGTGTGCGTGTGTGTGTGTAGGAAGATAGACGTAAATGGAGGGATCTCCAGGGCTACTCAGATCTGTCCAGGGATTGCTCTGCTGGTGCACAGTGAGTGGTGTCAGTGGTTAAGTCCAGTCTGGCTGTATGTCTTGGATGTCAGGGATATACTTTCCTTCGCTATAGCTCCATCCTTTCATTGGAGCTGAGATTACTCTTAGAGACAGCACGCACACCATAATCCACAAAACACCTCTGTTCCTGCGGCTCTTAGGGCAGTGGGATTTCCTCTGATTCAGGTGCTATGACTTATGTTTGTGTGTGTGTGTGTGTGTGTGTGTGTGTGTGTGTGTGTGTGTGTGTGTCCATATGTGTTTGTGTAGTACCAAAATGCAATTACAGAGAGATTAGAGAAGATGTGCTGGCCAGAAGTGACAAACACACACATGTTGAATCTGAGGATTAAATCAGTGCAGGGAAGACATGCATATTTTGGTTCTATGGTGCAGCACTGTGAATGTGTGTATGTGTGTTTAACAATATATATAGTTTTGTGTGTTTTTTTGTGTGCGCCTGTTTTGCCTTTTATCACATTCATTTATCTACATTCCCTCATCTATCCATCATTCCTTGACCTTTCTCTTTGTTTCTTGTCTGTCTTTGTCACTGCCTCTCTGTTCCTTTTCCTCCTTGTCTCTCACCTTCCTTCCATCTTTTTTGTTTCCCGTTAAAACCCTTCAACAGACACAAGACTATTTAAAATTAAATGAACAGAAATTGTAGTACAGAGATTTTTCTGGTCTTATGCTTGTCTTCCTGCAGACAATAGCAAAAACAATCAACATGACCATTAGTGATACCTCTTTTGTGAATGAGCAATTCACTCAAACATCTTCACGAATGTATTTTCATTGTTTCAAATAATCAATTCAACAATTACTTCCCTTTAACATAGGTCTTTTTCACAGATGTGGCTACATGTGTGGTTAAAGCACTAATAATTGATTTCTTGACCACTTTGGGGCAGCAGAACAAGCTATTATCCCAGCACTGACATGTTATCACCTTATAAAGTTTTTTGTGGCAAATGTGTTTGCAAACAGCCTATTAATGAATCTAGAAGATACAGAATAAAATTTTATTTATTTATTTATTAATTTTTTTTTTTTGGGGGGGGGGGGGGGGGGGGGGGGTGGCTTTTATTACCTTATTTCTAAGAATGCAGTGAGAGAGAAACAGGAAAGGTGGCGAGAGAGAGAGAGAGAGAGAGAGAGAGAGAGAGAGAGAGAGAGAGAGAGAGAGAGAGAGGGGATGACATGCAGCAAAGGGCCATGGGTCAGATTCAAATGCAGGCTGCTGCGTTAAGAACCAAGCCTTAATGTTACACACTGTACCAGATGAGCCACCGAGGTGCCCCTATACAGAGTAACATTAGCTTTCATTTGCAGTCACACTTGTGGCTTTTGGACAAATAAAGGTACAATCTTCACTCTCCTTTAGCTTTGGTTTATCATGATATCATATATCATGTTCACTAGATATTAACTTTGTCTGTGGTTTGGTGCTGGGAAAGCAGAGCACAGTAGAGTACAGTGAGTTTATCACTGAAAACAGCTGCCTGCTGTGGCCGTAATCGAGATTGATGAGAGTGTTTAGAGAAAACCACAGCAGTGAAATTATGAGCCAAAACAATTAACTGAAAGATGCTAAAATGCACTGTAGAGCTGAGCAGAATTGCAGAGTCAGATGAAAATTCTTGAACTTCAACCTACCCCTTGGTTGTATGGTTGTTAATGGTTGTTAATATAAAGATATTGATTAGTGCAGCCTTAACTTTGCTTCAGCCAATGCACTCACCATCAATGCAGAAAGGGATACAGCTCAGCAACTACGTTGTTTACTATCTGCTAACATGGTATGAATAACGAGTGGACCGTCCTAAAGAAGATGTAGAATTTGAAATGCTAATATGAGAATAGTAAGGAAACTGTATATAAACTGTAGAATTGTATTGGATGAGATGAGTTACAATGACACAGACACAAGGAGTTCAGTATCATTCAGATTTCATAGCAGCTAAATATTAGATATAAATAAATATTACATGGGCTGTACTGTTAACTGTACGCAATTATTAATGAATACACTCCTATCTTTATGACTCTAAGCAAAGTCATTTGAAGTCCTATTCAATCCATTGGCAGTGAAAGAGAGAACAACAGATCCACAGTGAACCACTGAGGATGAATGTATGGATCAAATTAAATCAAAAGTCCTGCTTACAACTCTTTCCTTTTAGGTGCATGTGACTAATTTTATCAATTATATACATTAGCCCATTCATAAGCTGCTGCTTCCTGTCTTTACATAAGAAAAAAAATATGTTAAACGTAGGAAACATACTGTATTTAAGATAATAGATTCTCCAAGTCAAAGGTGAATGTTCTGCCTCAGTCCATCCTCTGCTCTTTCTCAGCAGAAAGATCCCCTCCATTTTCCAGAGTCTGAAAGCATCATTAATTTATCTCACAAGCAACATTTTGTTTCTCACTGCATTAAATATATGATTTCACAAATATACGGTAGTCATGGTGTCAACTTGGTATGCAAACATTCCAAACGAGAAACGGCTCCGTAATACAAAGCTCTGAAAGCAACCTTGCACATACTTGGATGTTTCTAAATTAGTTTTATAATGCAGTAAATGTATATGTGATGTGTGTGTTTTTACAATTGCAAGCATCTTTCTCACACTCTTCTCATATTTCTTGTTTCTGTTACATTTTTTCATCCCCAGCCTGTCTATACAACACTCTTCACTCTAATTGATTTTCCATCATTTCTTCAGTTTGTCTCATCTCCTCATTCACAGTATTGTAAAAGTTTGCACCACACACCTATAATAAAAAGTAGAATAGCTGAATAATTTATACGAAACATAACTTACTGTATGAATACAAGTCCCTGAATTGAATTTAGAAAGCGTAATCTAAATTAGAGTAAGAGAAAGATTTTTTAATTAGGAAACCAGATGTGAAGAAAATGACTGAAAAGTTATTACATTAAATTTTAAATTGTAGCTTTCAGATTCAATCTTGAAATACATTCTAGGAGCAGATCTTTGCTGAATGCATAAGAATGATATATTCAAATTTCTGCAATTCAAATAAAGCCTCTGCAAGCACAATTCTCTTTCCATAGCATAGGAGGGTAGACAGGATGAAAAAAACCACTAATTTCCTGAGCACTGCAGCTCAGCAAATAGTTCGACAAAGGGTAACTTGAGCACAGAACCTATGAACATGAGCAATGTTGATATAAACTGTCAAGTCTGGGGAAAGAGAAAAAATTAAGCTAACACAACTCTCTTCTCCTCATCCTATTCCTGCCATGTCTTTGAAGAGAATGCTTTGTTCAGCTGTGTTATTACATTATCAGCCGACAGACAATTTGTTTGACAGTGCTTCTAGAGAGAATTGTGATGTGCAGTTCACATTGCCTCATCCTCCTTTTCCTGGTTTCAATTAACAGTTTTCTGCTCTCCAAAACAGTCAGTGCACTTTTTTTTTTCTTTCTTTCTTTTGTTTTTTTTTTTTGTTTTTTTACATCTGTCTTTTCAGTAAGTCAAGGACAGGCTATTAGGAATCTGCAGAGGCGGCAAGTTCGCTCGCACGTTAATTGCTTGGGAGAGAAAAAAGTAAAAAAAATGTAAGGAATAGTAGAAAAAAGAAAGACACATAAATACCAGCAAATCTTAACAAGGTTAACAGCTTTGTACTTTCCTGTGTGTTGGAGGAAGTGTTGACTCAAAATGTTTTGAAGACAATACTCCTCTCACTAATATTACGTTTTGTCAATTTGGTGACAACAGACAGCAAAGTCTGAACACAAACACTGTGCTGGCAAGGCTGCTATCTCCACCACCACGTGATCTAGTGTTTGTAGTAGATATTGTATTTGTTAGCACATTCTCAAAGTTGATATGCAGCAGATAGTGGGAGGCTGTCAGCAGAGTCAAGTAAACATGTTTCTTTGGGTCTGACTGTGACAGCGTGTTTGTGTGGAAATCCTGCATGCTACATGTGTTTCTGAAATACTCAAATATTGTGTGACCAGGTGACTCCTAATGAAGGCTGAGAGAATGTCAGACATTGCAGTTGACCTATTCCCCCTCACACTGTCAGTGTATTGAGAAGACGTCCATTAGAAATGTTTCAAATGACAGGTATGTCAGGAGAATGTCAGAGAAAGACATGTACAGCGTTACATCCACCTCTTCTCCTATGACTCCCCCTTAAATGGAGTAATATTATTTCATTGTGAGATCTCGCAGAGGCACTGAAAGACATGTAGCGATACTTCATTATGATTCCTCACTGAATAAAACCACCGTGTTAACACTTCACAGGTCTCGCCAATCCCTTTTAGGTGTGCAATGTGAGAAACACACACATACAGAGAAACACAAGCATATAAACGCAGTGGTTGTACGCTCTGAATGACAGAGTTATACAGGCTTTGCATGAGAATACAGATAATGCAGTCAGATGGCAAGGAAAAGCGATGTCAAACAGACAGGCCTTCAAACGAGGCACCGAGCTTCCCTCTTCCTCTCAGTGAACTGACAGCCTCTGGCCTGAGATTCAAGCAGCGTCAGGATGTCAAACTCCACCATGGTTTGACACCCATTGCTGTCCTCAGCAGAAAGAAAGAGGCAAAACAGCAGTGAGGGCTTTTGTAAACACAAAATTCACAGTCCATTTGTGTTTTAGTTCCTATTGAATGCACAAACAGACTTCACAGAGAGACACACACACACATAATACACACGCACAAACAAAATACACACACACACACACACACACACACACACACACACACACACACACACACACACACACACACTTGGGGAGATGAACAATATATAAGTCTTTTTCAGAAATAAACTGCAATTAGGAAATACAATTTCATGTGATGGCATCATGTTTATAGGCTGAGTTTTCTGTAAAAGTTGCTCAGGCATACTTTCTACTTACTGAATAACATTTCCGTAACATTTTCTATATGGACCAGGTATGAATAAAAATAGCCACATTGCCAGTAAAGGTGTGCACAAAATGTATCACTTTACATTACATATACTGTGCAAACTAGTCGTGATGGACAAGGAAATAATGCTGTTAAATGCTGCTCTTTGAGCATAGACATTGTTTTTAAGTAGCAGACTGAAGTGAGACTTTGCTAGCTACGCAGACTTGACAAAATTGACATCTCAGGAGCACGATGCAATGACCAACACCTTACCTAATATATTATACTGTGTTTAACTCCTTGTATTCCCTGTCGAAAATGATGTGAGAATTACAGCTGTTTCCGTAATGTTCCTGTCTGTCAGAACAGAGTCAACATGTAACTTTTCCCTGAGGGAAAGTCAAATGAACCTAGAAATGTTACAAGGCTCCATGACGTAACGTGGCTGGAGAAAAAGAAGTAGAAGGGAAAGGAGTGAGAGAGAGAACTAGAGAAAGAGAGATAAAGACGTAGATAGACTGAGAGCAAATCTATTACTGATAGTGATTTGGTGCTTGCTAGAGAGGATGGGGAACAGAGGGGTCCATTCATGTGGCTCTTGTCCCAGTAGAAGAGATAAGAGAATAGTGGAGCTCAACTAACTCTGTAATTACACTGCACAGTCTGTGGAGAGGTGTTTTTCCTGGTGCTGAGAGCTCCATAAAACACACCCCAGCTGACACACCAAGGGTTAAAGGCATTTGAGTCTAAAGTAATCCCAAACATACTGTATCACCTCTGCCATCTGTAAATCCTGTCAGGATATACAGTCATTTGTGTGACCGGGAGGATGGTATTGTTGTGTCTTAAATCGGACACTAGAGTCAGTACACTCACATGTACTACACTGTGCACACAGTATACTCCCTGGCGTAGTGCGTGAACTCTGACAGGGTAGTGTTGTCGTGCACTCATCGGAAATGACGTTTGTCATCCTCCAAAAAATATCTGCCAACTGCTTTGCTCACTTCATTTGAAAATGAAAAAATAAATAAATAAAAAATGAATGTTTGACTTTCCTGTGTGTGCCCCGTGTCATGCGGCATGGAAATCGGTGCCAATGACGTGTCCTCCTCCCTCAGTCGCTATTAAGTTTGAGAAAATACAGTGGTTGTCCCTTCCTTTCCAATACGTAGCCAAGATGGCGACTGTCAAAAGTATGAAGCGTCCAGTGTTGTACACTCAAATTTTTGACTGTTTCGAGGGCATCATGCAGGTACTTACTGTGAACTGTATGTCGCTGTACTTGTCAATGTGAATGCACTTATGGATTTAAAATAGCAAGTGTAATTATGGAAGTATGCGAATTGAGACACAACATATGTTTCTGCCATATGGCATAGCCGTACATTGGCCCCAGCAGTCTATATGAATATTTGTCTCCACTAACTTCCTTGAATGGTCTCAATGCAAACCTTTCTTCCCATCTACTCTCACAGGAGCACTGACAGGAGACAATTTTTGTGATGTTATTTGGGTGATTTTATTTGCTCAGTAGGGCACCATGCCCCCAACCACTACTGACACATTTCTAGTTCTTCACAGTCTCCCCAGTGCAAAGCCCACCTGAGACATGGTAAAATCAGAGTAATGAAGTACGCAGCACACTGGCAAAGGCATCAATCAGATGACAGCAGAAGGACAGACAACAAAGGAAAAGAGAGGTGGAGTAGCAGCGCAGAGAAAAAATGGGGGGAAAAAAAAGAAGGGCTGAAACTCAACTGAGGGATGAAATTGTAATGTGAAGCTGCATGAGATGAAGAAACCCATGCATAGCTATGACATATTACACAGCCATACATTAAGGAATGTAATAGAGAGAAAGTTAAAGATGAATGTGAATGGGTCTGGGAAAGAAGAACAGGGCCAATAATTTGAGACCGGATATACCCTTTATGGACAGTGTCTGGTTGGGTTCCCCTCTCTGACAGCTTATTAAAGTTTCATGCTAAAATGAGTCAATATTAGATATGACATTTTCAGGGTGAACTAGTCTGGGGCGGATATGGGAACAGGGTAAAGTTCTCGTTGCCATGGTGGCCAAATGACCAATCCTGGCCAGAGGGGACCCCAGACAGGAAGAAACATGCACAAGGTGCTTCCATGTCAGCAAAATAATCTTACCTTAATTTCAACTAAAAAAAGATTACAAGGCCATAATCCAGCACTGAATAAAAATTACACTTCCAAAATGTGATGAGGATAAAGACATTACAGACAGCCTATCTATCTATCTATCTATCTATCTATCTATCTATCTATCTATCTCATTTCCAGGCCTAGCCGCTCAATGCATGTTGTTACTCTTAGAAAAAGAAACCTTCCTCATTTTCTTGCTCTGTAATACAGACACACACCTGCAGATACAATACCACAAATACACGCACACACAAAAACAGATGAAAAGCATGTTCACCCCTTTTGAAAGACAAAGCTTTGTATGGTGTATCCTGAGACGATTCTCTTATTCCTTACATTCTTAACCTCTGATTGCGATATCTGTACCTCATTACTTCCCTTTTGTCTTATTCTCAGTTTTTAAAAAGACGCTGTCTTGATCATAGGCAACACAAAGACACAAAGTGACTGGGATCAGTGGGTTTTGTAAACCACCAATGCGAAAGAAAATGGTTGTAGAAAAGATCCCTGGGTATTTTCTGTCCTTTGAGAAGTAGGGAAGAAAGTGAAGATTACATTTAAAGCTGCAAACTATTTGAAAGACAACACACATTCAAACACAGACTTATAATTTGTTTCCTTGTTTGAAGATGTTAAAGGTAAAACATGCTGTCAAAAGACAGGGCACGGCATAGAAAACGGTAAAAATGTGGAAAAATAACAATGCCTAACTTTAGTGAGAGACAAATGTCATCCCCTGCTCTTTCATCCGTGTCTTCTGCTCTTCCTGTCGAACCTTTAAAGAGGTTGTTTGACAGGCCTGAAGCAGGCCACACCGGAACCAGGCAGCTAACAATCAGAGTCTCTAACCTTTCATTTCCTGGCTTCAAGGAGGAAATCAAAGACATCGAACAAATGATTCAGGAGGGGGTGATTGAGACAAGGAGTTTTAAAAGACAGAGATAAGGGAAGTTAAAGGGGGAAGAGAGAATAGTTCAAGAGGCGAGGTGAGAAATGTGATTGACAGTAAAAGACAGAGGTGACAGACTCAGCGAGAGTGCTCTTTACTTCATTGAGAGTTAAAGGGGTTGTTGTGGAACAGCACAGAAGCAGCAGGAAGTCAGAAAAATTGGCAGACCAATTAGTTGCTATGGTTCAAAGTTTAAAATCCCCTTTCTATTCACATCCTCTCCCTTTATGGGCTTTCCCCACTCATGAAAGAGCACACACACATGCACATACCTTCATACACGACACAAGCATTACACAACAGTGCACATAAGCGCTCAGGGACTCTTGTTAAGTTTCCTGTATATAGAGGTGACTTTCAGTAAGATAATGTAGGTTATAATTAGAGGATGGACTTTACATGCTGTTTTTTTTTTCATGGGGCATGAACACAAATGAAACATGTCACATGCAAATGAAATGAAATTGTGATGGGAGGTGTGATCTCATTGGTGCTGATATGGGCATATATGTGTGCACTGCGCAAGCACATCTTATTTCACACTTTGCACTCTATCCACCCAACATGCTTTGATCTGCCAATATCAATCTAGATGGCTGCCCACGAGGGCTGGACCTTAGACTAAATCAGACATGCTTCGTCTTTTTCATCTCCTCTTGTTTAATCAGTATACATTTGGGGAAGTTTCTGAAAATAGCTAACGATAATAAGGTGAGTCAGTACTCTACGGCATTAGCTCCTGCCCTGGTTTTAAGTTGGAGAGGAGGAGATTGTGTTAGGTCGTAATTTCACACCTTAACCTGCATTCTGCCGTTTACTCTGACTGCAGCTGAGAATGGAATCAGAACATGTGGACACAGAATCAGAATCTCACCAAAGGGGGAAAAAAAAAAAAAAAAAAAAAATCAAATTTTGATTATCATAGACGTGTGTGTGCTTTTGAGTGTGTGTGCTTGTATGCGGGTGTGTGTAACTACACTGTGTACAGTTTCCACTACGGGTATGCAAGAGGAACTGAGATGTTGGGTCTTGGCATCTCTCCTCTTTAATGAGTATCTCTGGAGATGGCAGGTGCATGTTCAGCCATTCTTTTACAAGCTCAGCAACAAACAGGCCAGTCCTCTCTCTCTCCCACTGCAATTACCACTGTCATTAGCAGAATCACATTATCAACAACATCAAACAAGTGATATTGCAAATAAACACACACAAAACACTTCTGAACTTCATGATACACACCTAGATCTATTGCAGCAATTTAAAAAAGAACATGAATATATAAAATGATCACAAACACACCAAAATAGATTTTTCGATTTTCTGATGTGCTCGAATCAAGGGATTTGTTTCTGTTTTTGGAATGACCTTTCCAATGAGTTCAGTCAGTATCATCTTTAAAAAACAAACATTTATGTAATTATCTTTACTTGATAGTCCTTGAACACCCTCTTCATGTTTTACTTTCATGATTTCTCCCTTCACTCAGCTGCCGTCCCATTTATTATTTTACCTGACAATTTGATCTCTTATATTTTCATTTAGTTCTGTGAAAGTCACTTAATCTGCTTTGAAAATGATTACACTAATAATAATAATAATAATAATAATAATGATAATGATGATTATGATGATGATGATGATGATGATGATGAAGATGGTGATTCATGGTAATAGTAGTAGTGCTAGTGCTAGAAGCAGTGGTGTCATTAGTAGTGGTGTGACTTTCACCCTCATTTCAGCCTTTGGAGGTTGTTAACAAAGCAGGTATTTGAAGCTGTGCATCCCATATACTGAGTGTGTCTGGTCCCTTGCAAAGCCCCAGACACCAACAGGTGAGCACTATTATTATGTTTACTCTTTAAAGCCAGAGTGGTAACAGGGGAAATCATCTACTCTTCTCTTTCACTGCCAATTTTCTTTCTCTCCCTGTGTTTTCCCTCTCTGGCTTAACTTTGTTCCTTAGACTATAGATAACAAATGCCTCCTCTGAGGCACAGGGAGGCCTTTCAGAACCAAATAATGAACACATTTGGAATTTAAAACTCTAAAGGGGACAAATCAGAGGTAGCATGCAGAGAACTTTCATCAGCTATTTTAAGTTTCAAGGTTGGGGTGAGTCTGTGGCCCTTCAGGAAAACCACAGGGGCGGGATAATTACTTGCTGTGCATCCTCAGCTGGTGTGTGTGTGTGTGTGTGTGTGTGTGTGTGTGTGTGTGTGTGTGTGTGTGTGTGTGTGTGTGTGTGTGTGTAGGCAGGTCTGTCTGGTTAGATAAATGCTAATCACCCAGGGGCAGCAAATGAGAGATGGAGTAAAAGTCACCTGTCATTATTGGTAGATTGATCTCTGATTGGGTTCAAATTTTGTTAGGTTAACACCCATTCAGGCAGCCAGGTTCAATGTGAGAAACAAAAGTCCGGCACTTCGGGTCAGTGAGTTAAGAAATACATCAAGCAGTGGGAATAAAGAGGGTGAGACCAAAACAAGATTGTAATGGCATAGATGTTGTACGTAGGTTGGTTAACCTGCTCACACAGCTGGAGATGCATAAAGCACTGGAACCATTAGCCTCACTGGGTGGTCACTTCTAGACGGGAGATCTAGAAGTGACCCCCGCCCCCCACACAGCCACTACCCACCTCCCACTCCCTCCACTGGGCTCTGCAATTCAGCCGAGCAGGAGTGGAAGGGAGGGGAAGGTTAGCGGGTGTTCATCCCTTTGAATTCCGGGAGCGGCTGGAGTTGAAGTCTGTTCTGTGTTTTCTCCCGTCATAGCTCGCTCGGAGCAGCAGGGAGCTTTATTTACTGGAGCTGACACGCCAGGGGCGGCAGAGAGCCCTAATTGCTTCACGGCCTCCTTGAGCTGTGTGATGCGTTCACTCTGAACATGGATATCTCACAGAGAGGAATTAAGGGACCGTGGCGGGAATGGTGCCGTGTCCACTTTTAAAGACAACCCAGATGCACGCATGCACAGAGCAATGTACCGACACACACACAAAGAAAGACTCTGCTCTAAGAGGTGTGACCAGAGAGGTCTCTAATAGCCTGACTGGAGCGGAGTGAGAACTGGAGAGAGCTTAAGCACGCCACGCAACACTAACACTCAAACAGCAAGCACAACTCGGCACAAGTTTGCCATGTCTTTAAATGCTTCATAACATAATGAGGAAGCCATTACTAAAATCTCATCTTTGTTGCACATTATGATGATGTACAGTGAAACTAAGAGACCACGGCACATTATGCCGATCCACTCGCACTGCTCAGATACTGCATAAACCCTGGTTTAATCAAGTCTAATTGTTGAGATTATGAGGACTTGTGTATGTTAATGCTTCAACAAACAGCAGAACTGGAACAAGTATTGTCCCTTAGGAGGGTTTGCACATTTTCCTCTGCTATTAGTACATGTTAAGCTACGAGTCAGCTGAAGACAAATATGATAATAGCTAGCGGATTAAAATTAGCGCTTCCTCATAAAAAGTCATCTGGCTTTATTCATGACTGCCAAACATCAAGTACTGTGTTCTGGGTGAAAGTAAGGAGTCGAGTTTTTCATGAGCATGTTATGCAAGATAGGGAGTGGTCTTATGTGTTGTGTACAAAAGTGTCTTGTGAGCAACTTGATTCACTTCTGAATCGAATAATAAATTCAGCGCTCTCTGGTCTGCACTGGCATGTTGACAATTATCAATTCCCTTTCCATTTGCAGTATAGCTAAAACCTAATACTGCAGCCACTTCTCTTTTGAACGCTCCCATCCAAACAGATAAGAACAGCATCTGACAGGCTAATTAATAATGAAAGCTTCCCTCCACCCTGGAATTCTATTCCCCCAATAGGATTTCTATTAATGCTGATTGACCCTGGCTAACTCAGTGCCACTCTGGCACAGCTCACCACTCACCCTGTGCCTTCTTACGTGCCAGTGCAGGTTAGCTGATATATGAATAATTCCCAGTGGACGTTAACAGTAAGAAGTAGGGCAGAGGATTCAGTGGTGTGCTCCTCTTCCCACCCTCGCTCTCAATCCCCTCATCAGCAGGCTGTTAATATTTAATTATACAAGCTTCATTTCACACTCTCCAGCTGAAACCATGAGGTGGAGATGGAGGTACAGGGGACCACTGTGAGGGAAGTGATGAAATAGAATACTTGGGGTTGGTCGAGGACACAAGGAAGAAAATAGATAAAGAAGCGGAGCGTGGAGGAGTGAGATGCGAGTAGCTCTGAGCCTGGAAGTTTTACCAAGTCAATTAAATACATTACAATATACATGTGTGGTGGTTTTGGACCCATAATAGGTGAATGCCTTTTTATAAGAATTCAAATCCCAGTGAAATGAAAGAGATGCCAAGACATTATCCAACACCTATAAATTACATTCATACAGAGCTTAATTGCATAAAAAAAATATAATTATTATTAACTATATGATTAACTTAATGATTAAAATCTTGTATAAATGTTCAGTGCCAGTATTTGTCATTGTTCCTATTTCCTTTTCAAATGAACATGTACCCTAGGCATGCTCTTCTCATAAATAAGCTGATAGGCTGCAGCAGAATAATCCATCTTCCCTCATGATGCTAATGTAACACAGTGTTCTGCATATCCTGCATCTACTCCTCGTATTTCCCTCTCTCGGTCTCTATGAAGGCATTTCACACTGCTGATGCATCTGCTGGCCATAAAATATATTTAAAAACTTTTTGTAAAGTTGAACCTATAAACTACAGATAAGTCATTGTCAGAGCAGAAAGTTTCTAATCTCTGAACCATAATTAATTCTAATAACAGGGGATCACTGAATCTGCGTCTTCCTGAAGTGTTTCTCTGTTCATTTTGCCGTTTTTTTTTTTGTGGCAGATAAGTGGTACTGATTTTCACACAAATTAGGCTGCTGTGTACTTTAGAAGTCCTCTCTGTCTTCCTCCACGCTGTGTTTACATTTTATACATGACCAATTTAGAAATCTGTCAAGTTCCACAGGCTAATGATGAGTACGTTCAAGGCACTGCTGGAACTTTCTAGTAATGTGGAGGTCACGTGCAATTTTAAGAGAATTATTCAGGAAATAAGGAACTTGCATGTAAAGTATTTAATGTTGAAAATTCATCCTAATATTAGACCTTTGGGCTATTTCCTTTTTAACAAATCTTGTAAGAGTGAGATCTTGCAGATGAAGTGGTAGAGCGTTAATAATTTATGTCTGAGCCTTTTTATAGAGCACAGCCCTTGAGATTCATAATTCTATTCACATTAGGCCTCCGAAAAAATTTAAAGTTTTAATAAATAGGTATTAAAACTTTAACTGATATTAATAGCGCCAATTAAAGGGCATACTGTGCAGTTATGCATCATTTCTGTACTGGTAGAGTGGAAAACCCACTCTGCAGAACCTCCCTTGGCCCTCTGTGCCTTTCACTCACTTTATCTTTCTCTCTGTCTCTTCTTCTATTTCTCACACACTTACTCCTTTATAACACTTCATCACTGAATCCTTTCCAAATAAGAGATAATACACAGAACTGACACGCCATTGCAGAGATTGTGTAGCCACATTAACATCTGTGCAAACCTTTTATGGCCGTCATAAATAAAAAAAAATTGTTCACTCTGCTATAAATGTGTGAGACGCAGCATTTTACTCCACCTCATCATTCCATAATCAATTCACTGAGCATTACTACTACAAGATGAGAGCGTCTGACCATCCGTAGTCGTGATTGATGAGCAATTTTCCTTGTCTCCCACATCATCGTTTCCTTTAGTGTGCCAGGTCAAATGATGTGTGTTAGTCAGCCAATAGTCGTTCATTTCAGTTTATGAAGTGGAACCTGTGCTGGATGGTCATGCCATTAAAGCCATTAGCATGCACGTCTTTCCTGCAGGTACCAAGCGCATGCATGTCGGCCTATTTTAACCAACGCTCTATTTCACAGGTGACTGAAACAGCCTGCATGCATGTTACTGCTGTTTATGTGTAGCCAGCTTTAGTAGCACTACAGGGGAAATGTAGGTTTTTTCTGTGTCCCTCTCTCTCACTCTTTTTGGTTTGCTCAGATGCACTACTGTACCCAGGGAGATATGGTGGATGGGAGAAAAGCGACTGCGTTTCCTTTGTTCTGCAGTTCTGAACTTAGGGGTATAATTTTCTTGCTGGAACCAAGAGAAGGGGTTGACTTAAATAATAGCTACTGTGTTCTAATTTGTGTAGGGATTTATCCTGCTGCTTGGCTAGTGTAATGTGTCTTGTGAGCTGATCAGTACGAGCAGTCGGAAAGGAATGAGATAGCAGAGTGGGGAAATGAAGACAGAGAGAAAAAGAGAGAAGGAGGCGGAGAGAGAGAAAAAGATCGAGGTTCAAAGAGAGAAAGAGGTTCTACTTCTTTGCTCCAGTGATTCCCCGAAGAAATTGATTCTCATACCTCCAGAGATCTCCCACTGTCCCCTTTCTCCCCTTCGTCCCGCCTCTATTACATACCTGTCCAGAGGATGAATGATCTACACATTACCCATGAGTACCACTGACCGGTACATGCATCAGTGACTCCCAGTGCTCAGGGACCTCAAAGACACGCTGAAGAGACAGAGGGGGAGACAGAACTGGAAAGGGTAGATGGATAGAGAAAAGAGAAACAATCAAAGCTGATGATGGAGATCGGCATGGGAAAGAGGGTGAGGGGGGGAAACCACCAATGTGACGAGTGAAAGAGAGTGGAGGTGTGATTAGAGCAACAGATGGAGATGTGCAGGTGAAGGCAGCAGCAGGTGAAGGGGATAATAGAGGCAATGAGTTAGTGCGTTAAAATGTAGGCAGGGGAATGAAGGATGAAGTTAAAAAAAAAAAGGTTAGGGATTCCCCATGAAAGAAATGAAGATCAGATGGAGAATGAGGCTCAGGGAGCTGGTGTGTAGAGGGTGTTAGACTTCTCCACCAAATAGCTCGGAGGGAGGCAATCAGCGCTGTGCCTGTGGTTTCAACCCTGTAGTTCACCGCTGCTCTCCCAGGGGATAGGTGTCACTCGTGTGGAGAAAGAGAGCAGCCACTTTAATGAATGGAGCTCTTTATCTGAGCCTGAACAGCAAGTTATTACCTACTGAGTAGACACTACGGAGCGGGCTCTATTTCCACGGCAGTGATCCCCAGGGCAGGGGGGAGAGCAGGAGGGGGAGGGAAGGGAGCGGTGGAGAGGGAAAGAGGAAGTTCATATTTGGTGCCTTATTTTGTAACAGGGTATGACATCTCCGGCCTCCATGCTATAACAAAGCCCCGAAGCATGGTCAAGCATCACTGAGGAGAGGAGCATTAGTGTAGAAGGCTGCAGGAAAACCACACAATAATAACACCCGCTGGGAAAGCCTCAAACTGTGTTGAATCTCTGCAACTCCTCTCTGCATTTCAATTAGGGAGACAGGAATGTTTTAAAAGTATTCATGCAAACATCCTCATTGCATTGAAAACTTCTCTTTTTGAAATCATTCTGTTTTTTGTCAGTCTAATGAAATAAGGTCATACAAAAAAGAGGGTTTGGAGTTGCCAAAGAAGAACATATTTCCACTCTTATTAACACTAGGGGCAAGTTAAAACTGAATTAATTCTTTACTGGACTGGAACCAATGATATGACTTACATGTTTCAGTTGTTTCAAGTTTTGAAAGAACTGAAATTCATATTTAACACATTATACAAAAAGCCTGTGGAAAATGTCTGCAATTTCCCACAGTCCAGTGCAGCAGGACTGTAGACTCTAAACTGCCCTTAAAATAACTATGAGTGATCTACATGTTTTAACCCTACAGTGACCTGACCTTCTGCCCACTGTCGACTCCAATCCAGCCGCTTGTGACTGTGAACAGGATTACGTGGGGGAGAACTATGATGATGATTATTATAATAATGAAAACTAAAACAAAGAAAAAGACAGATGCAAAACGTATAAGCAATGAATTCATTAATGTATCATTTAATAGTGTGTGTACCTGTAATTGTTCCAGAATGGCAGGCATTGCAGAGCTGAAGGATCAGGATAGAGCGAGTCTAAAACCCTCTGTTCTCCAGCTCTGCAGGCTCAGAGAACAGCCTGGTTCCCCTGACGCTGCCTGATAGCTTTAATTGGTCTCCTCTGGCTGGGAGCATAGCACAAGAATCCCTACACACTAATGGAGTGAGCTGCAACAAGAGTGATAACTTTCATACACTTGAGTGTGCACAAACATGTACATGTACTGTCAGATAGACAGACAAACATACATGGGTGAGTGTGTGCAAGCTTGCCTATATGCGCATGTGTACCCGTGCACGCAAACACACACACACACACACACACGCCCACACACACATACACTTTTGACACATACACACTTACACATACGTACAAAGTAAGCATTTAATCCATCTGGGATCCCTTCCAACTGTCTATCTCACTCCTCTTTGCATTGAGACACAAATCCATATGCTTGAAAACCTGTCATAAAAATCCCATGTGAATAAACTTTCCCCACATGCAGTGTTGGAAAGATGAGTTACTCCCTCCAGGATATGATTTCTACTTTTTGGAGGGTAGTGTGAAGGGACTCTTTGCTACATCCAAGGAGAGGTTAAACGAGATGAATCAGTGCCACACATTTAAAACTAGAAAAACACTCTTGCAAAGACTTTTCCCTGTTTTATGCAACTCCACATGAAATCCCATCTGGTGGACTGATAAGCTACAGTATGCTTCAAAAAGATGTAGGGAGGAGAAAAATAAAATATGTAGAAAGGGAGTATCATACAAGAGCTAATGTAAAATTCTTGTTATCAGTATAATTTGAAACCGATGCAGTTAGAGAAAATCCAGAGTGTGGTCTCTATAAATCATATATCTGAAACTTTGACTTGCAAAGTAAGTTTAAAAAAAAAAAAAAAAAAAAAAAAATCTGTTTTACACTGTTGACTCTCCAGGGAATGATTATAGATGTTATTATTCTCACGGACAGATGCTGTTTGTAGTGAGTAGACCATCTCCAGAGCATTGCAAGATGAGAGAGAACGAGAGAAAGAAAGACAGAATCCAGACAGAGAAGTAGACTGTAATACCACTAGTGGAAGCACAGTACATGAACCTCCTCTTTATCTAATGAGCATCCTAGACAGACAAAGACAGACACCACTCCCTATCTTCTTGCATTGCTCAGGTGGGAATTGCAGTGCTGAGGACGGGGAACTGCTAAAAGCTACGTAAACATACTGCACACCCAGCAACTCCCCTTTGCCTTAATATCAAAAACAGGCCTTGAAAAAATACATGAAAGACGAGCTGAGGGTAGGCGGGAGGGAAAGTCAATGCACAAACGATATAGGAAAAAGGAGAACAAAAATGAACTTTACAGTGGGAGCGGGATCCTCTTTAGCATTTAAGCTACGTGCATTTAATGACTGAATGAGAGCATGTCTGAAGTGCACAGAAACAAAGCTGACAGAGAAGATCAATCCACAAAACTCAACACATCTCAGCACCAGCTGTCACTCTAATTGCCTCCCTGTACCGTCATCTTAAGCGTCAATTCCATGCTAATGCTGCACCAGGTAATACTGGTTATAGGTCTGCAAAATACTCTACTTCCTTTAATGAGCGTTGCATTTCCATGTAGAGCACCAGCATTTTTTTCTGTAGCCACTACAGACCCCCCTGTTTGTGGAGTTAAGTTGTGTACAGTATTTTTTGCCATTATGGCATTGTGCCATTCTGGTTTCTCTAATGGGCTAAGCAGTGTTTACTTTTCAAAGACTTGCACATGAATTATTGATGGCTGTGAGCTGATTTGTGCTTGGAATTAGCCTAGAATAATCCATCTCGGCCTACCTTGCTTCTTAGGTGCCATGTCTCTCCCCAGGGTAAACAGGCTGACTGGAAACTTAGGTAGATTTGCACAGTAATTTGTTATCCTGATTTCTGCTGAGTGTAAAGTGGTTACTTAAAGTGACACAAGAAATTATGCTTAAGAGTTCAGCCCCTGTGAACACAATGGGAAGGTGACCAAAGGGCTTTAGATTTCTCGCAAAGGCTAAGGCATGCATGAATAAAGCCAAGTGAATAAATTAACTTTTTTTTTAATTCTTTTTATTAATCCTTGATCTGATCTTATACAGTAGACTGTTCATTATATATTATCAATATTTTTTATCAATTACCAACGGGTAATCATTGATCCCATCAGGATCAGGACATTGGAGAAGCAGAGCAACACTTCCAAACAAACTTGGTTATTGTCCTCTCCTCTCACCCTCCTCTCTTTTGTAAATTATTATAATGTAATTTAATGGATAATTCCTCTTTCTCTTCTTTCTAAACCTTTAATCATTTTCTGCCATTTTTCCTGCAAGGCATCAATTTTTGCTCCTTCATTTGGTTATGAGATGGCTGTTTATTCACTGTGGTTGCCCTCTCTTACTCCTACAATGGTCTTCAATGGAGAACGCCTCCCAGAGCCTTTCTGTTTGGTTTCTAAACAGCGAGGGAGATGAACCCTGGGAATTCTAGGATGTTTGGAGAACGGGATGTGGGACCTGAATACCTGATGCAGCAAATACACCTCATAATGTGATACTTTGTTATCCCTCTCTTGCTTTACTCTCTCTCTCTCTCTCTCTCTCTCTCTCTCTCTCTCTCTCCTCCAATCTCACACAACTGAATCTTATTACATGAGCCCAAAGGAAAGACGGAACTTACATTATTATTTGATTTAAACATGAATGTGCATTGACATGTATGATAAAATATATACTCAACAGTGTCCACTGTGACAGTGTGAAAAGTGAAAATTAGAATAGTTATCAGAGAAAGTCTGAAAGATGCTGGAGAAGAGCTGATGGAAGACACGACTTCTGTATCTGAAAATTTCTTCCCGCTGCGCTCATGTGAGTGATGCCAATTTGTCCAGACCCCGATTCATTTTCTTGGCCCTCTTTGGTGTCAGAAAACGAATAGGCTTCGCATCTGAAGTTTGGTAATAAACTCTTGGATTAGATCCATCGCTCGGACAGAAATGAACCAGCCTGAGCAAAGAATAAAGAGACGTTTCCTCAGCAGTCTGTCAGAGGCAACTGGCTCAGCTTTCTTTCCTGTTTGCGTGTTTTTTTTTTAACCATTTCAACTTATTTATTTTTGGCCTGAGAATACCCATCTGCCATAACTGTGGTGACATGCCTTTGAGCAGCTGATGAGGTTTGAGAGCACAGCACTGTAGAGGGAAAAAGCCTGCTTAATTAGTGTGACTGTGGAGTCGGGAGATGTGTTTATCTCATTATGGGCATTTGAATGAATATTCACATATCCTTGCTCAGAAGTTTATAGCCATTATTAAACACAAAAAGAAGAAATCCAAAAGCTTGAAAAGGGGCAAAAAAAAACTATTTCAAAAGATAATGTGAAATCTAATGTTTTATTTATTACTGATTAGTTTGGCTCAGAGTTTAGCGCGAACAGCAGAGGTACGGGTAGTTGTTTCATGTTTCAGCAGTGTATGAACAACACTCACCATGACTTTTAGCAGCTCTTTCTCAGGTTTCTCAGGTGTCCGTGTACTGAGCAGAGACAGATGTACTCTGTCTACCACTCCCTGTTTGCCCCTCCCTGTCTGCATCCCTCTGTTTCACCCTGCTGAGCTAATCCAAGCTGGCCAAATCCCTCTGCCGAGCAGGCCTACATAGGCGCGGTCCTACTGGGAGCAATATGCCACCCGCTTCCCCGGCAATGCCAGCACTGTAGGGCTTCGAGCCCAACTGTGGCATTTTGTCAGTAAACAGACAAAGATGTATGAATCATCTAAGTGACTCGGAGCAGGTCGTCCTGCGACAATTACATGTTGTTGAATCATGACAAACAGATATTTGCTCCATGGGATTACTACAGCCCTGTTCCCAGGTGACACCACGCAGCAACACAGGCATCTCTGGGCAGACATGCGCTAATCTTCCAGACCTGCCACACAACATCACATACAAAGCTGACTTACCTTTTAAATGGAGCCACTCCACGAAAGAGAGAACAGTTATGATAAGCTACAGTCTACATAGTCAATTACACCATAGCCTGTATGAATGGCCTGAAAACTCCATCCACCAGTGCAATCAGTGTTGCACCCTACTGTGCAGAACACAATATTAAATTAAGTTCATCCATTAAGGGAACAGGCTGTTCTTGTATCTAATTGGCAGTTGAGGCTTAAGAACAGGATTGTATAAGAAAGAGTGGCGATCAGTTTACTTCCATCTCCGTTCTTTTTGTTATACTTGTCTCAGCTTTTACGTGCTCTCCGTCTTTGCTTGAGAAATGTTTCAATGCCCAGATAGCTTTAATGAGACTAAGATGAGCGTCTGCTGAGGCTCTCTTTGTGTGGTTTTGTCTTTATCTTTATCTCTGGCTAACACTCAATTGGACATGTTGCAGAGTTTAGCCTGGCAAACAAAACACATTATAAGCCTCCTGTGAGCAATAATGAACAGCGTTTCACAAAAAAAAAAAAAGAAAAAAGAAAAAAAGCTACTTTCTGTTTCATGTGCAGGTGACCTTATTCACAACGTCTATTTTCACCAATCCTGTCACAGATATTTCAATTTTGCTCATTGGCGAGTTCGCACTGAAACCTACAGTGTCTTCTGCTGGCATTTGAATTCTACATATACTGGACCTTATTAGTTGGCCTCTGGGATGCAATATAGACAAGATCATGTCTGTAATGAACCCTCTTTCCTGCAGAGCGCACACAGTTGAATTAAAAAAAATAAATAAATAAAAAAAGGTCAAAGTAATCATGGTTCTCGTTGCAGGGATCCAGAGTAGCATGAGCAGGACTCCGCAGAAAAACAAACCATTGCATGTTCACACATACTCATTCAGTCATTACTGATACAGAGGAAGGCCAACGGAAGGTCCTCTTACTGCATCAGACACAGGGTGTTGAGTGGTTTCACTGCATGTAAGAAAAACATAGGAATGCGTTGATTGTGGTTCAAATAAATTCTATTAAATTAAGATTGTTGTGTTTTTCTTGTAGTTTTGGACAACTTCAGACAGCCAAAGTATGATTGAGCTGACTGAGCTGGAATGAAAACTCAAAATTCAATTTAAACTAGCTTGGATACTGACAGAGAACTTGTGTCATTAAATATACTAGGAATATACCGTAGTGACGGAAGAGGGAGAGTATGGAAACAAAAGGTGGCAGACAGAAAAAAAAGACTAAGAATCTACAGCATCGTTAGGGGCTGCACAGCAGTCCCTAAGTGTATGATGGTGATTTGAGCTAAATATTAACACCAGCATGCTAACATGCTCACAATAACAATGATAACATGCAGGTATATTTACACGTTTATCATGTTCAACATGTTACGTTGGCATGCTAAAATACTGACCTTTGCTAATAGACCTTAACTACAACTGATGGAAATGTAATACGTTTAGCAGGTTTTGTTCAAAGTATTGGTAATTTAAAGTAATTAAAGTAAGTAATTAATTAAGTAAAATAATTTGACCTGATGATGGTGCAAGATGGCAAGTCAGACAATCATCAATGTTATTACAATTCATCCTGTGGGAAGCAAGAATGTGCAAACCAATTTTCATGGCAATCCATCAAATCGCTGTCAAACTAAAAATGTCAACCTGGGTGGGTCTAGATGAAAAGTCAAATGAAAACAAAAGTCATTCAAAAACATCAGCTTAGAAGCACACATGTCCAAAATGTTGTGTCATTCCATCCAGTAGATCTTTTAACTGATTTACTGATGGAGTGAAAACCTTGCCCTTCTAGTCGCACATGATGATATCAGGAGAACATCAAGGTCATTAGGATTCATCCTGTGGGGTGCTTAGATAACTGTGCCAAATTTAATGGCAATCCCTCCAATAGTTTTTGAGACATTTCCCAGAAAACGTTAACCTGCTACTGGTACTCATGGAAAAGTCAAGGGGATCACAAAAGTCAGTAGGATTCATCCTCTGGGACCAAGAATGCAAAATTTCATGGCAAATCATCCAACAATTTTTGCAATATTTCAGTCTAGAACAATAACGCCATTACCATCCAGAGAACCACACGGCAAGCCAGGTTGAAAATCAGAAAGAACTATGTATTGTTAGGGTAATTAGTAAGTGCGTAAGGAGCATACCGTCTGAGATTACATTCATTAAAAAAACTTTGGTAAACAACGTAAAAAGCCAATATCAGAAATTCTTGTTAACATTACCAGCAGGGCTCTCTCCCATTAGTCGAGTGTGCAGAACATTGTGGAATGCTGCCCCTGCATTGTAAAACGATGTGCCATTCTTACCATTCATACACATGTGCCAATTTTAGGAAAACACTGTTGTGTTTCTTTCCAACAACCCATTAGTAAAATGTATTCTAACACTTACATAGAGTACAGCCAGTTGGTAAAACTTATGAGTCACAGTGAAGTAAAGCACCACCTGTATCACCATATGACAGATATGTGATCAACAAAGCTCTTTAGATTTGCACTGTTATGAAGACAGATGTCTGAAAATAATTAAAAGCATTACTTCAGCTGATATTAAGATCATTTATCTTTTCATTACAAGGATTTGAGGGAAGTGAGTTGACAATGCTCCACACAGATATTTTCCGTTTTTGGTATTTGTCATATTTTTCTCATAACTTGTTATTTATTGTTTGATTTAATAAAAATAACTTCCACCATGTAGCCTATATACCGTCACCCAGTGAAGTCAACAAACAAATGAAGCAATCATTGAGCTATGAAGAATACATGTAGGCTACTACATGTCTGATTTATCAAGGGCTATAGTCATTGTACACTATTTACAAGAAATCTGTATTAGAGATTATAAGTGTCTGTAATCCTGTCATAAAGTGTACTTGAAGTTGCGAAAGTTACACAAATAATCTTTCACATACCCATTTATAAATACTGTTGTTTGGAATAAATGATGAGGAACTAATAACGACAAACTTATGCCTCTTTTCTGCTCCTCTAAGCCAAGGTAATATGATTATAAGAAGATTTTACAGGCCACAAAAGTCTACAAAAGCATATAATTGCCATACACAAGGTGCTTAGATACTGAATCATTTATTTATTTAAAACTGAGATTCATTATAACTTAATGTCATACAAATATTTCACGTGTTGCTTCTGCAGCAATTATTTTTTACACTGATTTTACAAGTCAAGGAGTTAAAAAAAAAAAAAGGACGGCCTACTCCCACAAATTTAGTGTAATGATCTTCTTGTTAAAAAATACTCAGATGGTTTTAATTCTGCACTTAGTATCATGTAAACATAGAAAAGTGCATGTTTTGTAGAAAAGGTGTGTAATTGAAGAGCCTTATATGTTGTGTTGGTTATAAAATCAAGGAAGCAGGATGGATTTCATTATGTTATCTCTGAATAACACTGCCAAATCATCACACTCTGATGTGAACGTAGTGTCGGAGAGGCTTTTTGGAGCTGGATTTACGAGGCTGTTAATAGCTAAGGAGATCATATGAGGATTACAACATTGTGATTACCAGTTACCAGTTATGATAATTAAAGCCCTGTGCATTTCTAAATACTGCGTTAAACAGCGAGCTGCTCTTTGAGAGTGCTGAAATAAACCAGTAGTCTAGTTTTCTCTCTTTACTTTTATTTTATTTTGTCTTTAGGTTGAAGACATCCTTAATTCAATTTGGATGTATTCTGTGTAGTTCTGTGCTGTACTGTGAGAGGTAGCCTCTAGCTAATTATTATAGCTACCAAACCATCACAAGACGTGGCAAGAAACTTTGAAGGTAAATTATTAATAAACTTTAAAATTCTCAGCAACTTCAGGCATAAGATAATATTCCATAACAATCATCTATTACAATAAATACATCCGTCTTTAGACCACATGCAAACTCTAGGCTCAGTTTGTGGGTGCAGCTATAAGTCAAACAAAAAAAACAAAAAAAACAATGACATGCGTTGAAGGACAAATCTGAACAACTGGCTAACGGTCGATTTGTCCTCATGGTACCTTTGCTGGAATTCAACCTCCTTGGATCTAAAGAAAGTGCTTCCTTGTAAAACTGTACTTTCAAGTGGTTTCCCCAAGTACTTTTGAAGGGGCTTTCCAAACCAAAAGTTGCATGAGAGGCTGGGAGCAGCAGCCACACATTGGCAGAAATGCACATACATTTAATTCAAATTCTGTGTCTTAAGACTCCTCAACTGGAGGTACTTTCAAAAGTGAAAGAAATTACTGGTGTGAGGACAGAATCTGGCTCCAATTTAGCATTGGAAGGAAGATGTTGAAGAAAATGTAATGAGGGAAAGGTCTGGAAATGTACAAATTTAGACAGGAAGGGGCTGGAGAAAGAGAGAGACAGAAAGAGAAGTTGAGATGAGAGTAATGTCCTTGTGTGGATGCAAGTTGACAGGTAAATTAGCACTTGTGGCTAATGGGGCAAAAAGCAGCCAAGCCCTTGTAGGCACCCTTTCACTCTGACAAACAGGCAGTTTGTTGACCCAACCATTGCCTCTGTCACTCCGTTTCTCAGTTTTAGCATTTAAACAAACACCCTCCCACTTTGACACTCACACACTTACTGACATACTAACAACACACACTCCAGCACAAGCTCACATTAAGCTGCCATGCGTGGGCGCAGAGAGAACTTAATCTAATAGGATTTAGAATGAATCAGAGATGAATCTTGAAATGTTCAAAAAGGTTTTGAGATGTTGGCCTTTTCACTGATCATCTATCATGCTTTTTTAGCAGAAATGAGAAGCAGTGAAAAATCATGGATCACAGCATGCATCATGAATAGCGTGTGTAGAGTTGTTTACAATCTGCTCATCAAGGCGAGGGGTAAATCTCTCTCATGCAGCTTACTTTTTTCTCCACCTTCCTGCACATAGCCGGAATCAATAGCCAGATTGCTCGTCTCTCAATCTCTCTGCCATTCGTTTTTCTTTCCAATCACTTTGCTGGGTATACCCCTTGATGCCATGTTTGAGTCATAAATCAACGCCTTTGCAAAGTGGGAGAGGTGGGAGTGGACGTATGTCCTGTATGTGCCTGTGTAGCGAATATGTGCACATGCATAAGTGTTTGTGGATCTGCCTAAGAGAGACCACGGTTGAGTATTAGCACATATCAGTGTGCCTGTCTTCTCGTAGCGGGTGTCTGAATGTTTCATCTAATCATTAAATGCTGACAGGCTTCACAAAGTAGCGCCACTGATCCCCGTCAGAGGAATACAGGGCCTGACTTCATTAGCCCTGTTAGTACTAAGCTGCTTTACCCTCACTCACGCCTGGCTTAACCTGCACAGTGATAAATGCTGAAAGGAGAAGGGAAGATAGGCAGAGGGAAAGACGGGTGAAACAAAAGGGAAGCAGGGACAAAGGCATTTAAAGAGAGAGGCAAAGGTACCAAAGTCAGGTACAGAGGATGAGGAAGTAAGAAATGGGAGGGGAACATTAGGGCACAGAGCGTGTGAACCTGGCGTTTTCAGAGGCAGGGGAGGGGATAAAGCTCAAAGTGGTGTTTGAACTGTGAGGGATTTACAAATGCAAAAATGAGCAAAACAATCAATTAACTTGTGTTGCAATTAATCAATTATTACGCCAGCACATCGACAGCCAAAGTGCTTAACTGAGACTCCAGCGTGAGGCTTCGGTGTGTTGAAGAATTAGCATTGACCTCTGTGCACACATATGCATCCACACTCATGCACAAGCGAATCCATGCTTGTGCATATGCATCTAAGTACATAAAGATATGCACATACATCTTTGTTCTCAGCATATTTCTCCAGTACATTCATCTGGTTTCCCTCCTACCAGGAGCCCCACTCCCCTCTCACTCAGTCTTTTTCTCCTGCCAGCAGAGGTTTTTGGCTGGCTTAAGTACGCCCACAGGCCCCTGAGGGACAGCCCATGACGGATGGCACTGCGTGTGACTCCAATTCGATTCAGCCCATTTGATAAATTTATTGCTGGCATTTTGAAAATGAAATTAGAGGGACGTCTCCTAGAGACTGTTTTTCCAGCACAGGTGCCATAAATATACTTCATTTGGCAGAGGAGAGGGAGGAAGAGTGTTAAGGGGGTGGAGAAGCGTTGGATAAAGGATGTCATGGCAGGGGGGCAGATAGTGGGGATGTTCCACAGAAGTAAAGAAGTAAAGAATAAGGTCACATTATAATGAGGTTCTGTATTAATCATGATATTGGCAAGGAACAACAGTAAAGGTTATTCAGCAACAGTCTGAATACTCCCTGGACCTAAATACTACATGCTATCCTTCAGTCTAACACATACTGTTTACTGTTACATCCTTCTCTTTAAACAGGTGTAAGACCCTCTTTCATGTTGAATATTGATGGAATGACAACTGTGGGTTGTTGGCATTGCCAGTGCACACACATGTCCTGCTTTTTCCATCTTTCATGCTCAAGCACACACTCACACACACCCACATACCCACAGAAAAACTTGTATGTCCAGTCTTCTAGGAGATGTGCAGACACAAACACATGGTTTATGTACATTATCTTTGCCTCAAGGCCCCATGCCTCTTCAGTACCAATGGCGCTGTCATAGCTGCATAGCCATCTATAACTCACAGTGTATGAATGAATACGGCAGGCTATTTTTCTCCATGACACTCTCAATGTGTGGGACCAAGAGACATTGAATGTTTTTGTTGATGCTTCTGACTGAACGGATTTGAACTGGACATGTTGCACGGGAAGAAAAGAAAGACATACAAACGCACAAGTCCGAGATAGACGTGGACACACACACAGGCTAACAAAGGTGAACATTCATTCACCGCTGGGGTTGCGTGGCCTTATTTGTCTCCCTCTCGTTCAGATATGTATGCAAGTGCGGCTGTGGAGGGATGATGTACGGCGAGCCAGCCTCTGCTCCCCTTCAACATTCATCAGCGAGCGAGGCTTGGGCAACCGACATCACTTACCTTTATAGGCCCATCTGACAGCATCGCACACCGAATAGTCATCACATACATAGCCCTCACAACGGTGTGTATGTGTGTGAGTGAGGGCATACTAAGTGTAACCTGTCACACAGATGTAGTCTGTCAATGCCTCTTGCACTGTATCTGCAAGCGGCTTGAACAGATCTGGAGCCTTGTAAGGTGAAAAATGTCACCATGTTCCCAAAGACACACTCCTGCTGTTTAGGTATTTCAAATATACATGTTGTGCACATTATATCAGACCCAGGTGACAATGAAAATATTTTCACCTGCGTTCTGTTCTGCTCTGGTATGAGCTCGTGCGAAACAAAACCCAAGTTCTTAAAAGCACAGCAGGGAGTCAAAGAAAGTTTCAACAAAATCAGCGGGGAGTTCTCCTGAGTGATTGTCTGCTTCTGCTTTGCAATCACAGAGCGTGACACACCCTCTACCATTACTGTATCTTCACTATGAGGAGGAGAGAGATGGCACTGCTTGGTGCAACACCTGCAGGCTGCCACTCAGAACAAGACCCCTGGAGCTGTTTAGACAGTTTGACTGTCTGGCCTCATCATCTTACAAAATCAAAACAGCCTACAGGTACATTCCTACACACACCTCCCCTCGCTACACCTCCCGCCTCTCCCCGAAGATCCACTATGCAAAAACAATCACCTCCCCCAACCTCACATTAACACACATATGAAAGTGTGGAGGAGTCTAAACAGAACTTTGATTAGTCTGAACATAAGACTTACAGAAAGCAGTGCATAAACACAGACTGTGGGCTGTCTATCATTGCGGAATCGCAGGATAATTTAGTCTAGGTATCAGTAGGTGTGAGTGATTGACTTTGTAATCAAACAGATTGTTCTGTGACGGAAACACTGCATGACTCAATTTCAAATCAGCATCAACAACACCAGGAAATGTTATTCATCTCATTAGCAAAAACTGAGAATCCGCACAGACACACAGAACCACACACCTACATGCCACCCATCTGAAAATGCAAGGGGATCCACAGGTGACTGATTGAGGGCTGTCTTACCTTTTTGTGATGATAGTGTGGTATCTGTAGATAAAAGAGAGGAGACACACAGAAGAATGTGTTAGGAGCTGACAGGCTGCTGCATAGCAGACACTTAAAACGCAGGAGATGACAGGGTTGGGGGGTAAGGGGGTGGTTGGGGGGGTACAGAATCAGGGAGGGTCTCTCATCTTAGCCCTGCAAAGAATATCCACTTTGCCACACTCATTCACACTTAGCTGTGCCTGAATATGCAAACACACAGGGGAAACATACAGTACATGCACTACGCAATACCCACAAACACGCATAGCAGCTTTTCTCCAATCCATAAAGAGGGACTGTGTGGACGAAAAAAAAAAAAAACATCTGAGTAAACGCATCGAAGAGAAGCCTCTAGTAGAAGGATGAGAGTCTCCAGACCCCTGCAAATCCTTGATCTCTTACACAATTTACCTTGAGTGAGCTTTCTAATAAGTACAAATAATGCCACTGAGGTGCAGCAAGACAGAGCAAATCAAATCCTTTCCTTAAGCATTTTAGGTTCTTACTCAGAGCCCACAAGAGACACTCCCGGCCCACAAGGCATGGATCAAAACATGGGCTGCTTGGAGGAAAGGATGTACTGCAACACACTTTTTATACAACACAGAACATTTACAAAAAACCCAAAAGGAAGGGCATGTGGTAGCGAAGGAGAAAAATACAGTAAATTTAACTTATTGTTCCTATAAAATATTAACCAGGACAGTTTTTGTAAGCTCCCAAGGTTTCATTTTTATTTAATAGACATGTCAAACTCGCAGTGACTAAAGAATAAATAAGAAACAAAGACAAAATACTCTTTTTTATAACTTTCAGCAGTTCAAATCCTTTAGAACATTTCTCTACTGGCCAGTTGCCCAAAAAGCCCAACTGGCCACAGACATGGGAGGGGAATAATTGAATCCGGATGGATTTGTGGTGTACTGGGCTGAGGAAGTGATAATCCAAAGCTCTGCCTAATTGCCAGAGTAAAGACAGCGTCCATTGTGGGGGTGGCATCGGTGTTTATCAAGGCAGTGTGGCGTGGGATTGGACTGAGCATTAGGGCTTTACACACTTTTGTTTTGTGAGGTGTTACAGTGGATTTGAGCAAACATTGGCCCTCTGGTTATTACATGGTCTGATTGTCTGCTATGCGACTGTCCATAAGCTCTGCATGTCTACCCTAATCTGAGAGGAGGCTTCAAATAATTAGTTAGTGAAGCACTCTCACAGCCCAGTGCAGTCAACCTTATCACTAAAAGAAAATCCTTGGTCCATTTCCTTTTCACCCCAAAGGCTTACAAACTCTCACCACTGTTAAAACCCTCAGGGTAGCCACATAGCCAATAAAATATTATCCAACATGTCATAACCACTGGCCCCTATCCTACTTTTTTGTCATTTGTTATGTAAAAGAAAGACTACAGTATGTCAAACAGAAATGTTCTGGCAAGTGCTAGTAGTACAAGCAGGCTGTGTTAAAAATGTCACGGCTAACTTTTCTAAGTAGACCATCATTTTCCAAAGATTATGAAACATTTTTCAGAAAACTGAGAAAAGGAGAGATAAGTCACTACCTGCTTTGTCTGTGGTGACTAACATACCTGATTTGTCCATTCAAAATTTCAATTTATTTTCAACTTCTACCTAAGATGATGACAACATTACAATAATGGGGGAAGAGAAACAAATCTGCTGTTGAGTTATCAGTGTAACTTAATAAGTTGAACACAGTACTGTGGATAAACAATGAGAAGGTGAAGCTTTCCCAAACAGACCTTGAGATCCCTCAACAAAAAGCTTGAGACAAAATAACTTAACTTTGATTTAAATTTAATGTAACAAGGCATAATTTAAATTATGGCTTAATTAATTGCCCCTATGCACAGCTACCTGGAGTAAACAGCAGGGTGCTTCTCTGTGAGCCACTTTCTCTCTGTGCACTCTGATGGGGTAGGGGAGAATTTTGAAGACAGTGTAATAACATGCTCTCTATTACCAAAATTTTAATAATGATAAATAATGAACACACACCAGCTTGGTGATAATAAATAATCAAAAGGAAGCACGTCTCTCCCCTCTACAACTTGCTGGGTCGGAGCAAAGATATCATGCTGATTGGTGTCAGCACACATAAATAACTCTGTGGTTTAGGGAGGTAAAGAAAACCACCGTCATTGATTATTGCATTTCTTCCCAGCTATCATTGGCTTATGTGGATTTGGAGACTAATTTGCAGTGAATATGTGAGTGGCGTTTTGATGTGCCCATGCTCCCGCAGCAGTACTCCTGTGGGTTTGAGTACTATGTAAAACAGGCCATATGTCAATACAGCTTTCCCACTGCAAAGGAATGTATGCAAGCTGAGTAAAGTTATGGCTGCCCAAAAGCATGCCCAAGGACACTAAAGGCTACATTTTGGAAATGCATTCAAAAAATGACCAAATAAAAATCTCCCAGCTGCGTTGCTTTACAGTTCAGAATTGCAGCCTTTCACTGTCATAGAGGATGAAAGAAAGTGGTAGGGGAGAAAAGCAATGGAGAGGAAGACTGGCACAAGACAATTCCTTATTTCCTTACTATTTAAGTAAACATGTGCCTTTTTACATCAGACTGTAATGAATGTTATTTCTGTGGTTTGAAAGGAAACCAGTCAAAAGGCAAACATAGACCACACCGCATTTTAGAGATCCCAATAGTGTAATAATCAGGAATGGTGACAGAATATTCATGATAACATACAGTATATATCATTCATCTTGTGTTTGATGACTTTTTGATCTAATACACAATAAAGCTAATAAACATTATGACATGAAAAACTGTCAGCTTGAAATTACACAAAATGACAGGCTACATTTACTGTATTCCCTTTAAAGCAGATAGGGAAGTTTCTGTGCTTGAATTGTATGAAGTGAGGCCCTACTGACTGACATCCACAGAAAATGGGTTTACACCAAAATCCTGGATCCATAAAGGGATCATAAATAAAAGAAAGAATCATTAATGATGCTTGCACACAATGGGAAGTAACTACTAAGCCTTCTGCCCTGTGATGTGGGATGTGTAGCTGAGAGATAATAGGGTTCAACACTATCCATGTGGTACACATCAATTGGGGAGCAGCACCACCAAGATGGTTTATGTTGGCACATTTACAGCACTAGCTAAAGACAGGCAACCAATAAAATAAACACTTTCTTTGCCCATACAAAGAACCCAGCTTCGGTTGCTTCAGGCCCTGTTTTTAAGACCTTTGTTCAGTGGTGAACATGTGTCATATAATTCAGGGGTATTCAGAAACCGGTAAAATAAGCTCCTCCTTTATTTTCCCTGGTGTGGTTGCCAACCATCCTCTTTCTGCTTTGCCACGTCAGCCTGCCACAGCAGAAGAAAATTCACATATGAAGAAGAGAAGGCAGCAGAGGTAACGACTGGCTAGTTGAAGGAACCATTACAGCTTTTATGTCACCATCTCTTTTCACTGTAATTTTTGAATTTTGAAAATTAAACAATAAGGGTGTTCTGCACTTTATCTATCCAGAGGATGGACGGGTTTTTTTTTTGTCTACAGTAATTTTGACGAGACCCATTCACTTGACAGAGGAAAAAAGAAAAATGATTCTCTATCGAGCTGAAGTTGGGTTTTTATACTCTAATGCTCTCACATGACAAATAACACAAACGTCGCCAAACTGTGCAAAACATGCTGTGTTGTACAAGTTGACAAACACTTTGTACCATAGATGATTGTCATTTTCAGTTGTCAGCACTTTTTTTTTGCAGCTTGGCACAATTTGTACCATCTGTCACATGTGAGCATCAAAATATAGAAGATTATACACAAGGCAAGATTCAACTTGGGGGAGAAAGCTTTCTCTCTTTGTCACCAATGAGCTGCTTCTTTCCAACCTTACTGCATGTCTAAATGAAGAATTTGCACACCTGCACCACACTACATTGGAGCCATAAACATTGTGTGGATTTAACTTTAGTTAATGATGATAGTGACCACTATCATTAGCAGTGATAAGAGTAGCTCCAAAAATAGTATCACTCAGCTGAAGATGAAAAATTTCTTAAGATTTCACCCTGCTTTCCTCTTTTTACGCTCATCTTTCTCAAAAATCGTTCCCATATTTTGAACATTGTTTACTGTTACAAACACCGTGTTACACTCATTGCGAGGACAGCTGGATAAATTTGCCACACAAATGCTGTAGAGCAGCTGTTTCTAAGGGGTAGATTGCATTCTTAAAACTGTAAGAAATTCTCTGTTTGGGAATTCAGGGAAAGAAAAGTTCATCTTCTGATTGCTGCTCTGCATCTCTTAAGTTGCACAGTTGGATTTCAGAGGTCCTCAAATGCTCTCGGGTCATTAAACTCAGCACACAAAAGATAATGGGAACATAGAACAAAAGCAGTTGATGATTTGCATTTAAAAAATCACACCAATAGAAGGTTTAAGAGACGTTGTTAGATAAAATTAACTCACAGCAGTAACTGACATCCTGTAATACACATGGTCCATTACAGTTGATGAGTAGCCAGGCTCACAGGTAATACTGTAGATGCATGGTGGCTCTCTCGTACTGTAAATGTATGCTAGTATGTGGGTGTTAAAGAATCACCACTGATCCTTTACATACAGTATAAATCCCAGACTGATTGAATTAGACTGCTATTGGAAACCTGTCTTCTACTGACCTCTTAAAGTTGTGGCTTTCCAGCAGTCCTCTCTGGGAATAGTTTTAATTACACACAGAAATTGGGTTCGATTTTATCCCAATCATGAAGTGAGGAATTCCTACAGTTAATCATCACTTCAAGACAATGGGAAACGATATAATCACTGGAAAGGGTTGCAAGTGTGTATGCAGGAATATATATTTCTTGCATGACTCCATCTGTGCATGCACAGAAATGTAAGTACATTCATATACTGTATGTATCTGCATATGAGCTGTGTACAGGCAGTGTGCAGTAAAGTGTGCAGACTGCGATGGAAACAAATGCTGCTGTCTTCAGATGATTTACCACTATTGATATATCATCACTATAATGTAATTAGGATAAATTCCAACACAGTAGCTGTTCATCTCTTAATCACACTCACTTGTAGACAGTGAAAGCTCAACAGTTAAAGTTATGAGCTAAAGACCACGCTGTGTGAAACCAGTCAGTTGATGCAGATGTTAATGATTCTACGAGGACAATCTCATCTCAGCTAAAAAAAATCATATGACTCATACATACATATAGAGATACAGATAGAATTCATATGTTTGCTGCTTTAACACCCTAAACCAAACATTGCTCCAAGAGTGAGTGCCAACTTCTACTTCTGGGGAAACAACAATGCAAAAGTCCACAGTCGATCACCACCACAGTTATTCTACCAAGAGGTGATTGAAGGAAACATGAAGCAGGAAGCTCCAACATAAAGTCAAGATGACAGCTTCAACTTATACTCAAAAATGTAAATGACAGGAAAGTGCACTGGCATACAGAAATAGACTGTACGTAACTTTGCTTATTGGCATTGTTTTTTTCCTCTGATATGCAAAACATGAAATGTCCCATATTTTACACTCTTCCTGTGTTTTATTTGAAGTTTTGATGTATATAAAATTATATTTTTGTGGTGTTTAGTGCCAAAAACCATCTCAATGTGGTTTTAGTTTGTGTCAGACTCTGGTTCCATGACATCCAAACATTGTGCAGCATTTCCTCAATATTTTTCTGTCTTGTAGCTTGCTAGCTTGGTGACAAAATGACCACTCAGTGTTGTTTTTGCTAAAGTTAAAACAACAAAAAAGAAAGTTGGGTCTGGGAGGGCCAGGTGGGCTGTGAGGGCAGTGACTGTTTTGTTGTGACATCACAAAATGACTCTAGTCCTAACAGCTTGTTTTAATGCACGGTTTCTGAACACAGGCTGTGTGCATTTCTCTGTGGATTGAGTGTTTTGATACTTAGACAGTATTTATGTAGCACCTAGATCTGCTTAATAATAATAAAAAAAAAGACATGGAAATTCTCACTTTCTACAATATGGGTACTTTAACATACCATGATTCATGAACCTAATATTTTAAAAGCACATGCCTGTGCCCTTTCCAGAGAAGAAAACAAGGAGACAGAACACAATCCTGGGTTTTAATTAGCTGAGTGTAGTGCATGCTCATCTGCTATGTACTGCATAGGGAGAGCGGGGAGTGCTGCCTTCTTGCTCATTATGTACTAATGAGTTGTCTATTAATGAAAATGGAAAGCATTTATTTTGTGAGCACAAAGGGTTCAGCTGGATTAATTACTGCACTACAGCAACAAAATGAAAACAGAAAGTGCAGCATCACTCTTGTGTGGCACATTACCCATTAACCAACTGTTATCAAGGCCTGGCGAATGGTGCTGCGTGACACACACTAGGAACAGAAACTGTTTGCACAGGCCATTAAAACTTCATGTGAACTGCACTTGACATCTTCTACGTACTTTCTGTGATACATGCTTATTCTCAAATGAATCAATACATGTCAGCTCATAAAGCATCTTGTCAGTGTCACATAGCGTAAACACTGCTAGATAATAATGAAGAGCATTTCACCACTAGGTCTGAATTTCACAAAAACCTTTCTTTGCAAAAAAAAAAAAAACAATCTATGCTAATTGCATCATTGTGTGCCCAAGTGTTGAATTTATATCTGTCGGCTGGAGCAAAAAAGGATGAAAATTACTGACTAGAGAAATAAAATAAATTGATAGTATTTTGATTTAAAAGATGCTCAAAACTGCTTCTTTGGGGGAAGTGGAGATAAAGACCTGTGAAAATGGCAGATCATGTTCTCAACATGAAGGCGAGAGGGTGACACGAAACCAGAGGGAGGGAGCAAGACTGAGTGCGCAGGACCATGCCTCATCATGAATTCACATAGCAGCAAAAGTGAGATCCCCGCGATGATAGCATAATTTTATTGTGCTGTATTTCTTTTCAAATGGTGATCAGAATCGTCCTAATAGTCCACTAACAGCTTGATTTCCCATTGGGCTTTCCTTGGAGAGGTCAGGGGTATGGGGAGCGTGTGGGCTCTGGCAGCCTCAGCAGATGGTTCTTGATCAGATATTAGAGGCTGGGCAGCGAGGTCATCTGGCCGTGAGCATTCTGCCCCGCCTGGGGGAAACAACCCCGTCTGAACTGCCGGCTCTAGCTCTGGTTCCAGCGCCAGACGAATAGCTCTGTGTCCCAGCCAGACTGCAGGGACACTGGAGCAGTGACAGACTGCTGTCCTTAAGCCTTGCGACAATCTGGGCAAAGCAAACTCAGAAACATGTTGTCTGCTGTAGTTTATTTTCCTCCAGGAATTCATTTTACCCTATTTGGGTTGTACTTACATGATTTGATGACAAATGACGAATGGTTATGTAACTACCTTTGTCTCTTCTCTCTTGTAAAAAATAATCACAGTGATAACCAAAATCCTACTTAGCTGGATTTGCAAAGCTATCCTTTCATTCCCATCACTCACTGTCCCTATTGTAGCGGTGTCTGGAGGAAAGTCAAATCTCTGAATAACAGGAATGCATTTAGAAAATCAGCAATTTGAGGCATCAATAGTGTTGTATAACACATCACAAGGAGGATCAAGTCTTTCTTATTAAAATTGAATATTAATCTGAGGATGTCAGAATGAGAACGTCTTTTGTAAAAAAATAAATAAAACGATAACAGAAATCCTACTTAGACAACTCTGAATCATTTATTGGTATTCCTATCTTCAATTTTCTCCAACCTGCCTCATTTGTCCGTCTCTCCCTCTTCCATCGACAAAGCCACAAAGAAAGTGGGGTGAATAAACACGACAATCTGAGCTTTATTTATCCTTTCCCCGGCGACAGTGGCAGTCTAAAATGGCAGGGCTTTGGATATGACCTTCAGTTATAGTGCTTCTCCATCAGTCATTGCTGCCACCCACAGATCAGACACTGGATGAGACACTCCTTCCTCCTCACCATCTCCTTTTTTAAACCTCTCCTACAGCTGTCCACAAAAGATTTCTCTTTTACTTTCCTGTCCCCCGTTTTTATTTTCTTTTTCTCCTTATCGTACCCTTGACCTATCTTTATTTCATGTCTATTTTCTTGATGACTTTCCCTTCATCAAATTGTCCCTCTCTACATGAGGTTCAGTCTCGGCAGGTAGCTCATGCGATATTTTTTGAGGAAAAGCAGAAATCTTCAGAGCAAAAAATTAAGGATATATACACTTCAATGCAAATGATACACAGTATCTTGGATTGAGAAAATGAAAGAGGAGAGAGAGGGAAGGAGAAGTAGATGATTACAAGAATAAAAGGAAACACTTCATATGAACAGTCACTGTGGCGTCCTCACTTGTCTGTCAGTCAACCAATTTTACGTAGGCCACTAACCTAATGTGTGATTATGTTACACTACAAAAAAACAAGTTATTATTTTCCCACAATTTGTGTTGTTGGATCCTCTTTATCCCTTTGAATCAACCATGATGAGCAGCTAAGCTTTGGCTTGTCTGATTACAGTATTCAAAAAGATACAATAGTTAAGAGTGCCCACTTAACATAATGTAGGTATAAAACCCTCCCGCTAATACTCCTGTATCATCTCCACTGCCTAAACCCTCATCCAGTCCACGGTTTTCATAAATTTAACTGCATGTCCTCTATCAAAGATATTGTTTGTGTGAAAAAGTGATGAAGAGTGTCCACTCTTCTTAATAACAAGATACTTTGCAGGTGACAATCTCTTAAAATGCTGCTTAATATCCCGAAAGAAATAAAATATTGACGCATTTCATAATCAGCACAAACACACAAACACACACACACACACCACACACACCACACACACACACACACACCACACACACGCACACACACACACACACACACACACACACACACACACACACACACACACACACACACACACATACTGACAGGAAGCTTCAACATCAAAACAACAACGGCAGCAACAACTAAATGTTTTCATTTATTTTTGTTACTGTGAAATCAAAAACACCTAATCAGTGGCAGCAAATTATGATCAGAAATGTATGATGGTCTTTTACACACATTACTTTCATCTCGTTCCTATTTATTTTTAAAAGTTTTTAGTGATTTTTTTTTCTCAAAGGAAGGACAGGATAAAAGAAATACTGAGATTTAAAACACTTATTTAGATAAAAGGTAAAACCAGATGCTGTTACCACAATAGATGCTCTGAAGTCAGACACTGAAAGAATGAACAACTAGAAAAGGGTACAGTAGGCAGTTAGTCTCAAACTAACTTGACTTTTTGAAGGTTTAACAGCTGTAGCATATTATTTCAGTATCTTGTAATCTACATTTTAGGAGCTTATGTTGCAATAAATTATACCACAAAGTAATATCCAACACAATAATCTCTGTAAAACAAAATAGCTTTCAGACAATGTTTTGGTGAATCATTGCATTCTTTAATAACTGTTTATTGCTTACTATTTCATACACCCACGCACACAAATATTCATAACAAATGTTCCTATTTTCACCCTCGGTGCACTTCTCTATAAAACCTTAATAATGAAGACTAGGTCTGCGCATGAGACAAAGAATTACATATACCTCAGGCTAGACTGTGTATCTCTATCTGATTCACTCAGTCAGAGCACACTTTTAGACTTACCTATAATGCTAAACATGAACACTCTCTATTATATATACTATTCTTGTTATTCTAAATATACGACAAAAAGCTAAATAAACGACATATAAGTAAGGTGTAAAGGTCAATGCTTTTAGTCTGTCAGAACAACAGGCAATTAACATTTTCCAGGAAGATTCATTGTGAACGCATATTGCAAAAAAGCAAATGCACTTTAGTAAAATGGACAAGTGAAGTGACATTAAGAGCAGAATATGTCATTGCTAATCTCACTGCATTCCTCCCTTTCTTTCAAGACACATCTAAATCTAAAATTTGTATTCCAATTCATTTAATTTAATTTATTTGATTAAACTTATAACATTAAGTGCCACTGCGTAACACTGAGCTCTTCTGTTTTTGCGCCTTGGATAAAATGCTAACCACAGAATCGTAAACCAATGTGGCTGCCATTGACCTATTCACTGAGAAACTACATTTAAAATTACAAATTATAATTAATGTTTAACATTGAATAACTACCTAATGAAAACCTATAAATGAAAATTCTTTTCAATCCAATCCATTGTTGTCTGTTAAAAAGAAAAAAAAGAAAAAAACACTGGTGTGCTAAAAGCTGCTTGTCCTTCCACACAAGGTCTTTCCACTGTAAATAAACAATTTATTCATACATTTATTTATTTGTGTATATTTTGTTTTCTGGGATGTTGGATAATGCAGTGGGTGAAGCCAATCTTGTGGAACTGTGTGCAACTTTTAAGCGTTTAAGACATTTACTTTCAGTGTTATTGGTGCATCACTTCAGACGGAATGAATTCAAACTGAAAATTTAAAAAATCATAATGTTATGTTTGCTGTTATTGTTAAAACTGAATCAAAATTGAATCAAAAGCACCTGTATTGTCACAAACATATGGTGGGATCATGAGGAATAGTGCAAACTCAAGCACATAAATCTCTAAGATTTTTTTTTTTTCTACAGAGCTGCATCATTACTATTACTATTATTTTTGCTCATTTTCTACACACTGAGTCAATTGGAAATATAAAGCAAATAGAAAGTCTGTAGACATGCTTCCTTCAAGTCCAAAAATAGTAGACAATAACGCACTGTCTGACAGTGTGTGAAGTCCAGGAAGACATTTCCACACACATACAAAGTGCAGTTAATACTTTTAGCTAGCGTATTGACAGAGTTTTTATAAAGCACTTTTGGAGGCACTGTAGCAGATCATAAAAAAACAGCCACACACAACAGCCCAAGGGCCAGCAAAGAAGCTACAGTGGCTGCTACCTGAATGTCTAATTCAGAGCTGCAAACAGCTCCTAAAGCTTGAGGAGGATGAGGTGGCTGAAGTACGACACTGTCCACTCGAGTGCTGCAGCCTATCGATGCCAGATTTAGTCTTTTCTGTCAACACATTACATTGAATGTGTTGGAATTTATTCATAGTTCAGCACAGGATTTAACATGATGATGGCCATATCACCACTGCAACACTAGATGGATGTTTCATGTCTTATGAGGTTATGTTGTGCATTTATTACACCTAAAAAAAAATGTGCTTAAATTATTTCATTCACTTTGTGATATATGGTAGAGTGACAGTGGGAAAGTTTGAACTGGAAGAAAATACAAATATGTATTACACAGGAGACTTGGTGTGTAGTCATTTTTTGCCAAAGTAATTACGTTTATATTCTGTTCCTCACTATGTGATTGAGAAAAAAAGTTCTCATTACAAATGGTTTTACTTTACGGGATGACAAGAGCTATCTCTAACATTACTAAAAAAGACTAAATCACCGAGCCATTCCTCATTTTGCTGCATGATGGCTTTGTTATCACAATCAACACTTTTTCCACCAGTACTGAAAACATGCAGGATATGTGGTACCTCTTGTAGCATAATTGTATTTTTTTGGAGATGCACGTTCGATCTGACAGAACCTCCAGGAGCCTCTGAAACACCCTGATGCAGAAGAATAAATCCCACTTTAGACCTGGACACACCTGAGGCCCATCATCGTATCAGCGAAGCCTTAAATCGCCCGGCGTGTGGAAAGAATGGTTAGTCAGTTGGAAAGAGTGAGCCAATCAGACAACAGCCCAACAACAACACATCAAGTGAATGAGTCCCGGTGAAGCTCAAATGCTACATTTTGTGATCTTAGAAAACTGGTGGGCCTCCTGGTGTTTTTCTTTTGGCTCTGACAATCAAACGTTTCTCTTTCTTATTCTCTTTATCTATCCTTACTCAGGTGCAACGCCACTGTACGAGGCTGAGGAGGGAAAAACTATCCTACCACAGCTGTTCCTTAATGACTATCCGCTCTCTCTGCTGTCCTCTGCAGGGAGAACTGTAGCACTCCCATGGTGACAAGGAATGAGGGAGAGGGATTACACTGAGATGGTGGGATGGCTAATAGCAATAAAACACTTGGAGGACAATAAAAAGACAGGGAGTTAAGAAAACTAAGACATATATGCCCGGTGGAATGAAGAGTGAGATAAATACAGAGTTGAAGATGAAGAGAGTGAAGTGAGGAGAAATGAAGTGATGCAGGGCCAGCCGAGGGATCAGCACACTCTGTCTCACTGTCACACCCAACAGGCACCACTGTCAATCACAAACACACACACACACACACACACACACACACACACACACACACACACACACACACACACACACACACACACACACACTTAACACCATAAGGAATGGTATATCATCATAAAAACACACGTGTGGACACACACACACACAATTATTCTTGCTTACAAAAATGCACATGCCTGTTTATGTGACATACCCAAAGTGAATACTAATAAATTAACACATAAAATGCTCATAGCCAGTATAAAGAAAATAATACATTGATAGCCTTGAAGGTTTTATGTTTCTTTTTTTTTAATGCACATTTCCAAGTTCAGCAGTATATCAAAAGATAACATATCTTTTCTGAATCTCTGCTCAATCTCTACTCATCTGAAGTGAAAAGGTGAAATGAAGATTTATTTCTACTGTGCACGTATGAATAGTAAGAGTGCTTTTCTATTCATCAGTAACTGAAGGAAACAGAGAATGAGGAACAGCAAGGAGAGAGGTGGGAACATGAATCATGTCTTTTAGAACGATCTCAGATTTGTCTTGGAGAAGTCACAGTGAAAAAAGTAGTCATTACTTCAGTTTGCTCCCCGCTCCTTTTCATGGTTTATTGCATTGAACTTTAGTCCTGCATTTGGTGATACAAGTTGTTTTGAGTCAGTACTTGTGTATGTGTGTATGCATGTGTATATTGTGCACTCAGTCAGAGATGGAACTAATTCAAGTATGGTGGAGTTGCTGTAAGTGAGGTTCATGTGACATAATTTACATTTATTTCAATGTGAACTACTGGACATAAACAAATAAAAAAACACCAACAAATCCACTTTTCAGCATCAGAATTATACATTAAATATCAAAATGTAAATTAAATATCAACTATCACAAATAAATCATACTTGCAAGAGGTAAACAATATTTGCTACAGTTCATGGTTGAGATATGTTAAGGAAAAGTCACTGATGTAAATCTCACATATAGGGTGTGAAGAAATAAGCATGAACAACTTCTAATGGACCTTTGGGATTTTTCTTTTATGTTATCATCCCCTTATGTAGTTATGTATTGGCTGTGTCTCTCTCATTCCTGGTGTTTTTGTTATTTTGCTTCCCTTCCTGTATTTTTTGTTTGTCCATTTTTGTGTGTGTGTGTGTGTGTGTGGCTATCTGGTTCCTTCTCCTATCAATCCACCTGCGCATTTCCATCTGATCATCTCATCAACTCAACAAGCACATACAGTATTTAAACCCCAGCTCTTCACTCCAGTCATCGCCAGATGGTTCAGTTCGTCTACGTGGTACAATGCTTTAGCCAACGTCTAGTTTTTCATGCCGGATTTCCCTTGTGGTGTTTTTTAAAGCTAGCATAACTTTTGTCTGCCTTTGCCTCAGGTTCACCTCAGCTTGTCTTCCTGCCTCACCTTGCTCACCATCTTGTCAGCAGTCCAGCATAAGGACCAGCCCCACTGTCTGCCCTGGCTCAGTGTCCTGGCCTGTCCCAGCTCCTCTTCCAAAACCTTCACCACTACAAAGCTACAGTCAACACCTCCTTTGAACTACTGAGAAGTCCCTTTTCTGAGTGCTACTTTTGGTCCTGAAAATCATTCTAAATCATAACATAAGTATATACAATTCCTAATGACGAACAACAGTGACACACACTGCACACACTTCATAAAATAATATGCACAGAAACAAAGCCAAAACACACTTGAAAAATCTGCCCTCATGGAGTCTTCCGGGAACTCATTTTATTCACAGCATTAAACCTGTTATCACATGCACATATTAAACCCTGCCAGCTTGTCCAGAAGTACACAGGCAAAGCTTTTAAGCAAATGGCAGTTGTGTAAACTAAAATGGCAATGTTGAAAGTCAATTCAATAATAGCTGGAAGCCATTACAACATTGTCATTAACAAGGTTGCTGGAAATGCAATTAGCCCACTCACATTGCTCACGGCATAAAGCAGGGAGACGTTTCAATAAAAAAGAAAGACATAGGGGGAATGATGCACTCCCTGAAAGTACAAAAAGATAAGATAATAGAGAGAATTAACACATTTTGTGGGACATAAAGTAAGTCCAAATGATGACTAAGATACAAGCGAAGTAAAGCCTGCAAGAGCCATTCATTTTACTCAGGTGCTGCTGCTATAGCTAAATCCCCTTTCCCCCAAACCTGAACACAACCACAAACACTCTTTGATTAGCCCCAACAACAAAGCACCACCCAAGTCCTGATCTGCTTTAAACACCCAAGACAAGACAAAAGGAGAAAAAAATAAAAACAAAAATAAATCAAACTCAAGCCATCGAGCTTTACTTGTTTGTGAATTACATGCAGTTAAAGGATTAGTAGTGTGATTAAAGTGTGAAGAAAAAATATAGAAACACAGACTGACGAGTCTTCCTTCCCCTCCTTCAGGGTTTAGATGCTGTGAGACTGCATTTGTTGAGATGTTAGTGAAGGAGGATGAGGTCATGGCTAAATGAATGATAAGCATCACTGTCACACAACAGACTTCCAGCAGGTCTCCTTGGAGATAAGAACCAGCTGTCTATCCCCAACACACTGTCGTCAAGGTCACTACTCTGCTTATATTGGAAAAGCCACTGCTCCTCAAAGCTAACTCTCAATCACAAAACTCTTGTTCCTTAAATACTGTAAAGACGTTCTTTTTGTGTGCAATCCAACCATCTTGGTGATACAACAGATCTAACATTTTTAGTTGATATCATGAATTATAACATGGCTCTAGATCACTGTTTGGACAACGCAATAGTAATTGGTACATAAGCAATACCACCAGAGAGTTCATGGGTGGAGTTATTAACACTTTTACATAATTTACCACCATTTACACAGAATTCCTCCTGAAATTTATCAAGGGAATTCAGCATTTAGACTGCTTTTCTTAGTATGGTTGCCAATCAGTATGTATCTGTAAACATAAAGCACTCTGAAATGTAAATCAGTTCATATGGAGGGTTCCTCATGTATAGTATGTGATGGTGTGTTGTTTTTGTATGGGGGGTTACCACTGATATCCCAGCGCAGCACTAAGGCAGCAGACAGGAGGGTAATGAGGAGGCAAATATGATTAAAACCATCTCCTCAGGCTGCCTTGGACCTGCCATTAAACCAGCGGACACTCCTCATGCCTAATCCATCACACTGCTTAGCTCCCACTGAGAGCAAGGAGAGAGACGGCTGTTTGTTACAACACCCTCAAACCTCCAATCCCTCCTTTCTAAAACATAACTAACACTCCAGGAGGCTCACTCTTTATTAAAGATCTGCCAGTGAAGCCCCTGGATATGGGTGAGGTGGTACAGGGTTCGGATATCTTAGGTAAAAACTGCGACATTATGGGTACAAATCTACAAGGGGGGTAAAAGCGTTTCTCAAATGACTTTACAAGACTGACCCTTCCTACTGTAGGTGTAAGTATCAAAAGTCATGAAGCAAAACTCAGCCATGAAACATAGACAATTCAAAACAAGATTCTGTAAGCATGACAGACCTGCATAGCATACAGTAATTGGCACACGTTACCATAAAACTTCAACGGAGTGAAGATAAGAAACATAAACTCTAATTTTTGGGGGCAAACAAAAGAAGTAACATTTGCCCAATGACAGAGATTTGCTGCCAAGCCACGTAAATGTGCAAAACAGTGCATGCCAAAAACAATAAATTACACAGAACATTAGCATAAGATAACAAATCAACACCATTTCATCAGCCCCCTGACATACTGCATCCACTGTCGGATAAAAACACTGGGATATGAGCACACTGTATTACTTCAATAGATTTACCTGTCGCTCTACTATAAACAAAGCTGAAATGGCCAAAGAGTCACCGTGTTTTTTCTAATGTTAGTCTATTTTTCTCTCGGCTACTGAGGATAACAGTGATGTAGATGTGACTAATCTCATCTACTCTTGTCCACAGCCCCTCTTAATACATCCTCTACACCAGCAACTCCTGCAGTCAGATACTGAAACACCCCCATATAATCCCCTAAAGACACAAGAATCATGGATTACAGCTGGAGAGAATCCACAGGCGGCTCACTGTTGAGCAGAACATGTTGGATTGTTGTGCAAAGCCTGTAGGATAATTATCAGCAGGAAGCATAGCCTGTGGAGAAATAAGGCATCTTGTGCCCTAGGCCCTTTAAATGAGCCCTGCAGACCAGCTGAAAGATGCTGATGCCTCTCTTTATTGAGGAAAAGAGAGGCAGTTCCTTTAAATAAATCAGAACTCCAAGGTTGCACAATTTGAGTGGAACAGTAGATGCTAAAGTGCTGCATAAATATGACAGGAAACAGAAGGCTTGTGTGACATTTATAGAAAAAAGATATACTGTATGTTATACAGGGTTCAAGAGATCACGGTCTTACAGCATCAATGAGAGACATATGGACGATTTCTTAGTTGAATGGTGAGAATTGATAGTCTTTGTGCTTTTTCACTAACAGATGGGTAAAAGTATAGCAGGAACACTTCTCAGATACATCTGAGACATTAGTGTACTGGCTAATGGTTAATGATGACCTTTTTTATTGTACTGCTAATAATTAATGACCAGATATATTTCAATGAGAATTTAAATGTGGTTCTGCAACAAGGTGCAGGAGTACTGTCCTTTCTGTTTTTGACAGGCATGCCTGTGTCTACGAAGCATGGAAATGCAGTGTTTGACTTGTTGATGTATCCTTACAAAACAAATACACAATCATCACCATACGCTATCTTTGTGGTGAAAATTCCGTATGCACATGGGAATGAGTGAATAAATGTTGACAGCCTTGTCTCTTCATGTTGCTCTGTAATCTGATTTGTTGTCTGTCCTCTCAGCTTTGTGCCTAAATTAAAATATAAAGTGATGGAATCCTTTTGCCAAAAATTTAGTTTTCTTGATTGAAGCCAGTGATTTTCTCCCCCTATCATTGATCATATATCTGAGCCGACACCGTTTGTTAAAACAAAAATTGTAAAATTGTAAACTTATTGAAAGCCCTCTAATTACTTGAGTGGACTCTGGCTCGGTACGACTCAAAGACGCCACAGTCTTTCACAACTCATAAGTGCCATCAGAAAATACAAGAGTAGGAATGTCTCATGTCTTCAGCCAATACTCAGAGTCCTTAACCATGAAAGCCCAGAATTACGCAATCCCTTAGCATTGCTGGTCTATAACAACTGTCACCATCTGTCATCACACTGAACATTTGAAGCAGACAAAGAACAGTCACAAAGCCATGGCAGCCATTACTGCATTTCCATTTCATTATATTTATTGTACAGAAAACAAATGGTGATGATTCATGGATTTATATTAATATATTACAATAATAATAAAGTAATATATTACATTATATTAGTATATAATAATAGTGAAATAAAACAAACACAAAATGTACCCCAGACACAGTTATTGGTACCCTTCACTTATATTTGGTTGCAGAACCTTTGGCATCAATGACAGCCTATAAACTTTACTTGTCATCTACTAGAAGCATCTTGCACCTGTCTGTTGGTGGTTTCTGCCACTCTTCCACTGCTACACGTTCAAGCTCTTTTAAGTCTTTTCACAATGACTAATTCCTGCTCTCTCCAAAGGTTTTCAATGGGATTTAGGTCAGGACTCAATGCTGGCCAATTTTTCCTTTTCAAACATTATTTTGTACTGCTGGATGTGAGCTTTGGGTCATTGTCCTGCTGAAAGACCCAAGACCTTCACCTCAAACCTAGTTTTCTTACACTTGGTAACACATTTTGCTCTAAAATGACTCGGTAACTTTCTGATTTCATAATTCCTTTGACAAATTCAGTGCCTCCAGTACCACAGGCAACAATGCAGCCCAATGGCATGATACAACATGATGTAGGTAGTGTTCTTTCCCTTAAGGGCTTCATTTCATCGTCTATAAACACACTGATGCACTGCACCTCCAAGACTTTCAGAGGTCCATAGAACATTATCCCAGTAAGGTTGTGGCCTATCTATGAAAGTTTAGCAAACATTAATTTTGCCTTCTTTGCCTTTCTTTCAATGGTGGCCTTTGCCCTACTTGGTTTAGTGTGCGGCTGAAACCACTCCAGATTGCTCCAGGTCAGCCTGAAGCTCTTTAGATGTTGTGTGTGGTGTTTTTTTTCACAACCAACCTTTGCAGACTTCTCTCATTGAGTTTCATCTTAGCAACCTGGCCTGGAAGCATCTTAACAGTTTTATGACTGTTGGTAACATTACGAACTGCTAAAACAGGGATTTCAAGATATTGGGCAATTTCCTTGTAGCCTTTGAAACTATTGTTCTTCTTCGCCATTGTGAAAAAGAAACTGCAGTAAAACCATCTTTCATTGGTTAATTAAGGTCATGTGAACACTGAAAATTAAGCACAGGTGAGTCTTAGTTGTTTGTTAATTTGTTTGAAGAACTGATATAAGTTCTGTGAAGATTTTATGTCTGTATTTTTTCTTTCACTATATATATTTGTTGTTGTTGCTCTAACTTTGGACATTGTATTTTAATTCATTTTATTTTTATTTTAAGTATTCTGATTATAGAAAATTGGTTCATTTGTATTTATTTCTGAACATATTCCAAATTCTGTACTGAAAATTCAGGGGTGCCAATAATTTTGACCAGGACTGTAAAACTGCCATCTTTATTAATAACCAGATGAGTATTTTTCTTTTTCTTTTCCTTTACCCTCCTCACAAAGATTCATCTATATCCCACAAGAATTAACCTGTTCTATCACTGTCATTACTTATGAAAAACACCACAATTATGGTGCAGCACAGTATAGTCCATCAGCTGATGGCAGAGGGTGCCAAGAGCAGCAGATTCATAACCATCTCTTGCCTTCATGGGTATTAAACAATCAAGGAAGATGGTGGGGCTGGTGGAGAAGATCGACTGCTCTGTTTACATAGCTACAGGAAATGGGGATTTCAAGTGGAGAAGTTCTCTGATCCAAGTTTGGATTTGGATGTGTCTTGTTCTATGTTTAATGGGGAGTTGAGCACTTTAAGAAGATGGAAAGAGTTTGTTTTACAGCCATTACTGGAACCAGAGCCATATGTTTGATCTGGACCTGATATCCGTCCGTCATGTAAGGGGTTCATAATTCAATTTTTACTGCCTAATGGTGACAATCCAAGTATGTCCTCTTTGTCAGAGCCGATCTTATGCCAACACCGGGCCAAGTTTCCCACTGAAAATATTTAGCGGGTTGAGCATGTGTGTTACATTAGGGCACTCCCAGGGCAGTTCAGTTTAGCTGGGACACAGAGAGAGATGAGAGCCAGATAAGTACAAGACCTTAATATTTTATGACACCCAAGGATGCTTTCATCTCCACACAAAATATAAACACTCACACATGGAACACAGAAACATATGCACTTATACACACACATACACACACACATACTTCAGCCGCCAGTTACAATTTAATCATTTCAGTCAAGCATTGCATTGCTTGTTCAACCAAGCATATCTCTCCATCTCTTTTTCTATTTCTTTTCTTCACTTGGAAAAAATTTCAATTTTTATGTGTGTGCTCACCACCACTCTGTCTACTTTAGGGCAGCACTGTCTGTACTTCCTGATTTTGTTTCCATAGTGACTGCAACAGAACATTTCCTCTGCAGTGATGGATTCTAAACTAACGTAGCAGCCATGATGGCACGCAGATCAACTCTGCTGACAGCGGTGATAACTTTCTCCTCCTGAGACTCAAACTCCCTCTCCCTATACCCATTTTTTCATTCCACACATCCATTCATTTACATGTAAACACATCTAGCACTGATGGATAACAATCTTACATACTGTACTGCAGTGCATGTCAGGCAGTGGTAAAATATCTAGTTACAGGCAAGAGTATAATAATCAAGCTTCCTGGTGTGCCATCGAAACTGCAGATGACAGGAAAATGGAGTCTACTCATGAATCAAGAAATGCAACATGCAAAGCAATAAATAATTCTAATCTGTAGCTTCTGCAAGGGAAGCAATAAATCCCAAGGAGGATTTTTCTCATACACCCGTTCTGTTGGAAGAGATTTACTGCTCAATACAGTGAATACTATAAGACATTGACATTTACATGCAGCACCTTTCTTCACCCACACCAACAGACCCCTGGGTGACCTATATGCTGTTTGTTGTCAGCCTAATGAATTTGCCATTATTAATTATTTCTTGAGCGCGGGAACAGGTACAGCACAACTGCATGCTGCAGGGCACTAATGGGAAGACTCCACTCCACTTCCCTGTGCCTTTTCCTTTTGAAGTGGTAATGGGCTTAAGGTGCGTGTAATTTCCTGCCGATAGCGGATGTGGGAGAGGGCCACACCTGGGCGCGCAGGATAAGGAAGTAGGACTCAGGGGCTCTCCCAGCGGCACTGCTCACCATCCTTGCTATCGTGTGGCTGATAAAGGAGCAGGTGTGGCACTGAAGTAGGATACTGATAATACTAGCAAAGGGGCTGTCCTTTAAACCATGACAAGATGAACTGCCCGAACACTGAAGCTGGGATATGTTGAGTTAACAGTCGGTGGGTTGATTAGAGCAAACAGTGACTGGAGTTGAATGGGGAAATAAACTGGAATCTTCTGAGGTTATAGGTAGCAACACAGGATTCTGGGGAAGCATGTTGTATATAGCAAACTCATGATTATTTCTCAATGCATAGAGCTTTGGAATGATACCTTAGATAGTGTGCACTGCAGAGTAAACCCGTGCTTTATAATCTTTCCTGTTGACACATCACATTTAAGGCAGACACAGCGATGCATTGCCCTGACAGTCTGACACACCAAATTATAGATTATTCAGAAATTTACCATAACGGTTATATACTGAATAATAATGTGGGTAATGTTAAAAAAAAATCAACTGCAACAAATTCTCAGTGTATTCTACAGTACACCAGGATGCAGCAGTGTATTGGTTGAGCACCTATGCACTTCATAAAACTTCACAGTGCATTGTAGAAATTCCAGTTTGCACCACAGAGTGTGTGGTGAGAGTTTAGGGGTAAGTAGGTGGCTAGGAGGATGGATGGCAGCCTCTGTGTCCTCTAAAGTCTCCTGTTGTAGGCCAGAGCTGAGTTCACCTTCATCTATCAGCAGCATCGCTGTGACCACTATAACTCATCTTCACCTACGCAACAAGATATGGAGGGTGAATGTGGAGGCGGAAAGAGAGAGAGGACAGAAATGAAGAAATACAAGGAGAGATAGTGGAGAGGGGGGGTCATTGGTGTCCTTGCTTGAATACTATGAATGTTGGTTTTTGTGTGAAATAGTTGTGCATATACAGTACTCTCTGTCTCACATTGAGACACAAAAAAACCAGATAAAAAGCAGACACATAGACATAGCTAGTACTGGCACACACTCACACAGACGTTAATATTCACACACACACACACACGCACACACATAAAGACAGTGTGTGTCAGACGCTGGCTCTATTGGATTACCTGAGGACACACTGTCTGTCTTTATTGCAGAGGTCCTTGTCGATTAAAGTTGCTGATAAATTGATTATGCCTCAAGGCCACCTGCTGGGCGCCGTCTGGCAACAATCAGGCTCAATAGCAAATCAATATTGCATAAACTGGTTATCATAGCCCATATTGATCTTATAAAGGTATATGGAGATAAGATCAGAGCTCAAAATATGGTCAACCACAAGAAAGACAGGGTTACTCATGTTTGACCTGTCTCTTTGGATAAACACCTAAATAAACGACAACAAAAAAAACACGACGACTCACCATGTGTTTTAGCTGTGGGCATCACATTTCAAGGAGGAAAGGTTTGCCACTTTTGATGAGGAAAAGACAGGGAGAAACTGTGTTGATGCATTTGTATGTGTGTGTCTTCCTGTCCGAGCAGGTGTTCCCCATCTCCTGAGGAGTGTTCTACATACAGTCACCTTGGGCTGTGTCTGTCCTGGTGCTGAACACAGCACTGGGACAACCTGACTGGCTAACTGGGGGATTCCTGCTTATTCTCAGCAACGAGGATGCAGAAAGAAATAGTGAGACAAAAAGACAGGCATAAAGAGTGAGAGTGAGAGACAGAGACAGAGAGAGAGAGAGAGAGAGAGAGAGAGAGAGACAGCTGGACACAGAGGCAGAGAAGTTAAAGAAGAAGAGGATTTCAGAGGAAGAGAGAGGGGTGATGCACTGCAGAGAGAGGTCTTACCATCCAGATTGCCAGACAGGAGCATGGGATGTTATATCTTAAAGAATGCTGGATACCTGGCAATATTTTGACATAGTATGGCATTTGTGTGCTTCTGTCTGATGAAGAGCATAGTAGCAGTGCTTTAGTATCAAACTGCGAGGGGAATAAAGAAAAAGAATAAGGAGGGCAGAGTGGACAGACAGAGGGATTGAATGGTCTCTGTCCCTGTCTCCAACTTTCACCCTCCTCAGCAGATCCTGTCAGATGAGAGCAGGGAGCAGGGCAGTGAGTGAAAGTGGTTAGTGGAGCAGAAAGATGAACAGAGGAAGTGAGAGAGAGAGAGAGAGAGAGGGAATGCACTGCAAAAAAAATGTCCACCTTAACGATTCATTTAGTCTCTCATACATTTTTAAATCTGTCGTAAATCCTATTTTAATTAAGAGGAGTGAGACATTCCTGCCAAATGGCCTGTGATAATTCCACCTGTTTTCAATGCAGCTTCACTTGATTTCAGTTTTTTTCCCCTCAAAACAAGAGTAAATATCCCACGGCAAAAGTAAAATAATATGACACCTTATTAAAAAAAAAACCCAACATGAGTGCTGTTGTACTGACACCATGTAAAAAAACATCTTTGTGATTTTCTAATATTTTTAAAGAAAAAAGACTCCAGTGGGCTCTGAAATCAAAATAAAGGCTGGTCAAAGAAAGAAAGAGTGATACATTAGGAAAGGTTGGGCTAAAAGAAACAGAAGAGAAGAGCAAAACATAGCAGAGCAGAGGGGAATTGGTGGGGAGGAGAAGGGGGTCCATTTTCATGCAATGTGGGGATTAGGGGCATGACACCAATCCAAACAAAGCTAAAGACCAGAAAAGGGAGTTAATGGAGCACAGACAGAGAGGCGAGTTGGTGTTACACAGTCATACACACATACACATACATACACACACATCTGCCACTTGGAGTGACACACAATAGTTGCTTTGGGTCACGAGAATGAGGAAAGAAAGGGGGGAGAAGGGGAAGAGGAAAGTTGAAGGAAAGGGTCAAGAATGGAAGGAAATAGAAAAATCAGAGATCACTGAGAGAAATCAGACGTTTCGGTGGCTGAGAGTGAATACGTCGAAGCCCACTGACAGCATGGGTGTGTATATACACAAAAGCATGCAAATACAGCCTCCTTATTAAGTGCATCCACTTATGTCTTCAATGTGTGATCAGGTTTTTGAAGCTGTGATGATGAGTGATGAAACAAAAACATTGGTCGCTCTGTCTCTCAAAGACGAAGGTGTTTCAGAAGATGCAGAGATACAGCGAAGATGTGTGTGTGGAGATAACGGGTGTACAGAGGAGATCGGCTCCTTATCATGTTTCAGAAGGGTGAGAGATGAGAGCCTGTGTCTCTGCGACGAGACCTATCTTCTCAATATTATCTATGAAGACGGCAACACCTGTCCAGTGATGTCCTGTCTGTTCTTGATCTTTCACTTCCAAGTGTCTCTGTAGTGTTCTTCGCTGTCTATGCAAGAAAAGATACAGAACCACTAGAACATTTAATTTCACTGCTTACACAACTAGTGGTGGCAGCTCCCGGGCACCATATGGTGTTTTAAGATGGGGAAAAAAAAAAGAAAAAAAAGAAAAGTGAACATGATGGCCTGTACAAGTGCATTGGTCTGCCAAAGACAATGGTTTTCTTCACACTTTAACCTCTTTCCCCATTCCTACATAATTTAGTGCGTCTCAAAGAAACAAACTTCACTTCCAATTCTGAAATGACAGCTATAAAAGCTATGTCATTTGCCTGGGGCAGAATTTAATGCCACATACCATACGAGCCAGTAGCAAATGCCTGAGTTGTGCCATCTAGCAGAAACACCTTCTCCCTCTTCACTGCAATACAATAGAAGAAAACGTGCTTTTTGTTATTCCATTCCCATTTCCATTAAAACTGACATTTCATCGAAACTGAACCCTCCGGGGGAAACTAAGAGCTTGAGAGGAGATGAAGCAATAAAGATCTTTGTGAGGGTTTGAGTGTGTCCATGTAGATGTGTGTGTGTCTGTGTTCTGCATGTATGCCAGTGTGTATTTAGTGTGTGTCTGGGGTAGATGGGAGAAGATGATGACCTGAATGTGTATGTAGGCAAATGTTTTGGTGAGTGTGTGTGTGTGTGTGTGGGTGTGTGTGTGTGTGTGTGTGTGTGTATACGCCTGTGTAATATAATGTTTTTAAAAGGCATCATGAGCTTGGGTCTGAGCGCATGTAAGAGCCTGTGCGTGTGCCCCTGGGCCTCACAATCCATCCTGTTCTTCCCCTGGATCAAGAGAAATGTCATTATTTGTAGCCATCAGTAAGAAATCGATGCAATTATGTTTTGAGTCTCCACTCTCCTCTTGCCTATAATGCATAATTTGCAAAGTCATAAACGACATTAACACATTCTCCCTCCAGAGCTCTCCTCTCTTAACCCCTGATGATGTGAGCTCCTTTGATAGAAAATTAATTATTCTGTTTGCTGTGGAGGCTTGTGAAGCCGTTCTGCTTTTCTCCACAGTGATGGAGACTAGGGATCTGACACTATGATAGCATTAGTCCAGGACAGAGGCTTTTGTGTTTTTATTCTACCACGGGAGAATGAGTGACAGGGGTGGAAATGCAACAAATATACCCATAGCCTCATACTCAGACACGCACATACATTCAGACACATAAACTACTGGAGAATGTGAAACTAGAAAGGGATGAGCTCAGTGGCATTGTAATGCAACAAGCCATGCTTCTGTTAGCTTCAAGCATGCAAAGCTCAATCTGTAGTTAATCCTCAAAAACACCCTGGAGTTTGTTTTGGGGACCACTGTGTAGAAACACAATAGCGACGTGCCTCCTCTATGTACCTGAGGATGGGATCAGTCAAAGCTAATTTTAAAAGAATGTGAAGATTTAAATAAAGCTTATATGACAGTGGCCAAGCTCTAAGTTTTATTAGTTCTGCAGTGAAAATGGGAAGAAAACAGATACAGTGACAATCAATACTAAGAGAAGTATTGATGTGGACATTCTGGCACATTCAAACAGTAATTGATCATGGAAACCGTAACAATCAACTAGCTGTTTGTATCAATCAGTGCTGAATTTTAATAACACATTCTTGTCTCATTATCCCATCCACTAATTTTTAGCACATGTGAATAAAGGTAAAAAGATTTTAAAATGTGATGTATAATGACACTACCCATCACTGCTTTTGCTAAACATTTAGATTTTGGCTACAGTAAAAATGTTTTAGATTTTCAGTCTTTTGTTGAATTGAACAGGGATGTCCAGATGTAGTCATCATCTCGTGAGGCACTTGACCTGGACTCAGTCAGTGTGGAGTGACGACAAGCACAAGTACACTTCAGGATCCACAACTGAACTGGCTCTCCATTCTCAGTGACGGACCAACAGGGTCAGTAGGTCGACGTGTTCTTGTTCCCTACCTGGACAGCAGGGCAACACATTTACTGCTGACATCATGAGCAAACACACAACCTGCACTCTGCAGAAAATGTCTATGACAGCATTAGATAAGAGTTTTTCTTCCCTGTTTATCCGTGTTCTTTAGTGTCATAGAGTCACTCAGTGGTTGAGGCCATCTTGATTGAAATGAATGTGGTTATCTGGTACTGGGACTGAAACTCTAAATGTTGCCTGATAAACCACCTTGTCACACGTCTCATGTGAAGATGCCTCAGTAGAGCCGGAAGGTCCACTGGGCCCGAGGACTCATATCACAGTGAACATTCATTTCACCCTGCAGGGTTGTGCCCATTGAGCTATCCCCATAACAAACATTTCTCTGTTTTTCAGGAGACAGGCAGACCTTATGTGGGCTAAAGTTGAGCAGATAGATACAAAGCTGTTCTATACACACAAAAATGTATTGCATGTCTGTGTGTGTTGAAAGAGAAATCCTTCCTCTGTTGCTATTCCTGAAGTTTCTTCCACCACTTTGCAAGTGTGCTCTTGGGTATTTCGTGGTGAACTAGTCCCCAGGTTGAACCGTATACACCATCTAGGGCTATTAAATTTTGTCATCAATACACTTCCAGTGTTGATTTCATTAACAAAAACTACAAAGAAAAGTATTTGTTGATTTTTTTTTTTTTTTACTCCATTAAAAAGTGACCGTTAAAACTGACCATTTAAAACAAAAACTATGATAAAATACATTCTTATTCAATGAAAGTCTTATTCAATGACCTGCTCTCAACTGCAGAATTAGACACTGTAACCTGACTCCTGATAACTAAAACAGCATCCTCCACCAGCCAACATATCTCTTATTCCGTCTGCAGTTTTAGTGAGTGTGTGATAGTTTAGCTGCTTGACCTGCTGCGCTACTGCTAATAAGAAAGATCTTACATTCAGTAATATCAGTAATATTATGTTTCTGTCAGTAATGTTACCTGATGTTACTGGTTCTTGGAAGAAACAGATTTATGGTCTAGATTATTCTACAATCCAATGAGTATAAGATAATAAGTGGCAACAAAACAGCCAGGACAAATTACGAAAACACGCAAGCCATCAGCAGGATTTATAAAAAGGTCAGCTAATGTCACATCATCAAGTTTGGTGTATGTAATATTAATGTTACATTGATCCAGCTACCTTTCATGTTGCCATTGGAGGGAAAGTTTCGTGTCAGCAGTCAACCATCTCAATCACCCTCTTGTTGTTCACTACAGGAATATCACATGATACAACATTTTAACTTCTCCTCCCAATCTAAACCCAGACAATGAACAGAATTTTAGTGAACAAGTGAATCCAGCTTCTGAATTACTTGCTGCTCTGTGGTGGAGAGCACAGGTAGCTGCAGTAATGCTAGGTAAGTAGGAACAACACGGAAAGTGCAATTCTAGTCAAGAAGCCAGAGTTAAAAAACTAACTGAATTTACAGAGGACAGTTAGTCTGATGGTTTACTGCAGAGTGATGTGGAAATTCTTTGTGTGTGAACAAGAAAAAAGTGCCTTTTCAACTAACCGCATGGCAGACAAGAACCTCACATGGATCCATGGTAACTATACATAACAATGCAAACAGTTGTAGTGTCAAAATGCTAAGAACACATTAAAAATGCATGACAAAGATGCAATTGAGGAAAAATGTCTTTCAATTTTGTGGACTACACCAAGCTTTCTGGAGTTAGAGTACACGCCTCTGTCACTAGAAAGGTGTGTTTGGTATGGGAGGCACAGCGTTGCTAACAATGGTGTCTGTGGTGTGAAAATCACCACAAAGTGTTGTTATTAAATTGGATACTCCTTAGATGTCCCTTACCACAGATAACAGGAATGGGGGCTGACTCGCCCCTTCTGCTAGGAGCCTCTCTTCTTCAGTGGCAGTTGGGATGAAGACAGAACAGCTGGACAAGCAGCAGTAGGTGATGTCTGACCCAGGCTCTTTCTTCCTACAGCCACTGGAACATTTGAGCTCCAGTTGAGATGAGGGCTCCAAAAGAAGCATCACAACACAGCAAGGCAACAAAGAGCTGTTGTTCGTGTCCAAAGACAATCATATCAAGCCACACTGTATTGACTCCGGTTGTGGACAGGCCCATGACATGACACCTAATTGTAGCAACAGCCCTGATGGGAATGTCTGTCTGTCTCACCATACGGGATGCTAAATCAAGACTGTACACTGAAATAGATGTTAGACTTTCTGCTTGTCAGCAGCTGCGGCACACATGCCTAACAGCTGCAGGTTGTTGGTCAGTGCTGCCGAGCAATGCTTCATGTTGGAACATATTTCCCAACAATACATGGAGATGTTATCCAGAAGGTCATATTGCCACCATCACTTTGCCTTCCATAAGGAAAGTGATGGAGGTCAGAGGTGCAAATTGACTCACTTTGAGAAAAGGGTGAAGGGGCAGGGCAGGTGTACTTGCTACCTGACCGAAGAGCTGTATCTGTCAACAGCAACAGATGCATAAAAATACCTTTAACTCCTACGTTTGACATCTCTTACTATGATATGATAAAGTTAGTGATCAATACAAGTATAACTAGAACAGTACCCGTGTACTTCTCATCAGATATTGCACAACACACGAACATTGCACATGCAATTGTATACACACAGATCTATTTTATTGTATTGTATTGTGTTAACTATGCTCCATCTCAAATGTCAAATGAATTTCCCCTATGGGCAAGCAATGAAGGTACATCTTATCTTATCTTAGAAAACATGCATATATAAAAACACTGTCTAGCTGTAAGAGACAATAATCTTAGATTCCAGTCATTGTCTGTATTCTCATCTCATTCAGATGATGTTGCCGGCTACATTTAGTCTCTGGGTGGAAGCTCTCATCCACAAATGGTACACTATGAAAGCTACCGTCAAGTGCAGCTGGGGGAAGAGACTGGGAAAAGGTACATAAAAATCCTGAGGCAATAAGCGATAAAAGTAGACACACGTAGACACGGAGTATATGACCCACTATGGGTTTGTAGGACAATGAATTAAGGGCCAGGTCCAATTATTTATTATTATTATTATTATTAAGTAAAAATATAAAATATTTGGTTGGTCTTCTCAAATGTGAGACTTTGCCGCTTTATTAGTTTTATCTTTGGTAAATTGAATACTTTTGGATTTTGGACTGTTGTTTCACAAACTAAGACATTTAAAGATATCTTGTATTGCTTTTGTAATATGGAACCTGTTATTGTTTTTGATTTTTTTTCTTGAAGCATGTTTATTTATTGTAATTTGTCTATACACTACAAAAGCAACTGGAGGCAGGTGGTGTTCAGAAACAGTCAGTTGTAGATTTCACTAAAGCACAGGGACAGCTGTCTAATTTATTCATGTGTATACAAATGGTTTATAATTCATGACCACAAGTTCCCTTATAAAATAAGAATGAGAGAATGCCGTTACGCTTGCAAGTGTACTACAGTCTACCTACAGGAATTATCGCACATATAGATCTAAATTGAGTATTCAGCAACTAAGACAAAATCCAACAGAGACTTCTCCAACCCCGTCCCCTTTCAACAAAGTCCTAGCTGTTGAAAAAGAAATCATCTGTCCTGCAATTTTTCAATTTAAACATAAAACCATTTTATTCTCTCAAGATCTTACATTTTTGTTCACGGCAAATGAGTAAACACTGTAAGTCTAATTAACGCTTAACTATCTTAGCAGTAGTATGGTTTAGTGGATGGAGCACTAGCACTTAGCCACTGGAGGTCCAGTCTGGCTTCACTGACTCTGACATTGATGTCAATATTTTTTTCCATTATAACATGATGAAACCATTTTCAGACATATAGTATGTGAATCTGCTGTTCTACTCACACGTGAAGCTTCTCCTACTCTAACCTCGTCTGTTGAAATCACTAACCAAGTGTTACTGCATATGTTTGTCATAAAGTCTACACAATGAATGCTGTACCACTATTGCCCATTAAAGAATACTTATTGATAATCATAATAATTCCAACTGAAATTAACTCTTAACACCCACTTATCATCCCATTAAAATGACTTATAGTGTTTCTGCTTCATTATGATTTGATAGCAAATATTCAACATGTTTTTTATTCCAGAAGAGAGTGGAAGAAGGAAGACTATGGAGAAGAAAGACATGGGGTGAAATGATGAAGACAAAAAACTGCAGACTGACAGAGAACAAGAAATGAAAGAGGAGAATGGAAGGGTGTGAAGACAGTGCAGTGTTAGTGGAGGTCAGGGTTCGGGTCGTTCATTGAACTCTTAATGGAGGATAAATTAATGGACTATGGTGCTAATTAAGGGTGAATCAGACTAGCATAATTCTAATTTAATAATTCAACCTCTTTTTGTAAATTATTCATTTTAAAAAACTGCATGCCGCTAACCCCCTTTAGTGAGGGCAGCAATACACACACACACACACACACACACACACACACACACACACACACACACACACACACACACACACACACACACACACACAACACTCACAATCCACCTGTATGTTCAGGCAGTTATACACATGCACAACTGGAAATGGCCAGATTTTACTTAGGGGAGCCACTGTGAGTTAAAGCGTATCAGCACCTAATAAATAAATAAATACACCTACACAGAATATATGTCTTATCATGTGTGCTCCTTTTCATGTATCATCTGGAAGATTGCCTCCTCAGTCCAATTCCAGAAGGTGAAAATAAGATAAATGATTCTGTGTGCATAGCATTCGAGAGCATAACATCTTATCTACAGTAAAGACAACTCCTTGACCTTTCCTCTTCTAAATAAAAAAGCAAGTAATTTACAAAGACTAAGATATCTGCTATAAAAAACATCTTATGAAATAGCTTCATATAGGCTCATAGAGACACTTAATTAAGGTTAGAAAACATCTTATTTGGGTTCAAATTGGTACTTTGTTAAGGTTAATGGATATTTTCTCATCATGGTTACAATAATTAGGGTTAGGGTTAAGGGTTACTTGGTTAAGTTTAGAAAACAATTGTGTTCATGAATCATGTGGTTTTGGGGCATTTTCTGAAACAACTGATGCTGTCAGTTTTCTTAGTACGACAGTCTCAATTGAGCAAAACATTCCTGGATTAAGAGAAAAGAAAGAAAGAAAATCATTAGTTTGTTTCTCATGTTTATTACCTATCACCATGTATATTGTGATGCAGCTGCAGTTACAGACTGGTATTTTATAAACTTTTCTATTATGTAGAGTTTGATCTGTGAAACTTGAGTATGAGCTGCCTGACCGAACTCTTCCTCCTTTAAGTTTTTACTCCCAGATCACTCCCAGTTTGGGCGTCTTCCAGCACATTTCCAGCTCTGATGCGAACACAAACACACATGAGAGTGCAAACATGAACCTTCTTTATTCTCACAAACAACCTGAGCATAACATCTGATAGACACTTCAAAAAGTGTTGAAAAGAATAACAAAATTAGTGCAAACTACTTAAAATTCTAGCCTCATTGCGCATAAAACCTTATATTAAAAGCATCAGATTCTGTGGCTTCACCTTTATTTGATTGCACTGGCAAAGCGAGACCCCTACACCTCTGCTCACATTCACTCTCTCCTTCCCATTTTCTCCAACATGTTGCCTCAGATAAGTAATGTAATCTTGGAAAAGGTTACGTCTCTAAAACAGGTTGTTGGGAGGGCAATCATATTAAAAGCTAATGGATACATAAAATCAAGAGCTCATAGGTGATGATTAATCAACTTCTGAAATGCACTGGGTTTAAATCAGTTTAGACTGAATTAATCCCCAACCAGCCACTGTTCTTCTCCTCTGGGCAATTTAGTGAGAAAATACAATTATGGCCTATGAGTTACACCAGTGTGCCAAACCATGCCTGCATGACTCAGTGTGCGCCTCCCACAGCCCCAGCTCAGTAGTGATATGATTAAAAAGAAAAAATGATCAAATCCTATGATGGAACCTCTGAAGCAATAAATCTACAGTACATTTAGTGTAGTGTCTCTATACTCAAATCAGTAGATTAAACTCTATTTATTTTAAGTCGTATTTCCGACTAGGCCTTTCATGTCCATATCTTGTCACTCAGTGTAAGACAGTCCGTTGGAGCCATAACAAAGAAAAGGCTCTGTTCTTGCCTTTTTAAGCATATATCATATAGTTGAAGGCTGGCGGGGGGGTTCTTTCTTCCTAATCTTACTTGAACAAACTCTAGCAACGTAAAGCAGCACATTTCATCCCTCGTTTCCCATTACCCACTCAGCCAGTACACCAGAGATGTGCTCCTCTGGGCCTTAGTGCAGAGTGGGTCAGCATGCAGAGCTCTGCCCCAGGAAAAACTTGGTATATCTTTGATCCCACCCATGTGACCATATGTATGTATATGTGTGTGTGTGTGTGTGTGTGTGTGTGTGTGTGTGTGTGTGTGTGTGTAAAATATTTGTACATGTTTACAGCAATGTTACAGGACTGAAAATACATGTATTAGCGCATTGAGTTTCCCAAGGAGAAGAGGCATTTCTATATAAATCTTTTAACTATAAATCCTCACAGCAGCCTCCAATTAGCTGACCATAGCAGATCCCTACAGAGGCCATTACGGATTATGTGTCTAAAGTCTTTAAATTAAATCAAAATTAAATTTACAATAAATCAGAAGTAGATCTCTACAACAAACAATCTTTTCACAAACAGTGGTTTCCGAGCTGTCCTTGAGTAAGACACTGGCTGTGTTGTCATGAGATAATCAGCTAAATATATTAAAAAACAGCAGATACAATGATGATTGTGGTGATAGTCATTCCTGGATGCAGATATATACCCAGGTTATTGCAGAATACCTATACTGTGGGAATGAATGAGCTGTGTGAAATGAGCACAGCCGAGGTGTAATGGTCACTGCAGTGACATCTATATTTGTCATCCAAATAGGTTACCAAATTGAAAAAGATTGGATTAAATTACATCACTCCACATGAGCAGTGATTCATGGACAGCAATTTCACATTTGTTAAATGACTTTAAAATCCTTAGTTAGTGGGAAGGTCGGCTGCTTTCATGTTGTGTACTGTAAGAGTAAAAAGTTGTTTTTTTTTTACACAGGTATATTTGGATTTTTATTCACATCTGAGCCAAATTAGTGTCTGGAAATGAATATATGTATTACTTACTTCCTCTTGAAATTGAGGGTGGTTTTAATGTTTTCCGGGAGAGGGGCGCTGACATGATTTGTTAAAGAATGAATGGCAGCCAGACAGACTGTCGGGCATTCACACACTCCACACAGTATCACAATCCTTAAAATTCTAAAATTTAAATGAACGTCTCCACTTCAATGAATCATCTCTCTGCTCCCTCTCCATATTTCTTTGCACGTCTTTCTCCAGCACACTCCTTTCATCAGGGTAAAAACTACAGGATGTGCCATGCTTGTTCTCATCTCCTCAAGAATTTTAAAGCTGAACGGGGCAGTGCTGGCCTCCTGTTGTACGATTATGTGTGTACTTGTGTGCAAATGTTTTCTGCGTGTAAATCACACTCACTGTTTATTGGTTGCTACTTGTCTATAAATTTGTTTGTGAGAAAGCGTGTGCTCAAGTGTGCACTCATTCTGTCACTCTGGTTCCTGTCCTCTCAGATGCCCACTGAGAGAAGCAAATCCACTCAGAGAAACAAATAGTCCCCCTGTTGTGAGTGTGAAGTGGCCATAAAGAGAAAGGGCCGAGTGAGAAACAAAGGCAAGTGAGAGAGAGGGTGAGATGGAGGGAGACAGAGAGAGAGAGAGAGAGAGAGAGAGAGAGAGAGAGAGAGAGAGAGAGAGAACAGGTGTCTACAAGTGAGTATTTGTATGGCCAGGTCCGAAGAGTGCTCTCACTCTCTCTCTTCCATCATCTATCTATCCCTACCAGTCTAGTCTACGCCCAAACAGTCTCTTCCTCTCGCCTTTACCTCCTGCCCTCGTTTGAATGCCTTTTCATGGGAATACATCCCCATGTGGAAACGAATTTCAGTATCGCTGAATATACTTATAAGAGTGAATTCTACAGCGGTTTGCACAGGAAGGATCTTGCTTTGGAATCCATTTATCCTCAAGAGAACTCTATAAGTCAGCTCCAGCTTGCTTTGAAACACACAGATAATAGCACGCAATGTTGAGTTAGGGGGTTTCTGCTTTGGCTTACAGTTTAGCCCTGCTGCTGTTATTACTGTGGTCAGACCCTTTGTACTTGAATCCATATTCAAATATTGGGGATTTATGGGTATTGATGTTTTTAACCTCTTTCTGCTGACGTATTAGAATTCAAAATAGCATTCCTGGGTAATGGCAAAGCAGTGATGCGGAGGCATATTTTATGGATACTGTTTGAATGTCAAATTGAGAAAACCACTAGCACAGCACAAGAGACAAAAGCGTAGACAGCGAGAGGAAGACGCCGGCGTAAAACACAGAGAGTGAGGCGATGAGAAAAGAAAAGAAAGAAAGATATAAAGAAAGACAAAGAAAGAAAGAAAGATTGAGCAGATTAAGGATGCATTACTGTGTCTGAGCTTCATAGGCATATAAGCTTGATTCATGCAAATCAATGTGGTTGTCAGCTTCTAAGACATGGCCACAATGGCCCCTTTATGCTGGGTGAAGCTCAGCACTCTTCTTGATCGCTACAGGGCAATAATTATTGAACATATCCAGCCAATATGCCGTGTCTCTGGTTACAGAAACTGTCAACCCCCACATTTAAATGACAGTGGCTCGATAATACTGGAATATCAAACCAAAATGTAGCTTTGCTTCATCTTTCATTTGCGCACATACTCCCTTCCCTCTCATTCACTCCTGTTTTGAATTCCATTCTGTCAGCTCTCTGAGCATGGCTAAACACCAGCAAATGAATTCAGTAGGTGGTGATGTGTGTCGGGTACTGCATGTAATAATGCATATTAAAATTCCATAATTGGAGTCTAATTAGAGAGGTAATAAAGTCTACTCAACACTCTAATGTAGTCTTCTCTGAGCAAAGTAAGCAGAAGTCAAACTTTTCTCCCGTGAAGCATTTGAAGGTAGAAGAAAAGGTGCTTTCACCATGCTGCCATGGTGACAACAGCTCACCTCAGATCAATCTTCACTTTGAATGTTTCTCTGCTAGAGGTGAGTGCTCAGTTTTAAGAAGTCTCCCAGCTTTGTTCTGCTTCATGGAGAGACTGTAGCCATCAACAGTCCATGCAATGTCTGATGTAGAATTGACCCTAGCTAACAGCAATATGTCTATCTGCCATCACTTCAGTGTTTCATGGCCGACAAAACTAAACTACAAAATAAACCAAACATTCGTGACTGATATAATTTATTTAAATGTGTCATAATCAGTTATAAAAAGCTACAATGATCACATGCCATCCAGGTGTTAACGACAAATTGTTTTCTCTGCCTGTTAAATGCATCATTAGCACAAAGCATTGCACTATAACACCATGCACACAGGAGCCACATCCTTGTGAAAAGATACATTTTCCATCCCAAACAAATGTGAAACTAATGGAGTGATGCTGGCAGTGTTTTGGCCGTGTATGGACTGTACACCTCATATACTACTCAGCTCTGTTTCATCCTGTCAGCAGTAAAATGCGAACACCTTCTGCACCATGTCCCAGATTTGGACCATTTGCATAAACTGCCATCTTAAATTATTCACAGCTGCTGTCCTGGCTTTTCTGACTAATTATATTTTGAGCTCCCGTACTTTCGTTCTAACATTTAGACAAAGAGAGTCCTGACACAAGCCCCTGCACACATTCCCATGCAAACAGCAAATACATGCATGCTAAGGACCACAACACCTAAACTAGTTTTTCTACTTGTATTGATTTGTGTTTGACATAATTCTTCTCATGAGCATTTTTCTTCCCATTCCTCCATTGCCTTCCACTTGAATTTTTTACTTTTCCATTTAGTTGCAATCGGTCCAATCCAGAATATAATGATTGACTTAATTGACTTAGTTTTATTTTTATCTGTTTAGTGGGATAATTTTGTTGACAGGCAACCACAAGAGTGAGGTTTGCTTCAACAAATGTAGAGGACTGAAGAACCACTAAAAACCATAACCATAATAATTCTGGAAGGACTCAGCCTCGGCCAGCCCTTGAAAGTTGGCAAGCATTTGGTTTATGTTTGAAAAAGAAGAGTGTATCTCTAAACATGTCACTTTTTAGGGGCTAGAGTATATCAGAGGAGACTGAAAATAATACAGGCTTCTTACTCATGGTTTCAAACTCAATTTATTATTTTTTGTTACAATAACTGTACTAATTAACTAATTAACCACTATTTACTCCCACACAACCTTGTGAAAAGAAGAACATGACTGCTTGGCTAGTTACATCTACCAATATTCAAGGCTCACAAGCAAGAGAACATGCACTTTCTCTTCTGTAAATAGTCCAGAACTGGGTTTTAATTGACAATAATGCATTTAAAATACATCTACTGTGGCTGTGGCCATTTACCTTTCTGGTGTTCATAAACACCCCACTAAATTGAAAACATGTGGCAACGTAAAAGTTTGTTGTGACTCTGAAGGTAATTTGCAGTTGGCTTAGTAAATCAACCCAGGAGTGTGAGTGAACACAAACACAGACACACAACTCATGCCTGTAATTCCTTCAACAACAAAAAAAAAAAAAATAGCAAACTGGTACAAACACACATGCCTTGCCATAAGCACACTCAACATCCTAAACAGCATATGTGCCGATCAGTTAAACCAGGCTCCTGCTACTGCAGCTACAAATCTGGCACACTTATTCTCTCTAAAACCTCAGCCTTTCCTCCCAACTCACTGATTTTCTCATTATATCTCATCTCATTACTAATCTGAGTTCAATAGTTGAATTCGACAGAACTTGACAATTCCTTAATTACTATTAGGTCCTGCTCATCCCTCTGAGCAAATACTGATTTATACTTTCATTAGAAAGCATTAGGTATCTCATCCTTCCTTCCCTCCTTCCTGCTCGTTTTCCTACCTCTTTCCTGTCCCTGTCCCTTGTGTGTGTGTGTGTGTGTGTGTGTGTGTGTGTGTGTGTGTGTGTGTGTGTAATTGAGTATGTGTGTAATGTGTGCATGTGTTGTACATTTTTTATATTATATCCCTTAATGTGCAAATGTGCGTGTGTCAGCAACAAATGTACCGCTGAAGGGCATTAGTCATCATCTCCTGAAAGCCGCAGATGAACAATGCCAAGAAAATAGTCACACTGTTGTTTCAGAGGCTACACACATGTATAACGCAAATACTTCATCACACATACTACACGTAAGGTGCCATGTTTGTTTGTTTGAATGTTTGTATGTTTTATGCTCCACCGGAAAGCCCTATATCTAATCCGGGTTGAGTTCCTTAAGTAAATAATTGAAATTTTGAATTTGTTAACAACCGGAGAGAGCAGCTCTTAATATTTCTCCACTTACTGCATATTTCCATTTTCACCCTCGCTTCTCTTCATACACACACATTGACCTAACTATTTGTGAGAAACTATCTGGGGATATCTCATACAACTTTCACTTTTGAGTGTCACAATAGCAAATTTCATAACAAAGATTCCCTTTTCCTGTTATTTTGAAGACACTCTCTGAGCACTGACTACATGGGGCTGTGAAAAAGTTTTGAGAAAATGCAACTTGTAGAAACAGAGAAATGAAAATTTTTCAAGAAGCTTATTCTGGCATGTAGAGCAAGCCCTCTCTGTTCTCCACTTTTCCTTTCCCTCACTCTGTCTCTCTAGTCAGTGTTACCTAGGGAGCTGTTTTGCTGAATACCTATTTCCACATTAACATATTCTATTGCCTGCTTACCTGCTTTGTTATGCAGGAGTGAAGCACCACTATTAAATATTAAACTTAAGAGCCAATGAGATAAGATGTGTCGCATTTCTAACTGTAGATACGGCTGCAAAAAAATCTTGATTTGAGCAGTAGTTTCTGCATCTCCAATCTATAAACATATTAGAGCAGAATAAAGGGCAGTTAGAAGAGGTGTGAGAGAAAGCAGAGCGTGAAATCACCTTCATAAATCATACTGTTTACCATTGATGACATGCATGTATCTCATTCATCAGTCTGAATCCATCAGATGTAAAATGTGTCTGGGCCTGATGATGAAGCTGTCTGAGGCAACAATAACCTTGCGTGACTGAGTATGAAAGAGCTGTGTTCTCTTATGGTTACAGGTGACAGTAGGTGGGTTATTCCTTTTTCCAAATTGCATTTTGTTTTGGGACCAACTCTCCCCTGAAGACACTAACTGACACTGATGATACCAAAGAAGTTGATACTTCTCTGTATGAGACTTTTCTACAGCTGACAAACTACAAAATATGCTGATTTTGAAGGGTTGCATCTGTTTTCCTTTAAAGCATGTTTTACAAAGGCTTGTGGGACTGAGGTGTAGCCAGCAGAATTTTCTATCAGAGCAGGAAACTGGACATATTGTCACTTTGTCAGCTGTAACAGAGGTTCAACTGTAAACATCCTTTCACACTAAAGAATGTGTGAGAGTCGCTTTGCCATCTCCCCCAGCCCCTCTGTTGTCCTTGTGTCACAACACTGATGAGAAATATGCCGGATGTGTGTCCTCCCACATTTTGTCGGTGGCTCGGGACATCTGCTGTGACTGTTAGTAACACTCGCAGAGAGATGAGTGGTGTAGTACGTAATAACAAACCTTTGTGCTATCAGAAAAGTCACACGTATGGATGGGAATTGATAAGATTTTATGGATACTAATACCATTATCGATTCTGCTTCTCTGTCTGATTCCTTATCGATTCCCTTAATGATTCCTGATCAATTTTCTGTGTGGGAAAAAAAAAGGAGGTCCACACAGGTTATTGCCACATTGTCACACCTGATACCCCACCACAACCCTCCCTGCTTTAAAACACTCTGCTCCATCTGTCGGTCTGTCAGTTATATGCTCAAACTTTGAGAGGAGAGAACAAGTTTACCTGATTGCTGTTCCCATAATTCACTCTCATGGTGTTTTTTTTTTCTTTTCATGAATAGAGGGATAGTTCCACTTCATCCTCTCATCGAGATGAGGGGGCAGCCTGGGCCCTTGCATAATTTGTGGACCCCAACACAGTGGTGACAGTCGGCTCCGGCAGCGATATAAGGAATTGATAATACCAGGGGCATGCGATTCTGATGGATTGGACTGGTGGACTGGTTCTGGATTCCCATCACTAGTCACACAATTATAAAACTTGATAATAATACTCAATGTGTCGGTCAAACTCTGTGACCCTAGAGTTCTAAGAAATTAATTTGTCTTCCTCACTTGTTTAATATGTTTGTATTTCCGTGTGGCTGACGGACAGCTTGGCAAGACAGCGGATGTTACTCTTTGTCGTTGTTTGCTTTGAGTGTTGGCCTGAACCAGACCCTTTAGGTTGCCAGTTATCTCTCTTAGACACAAACAGACATTGGTGATTCAAGGAGTGAGGGGTTTTCTGGGACAGAGAAACATCACAGTCTCACAGTATCAAAGTAGAGCGGGAAGATTTGGAAACTATTTAAACAAAATGTTTTAATTTTCATCCACCTTATTTTTCCGCCACAGAGTGAGGTGTGCAACTGACAGGTATGCTTCTATCACACACTCAGCAATCAAGCACAAACCCAGATGGCCTCATATTCCATACAAGTAGGAATATTTACAACAAACAAACAAGTAAACACATATGTGCAGAACCTTCCCTAAAAAGGCCATTCTACAAGATGTCTCTTGCTCATTAATATTAACTGTTTCAAAATGAACACATGCCAAATAAAAGTATGACAGTTGCATTTCATGGCAATCAATCAATCATCTGTTCATTCTATGAATAGGAGTAATGTTTGCAGTTTCTGCAACAAAATGGTGAACTGCTGCTGAAAAATAAAACTACTGACTCAGTTTGTTCTACAACTATCATACATTGCTAAGTTGCCTCATACAAAGAAATGGAGAGAATGTAAAAGGGTGAAAGTAGTAAAATGAAAATAAAGCATACATCGCATTGCCCCTAGTTCCTAAGCTAATGACTATGCTGAATGTGGTTACTCCAGGGAGTCTTTCTAACCTTTAGTCCTCCCTAAATAATAGCTCTAATACCAGCTAGTTTCAACTCTGTAATCTAAATATAATTGGAGGGGGAGCACCACTTCCTTAGCAGGGGATATGAGTCTTTATAGCTAGTATCTTCAAATTAATAAATCTCTGCTGGGTACAGTGCATTCAGGCCCCTTCACTTTTGTTTTTTTTTTCATCTTGTCATGTTGCAGCCTTATGCTAAATAATTTGAAATCATTTTGTCCTTCATCACCCTTTTCTCAATAACCCATAATGACAATGCAAAAACAGATTTTCAGAAATTTCAGCAAATTTATTAAAAAAGGAAATTGGAAAAACTGAAATATCACACTGATACAAGTATTCAGACCCTTCCCAGACCCTCAATACTTAATCTTTTTGATATGGCGCGACAAGCTCTGCACACCTGGATTTGGAGATTTTCTGCCTGTCTTTTCTGCAGATCCTAAAACTTGGTCAAGTTAGATGGGGACCGTCGGTGGACAGCCCTTTTCAGGTCTCTCCAGAGATATGTGATTGGGTTGAAGTCAGGGCTCTGGCTGGGCCATTCAAGGACATTCACAGAGTTGTCCCTAAGCCACTCGTGCCTTGTCTGGACTGCGTGCTTAAGCTCATTGTCCTGTTGGAAGGTGAACCTTCGGCCCAGTCTGAGGTCCTGAGTGCTCTGGGCCAAGTTTTCATTAAGGATATCTCTTTTCTCTTTTATCTCTTTTCCTCAACCATGAGCTGTCTCTCTGTCCCCACTGCTTAAAAACATCCCCACAGCATGATGCTGTCACCACCATACGTCACCAGTGGGATGGCATTGGGCAGGTGATGAGCAGTGCCTGGTGTCCTCCAGAAGTGACACTTAGAATTGAGGTCAAACAGTTGGTTTCATCAGACCAGAGAATCTTGTTGCTCACAGTCTGAGAGTCCTTTAGGTACTTTTTTGCAAATTCCAAAACGCCAAGCTTTCATATGTCTTTTATTGAGGAGAGGCTTCTGTCTAGCCACTCCATAAAGCACAGATCAGTGGAGTGCTACAGTGATGGTTGTCCTTCTGGCAGTTTCTCCCATCTCCACACAGGATCTCTGGAGCTCAGCCAGAGTGACCATCGGGTTCTTGGTCACCTCTCTCACAAAGGATCTTCTTCCCTGTTTGCTCAGTTTGGCTCAGCAGCCAGCTCTAGGACTAGTCCAGGTTGTTCCAAACTTCTTCCATTTAAGAATTATTAACGCCACTATGTCAATGTGATATTTCAGTTTTTCATTTTTAATAAACTGAAATTCTGTTTTCTCTTGGACATTATGGTGGTATTGAGTGTAAACTGATTAGGGAAACAATTACTTTTAACATAAGGCTGCAACATAACAAAATGTAGACAAAATGAAGGGATATGAAAACTTTGTGAATGCACTGTATCTCATCAGTACTGCCTCAAAGCTGAGCTCACAAGGCTGTGATATCATCCGTGGGATCCTGTCTCTCTAGTCTGTTTGTAGATAGGCTTTTTACTTTCACCTACCTTAATATGCATCTTAGACTTTGTATGAATATGATATCAGCAGGATTATATTTATTGCTGATATTAAATTGCATCAGTAGACATGAAATTCAGATTTCTCTTTGGCTCACAAATTAGATCAGTGCATCAATTCCCCTCATAATACAAGCTTCCAACCACCATGTATTGTGAATTTCTTTGATTCTATGATTGGATCTTTTTTGCCGCCTGCCCACTGGCCCCCCTGTCTTTTTTTCTTTTTTTCATAGACATAAAACCGATTTGGGTCATTTTTGTGTACCAGTGGTAGTGCCCGCGCTCATCAAATAAAAAACTCCTATTTGTAAAATACTGGTTGTCAATATTAACAGACGTGATAATTCTGAACTGAAAGTGTCTGCTCTGTGGGGCAGCAGCGCAGAGTCGCATTACAGAGTGGTAGAGTTATATCATGTGATGAGGAAAGAGTTAACTAACAAGACCGTGGCAGAGGTTGGTGTCAAAGCAAAAAGCAGAAGTACCTATTTGGCAGTATTTTGGATTTAAACCCAATGCCAAAAGGGAATCTGATAACATTAATGAGACAATCTATAACATTTGTCTGATGAAGTGGCAGCATCTGAAGGTAACTATTCTAATCTACAGATATTGAGCCGACACATCTTTTCTTGTAAAATGTCTGGTGTAATCAGTAACACTGGTGTTGTCAGGAGTTTATTACATTTCCACACTGTGGTATCCCTAGTCTGAAGCACAATAGCCTGATATTTCAGAATCCTAAAGAGAGACTCTTATTAGCTGTCACACCGCCACAGCTATAGCCACGTCAATGCACTGTTTGTGTGAACTGCTCTGTGACCCTTATGAAGCTGGTGCTGAGATCTTCTGGTAGCGAGAAGTGGATTGTTGGAGCTGTAGACAACAGCGATGGGAATGTGATTGGTGAATACCAAATAGTTAATGAATACAACTTTATGTCACCCACTGTCGAAAGACGATCATAAAAATGTGGCTGTCGCTGTCATTTCATGAAAAGCCTATCTGCCATTTGCACAGATACACCCATTGTCAACAAGCCTAAGTCGGGCGCACATGGAGATACTTTTGACAGCATTGTCATTAAGGGGGATGTAAAGGAGGGAAAGAGTCTTCTGTGGTCACGAAGGTATAAATTAGTGTTTACAAACTGCATGCATGTACTTCCACAAACTATATCTATCCCTCATTTCTCCATTGCAGGTAACACAGCACCTGCATGTGGGGACCTGTCAATATATGCCCCAACAAAGCCTTTGAATCTGCTTGACTCATCATGTAGCTAACCACATAAACTACAATTTCCCTGAACCAGTTCTCTTCTCAACCCAGAATCAATGGTTGTCATGACTTTACGCTGCTGTTAGCATTGACATTCGTTGGCCCTAACTTCCTTTGTCATTTCCTCTGGGGAGTTTACTGATGTATGAGACAGAAAGAGCGAGGGAAGAAGAAAAGAGGGATAGCCAAGGAGGATATGAAATGAGGCTATTCATTTTCAAGAAATAAATAATGTTATTCTTACCTGGTTTGGAAGAAGCCAGCAAGGTGAAGGAAAGACATGTGAAAGAAAGAGTTTCTGTTAGGAATGCATTTATAAATACAGAAATACATTAAAAAAACATAAGTATGTGGTCAAAATGCATCCAGTGTTGTTGTATTTGCATTGGCGGATGAACGTTGGCAATATCAATACTGCAAGAGATCAAGCTCTCTGTTTTCAGTGTTCTCTGTTCTCTGTGTTGTTGCTCCCTCTCCCTCACTTTCTCTCTCTCTCTCTCTCTCACACACACAGATACTTTCACACACACAGAGAAGTAACTGGATGGTCTCACAACTCTCAAATATTCTTTAACAGACAACGCTCTGCAGAGGCTCTCCTCCAACAAAATATCTCCATGTCCCCTGGCACAAACAGCCATGCACCAAAACAGCATAAAGCACTTGTGTGAATAATGTATAATCTGTGATTGTAAAATTCTAGCATAATGCATGTATTGTTATTTTCTATCATGACAGATTTTTGGGTTGCCCCATTAGCTGGCAGTGGACAGATTGTGATTTACATTGTGCAGCCATGCAGCACTATTCTCAAGCCTGGACAGAGGGCTAATGGAGGCACACACGCAGCTTTTATTAGCTGTGAAATCCAATGGCATCAAATATTAAACACTTCATTATGGAGCACTGCTTGTCTTGTTCCACAAAACAGCCACTTAAACCTACAACAGCCAGGAGAAAATAAAGAGAAAAGGAATATGCGATGACAGCCATCATTAGTGGAAATCTATTTTATACGATGTGTTTGTCATGGGTAATTGCGGTGTGTGTGTTTGTGGATGTATATGTAGTGTATGTGTGTGCACGTGCCCATCCAAGATTGTGTGCTTGTGCTCATAAGCCTGTCAGCCTGCAACAAGCATAATGTTGTTTGTTAATAATTAATCCTTATCAAAACAACAATAGTTTTCTCAGTGGACACAGTGGAGAGTGTGTTTAATGAAATGAAATGTTCCCATTACATCTGACATCATAGCCTGTTGGAGACTGACTTTGCAGCTTATGCCAAGCATAGTGGGCAGTGGTGGTGAGGGGTGACTATATGAAGAAAGGCACAGAACAGGGAGGGAGGGAGAGGTAGGGAGAGAGAGAGAGAGAGACTGAGAGAGACTGAACAGGATTAGGTCTATCCCAAGTAGATGGATGAACCAAGTATGGCCAGTGTGCAAAATTGAGGAATGTTTTAAAACAGTTGTGGAACCACTGTAAACAACTGACATCATTGCGTCCTATTTACATTCTGCCTAGTGTCGGCTGGTTTCAGCCATTAATCTGTTTGCTTCTCTCCTCCTCTCTGTGATCACATAAACAGTATTCTAATGCACCCGAATTCATAATTAAGCTGTTGTCATTTACACGTTTTTCTGTTTCTGTTGTCAGACAATGGAACAAGTATGAATACTGAGATGCGGCTCATTAAGACCACATGTCACTTCCAAGCCATTTCCAAGCTTCTGCTCTGCACTGCTAAAATCCTGATTTTATAACTGTGACACTGTCTGACAAAATAACCAAATGCATGAGTTAAAGGCAAAAACTGTGCTGTGATTTCAGCTATATTTAATTGTAAAACGATCACTCAGGGAGGAAGTTAGAAGTGACAGAATGTCTTGCTTATTTTGTCTCTCATACAGCAGACTGGGTAAGAGACTGCTGGTCCGCCCCTCTGACATTCACTGAACAGAGCAGACATGTAGAGACGTGTGCCCTTCACTCACAGGGCAGTACTGGCGATTCTCTTTATAAAATAGTTAAGGTAGTTAAGGTAGGTGCTTTTTTGAAAAAAAGTCTCTAAATGTAGTGACAAATGCATTAAGTTGGCAACACTACAGGGTGTAAACACACCCCTAATAGACACTGTTTGTGCCAATTCATTTTGATAGGCCAGTGGCCAGTGTGAAAACACTTTGGCAGGCAACCAATGGTGCAGCTCTATGACTCAGTCACGTGGTATTTGGCTGACCAATGATGTAACTTGGTCACTCAACTGTGTCAGTCAGTCAGCCAGTCAGTCACATTCACGTTATATGACCCGCCCTGTTGTTGAAGTCCAGCCAAAAAGACAGAGAGACAGAGGGAACATGGAGAGAAAGAGAAAGAGAAGGAGAAGAATGGGCAGACAGCAAGAGAATGAGACAGGGAATTGGAGAAGAACCAGACAGGCGGTCGTCAGAGAGCGTGAATGACAGCTTCACCAATGACCTATGAATGATTTATCCCTAGACATGCTTCTGTCTATCACAGCATCAGAGGCCATTAACGTCAGAGAACGCAGTGAGTGTGGACAGAGTGGAGCCTTGGCTCATCTGTCATTACTTAAAAGTTGACCCGCAGGACAGAGGGACGAAAACGTTCTCTCTCTACCAAAGCTGTCCTGTCCTCTAGCTTGCAGACATTTCTCAAAGGAGCAGTTAGCATGAGTTAAAGGTCTTCCCATTTTTCTTTCATTTTTTTCATAAAAATGATCAAACCTTTGCAGCATGCAACTTTAATCAATTGTAATCTGGTCCACCTTGACCATTGTATCGCAGAGCCTGAGGAACTGTATTTGACTTTAAAAAGCACAGGTGCTCACTCTGACTCCCAAGTGTCATTGACATTCATAGGTTTCTTTCTAGCACCTCCTATTTGTCTGCTACAGCAGGGGTTAAAGCTCACCTAAGAGAAAAGCTAAAGAAGTACAAAGAGTTTTAACATGCATGCAATTAGTGTAGCTGTTTTATTCATTAATGTACTTTATTTTATTGAAAATAATTTCAAGCGCTTTAGCCTTTAGTCCCAGAAAAGTGTAGCAAACTGTGCCAAGATTGAGATCGCAACCCCAGCAGCTTTGGAGTAGACCACTGAAAGCCCATTTCTCTGTAAATGTACAAATGAAGAAAAACAGCATAGAGGGATAGTTGTGCTGACATCTGTTTATGCCGGTCTCAGATTTGAGAGAGAACGCACTAACAGTTATGCTCATACATTTTCATCAACCAAATTCAGTGCTAACGGACCATTAAAACAGTAATAGGATAACAGCAATTAAGCCCTGGGCCATGGGAGAGACGGAACCACTAGAGATAAAAGTGATGAGAGGAGGAGAGGTACAGATGGAAGGAAAAAAGGAGAGAGACAATTAAATGGGGAGACAAATAAAAAAATAACATTACAGCAAAAACAAAATCTAAAGCATAATGTCATATTGTCCTAGCTGCCTGAGTTTTAACCCATCCCTGCAGTGAAGGTGGGAGATTCAGGGGTGGTGGAAATGAAAGACGGGGTTAAGCAGAAGGAGAAAGTGTTTAGGATTCAATTAGCCTTTCCTTTCCTTGTTAGACCAGGCCAGGGCTGACAGCTGGAGGGGAAAGCAGGGAGGCCGAAAGGCACATACATCCTCTCTACTGTGGCAAGTGACATCTCAGCCACTTGCAGCAATATCAGGTGGGAGACTGTCAACAATATCTACATAGGCTTGTTTATAACTATCAGCATCTCTGATTGAACAGCTCTGTCAAAGTGAACGCACCTCTTTGCATCTGCATACAAGTGCTGACAGATCTGAAACATATCATATCGACCAGTATAGTCATATAAAAGCTATCTTATTGCACAGCATGTCAAATTATTGTGTATAGCTTCTCACAAGTCACGGCCTTAAATCATAAGATCAAACCAAAATCAAAAGAATCTAAATGTTACATTCCTACTTTAGGGAGGTGAAACTTTCATCACTTGAGCTAGGCTATGATGTGGGCATGAGGAAAGAGACCTTTATCATTGACGCCAAAAGTCACCGGCAGAGTGAACATTTTGCACTTAATTCTGAGGTGAACTATGGACAATAAGTCCTGACCTGTGGAGGCAGTGGATTATGATGGTGCACCTCAATGAACAATTTGGACAGAGCCAATAATGAAGTCATAAACAGGCTTCGTCCCATGCCCTCAGATCAGTTAGGAGAAAGCAGAGATAGCGCCCATTGATTTTCTCCATGGCCCTGGATGTTGCGTGGAGCTTGTCTAGAGACTGCCAACTATGTGCATCAATACAGACGTGTCTAGCTTAGCCAATGGCACCCTTCAAAAGGTGGAAAGGGGGAGGCGGGAGCCTGCTTGTGTCCAGTGGTCATCTTAGAAGACCCTTTTTGTCTCTGTTTGCTGTCAATGAGAAATTTGTGTCTTCAAGCTGACAAAGACAATTGTGTACATGTATGTATATGTGTGTGTATTTGAAAAGAGTGAGAAAGACTGACAGCGACAGCATACTCAAAAGCCCGTGGAAGACTTGATAGACTCTCGCCTACTGTAGAGGTAATTGAAAGCAGATTTTATATTTTCATAGACATAAGAGTATTCTAACTGGCTAAAACGAGCTAAAATAGTGGCCAAAATTTGTTCTAAAGATCTAAGATCTCATGCCAGGATAAATTTAGAGATTTTGTGTATTTGAATAATACATTGTCTTTTTTTGTAATTAATCAATTAGTAGTTACACGTCAAGATATGCTGCAATGTGTCAACAAAGGCAGGGAAGAAAACTGCTAGCAAGTACAAATGAATGTAAACTTCAAGATTTAAAATGCCATAGGCCACCTTTAATTTGAGTAAAACTCTTCAGTTGCTTCAGTTACATACGAGGACAGTATCTACAATCCACAGCAAATATGAATTTAAACATTACCTTTATTATTAAGGAGTACTCATGAATGTACCCACAATTTACTATATAATATTATTCCAAATTTTATTTCAAATATTATTCCAAATGTATATAAAACATGAATTATTTTGCCATCAGCTCTCACTGAGACTGACCTACATATTACTGTTGCTATGTTAATTATGTATATGGCTTCTGGGCCAAGAGGCAGGTTGGTTGGTGTATGTGTGTGTGTGTGTGTGTGTGTGTGTGTGTGTGTGTGTGTGTGTGTGTAGAAGGCTAGTTTTTCCAGCTGTGCCAATAAGAGACTGGACATCTTCCATTAGATCTCTAATAAAGCTCAACCAAGTAAGGGAGTGCTGCCTAATCAACCCTGTCACTACACACATCACCACTGCTGTTTACATTTTCAATTAGGCTTCTCACTCACCCTGTGCTTTGTGTGTGTATCTGTGAACCCATCACTTGTACAGGTTGCTGTGCACGGCACTCAGCGGGTAATCATGGGACTGTCAGTGACATGCCATCTCTGATGGGCATCTACCATTAATATTTATGGTGCTCTAAATCAGCCCCACACTGAGCCTTGTGACAGCAATCACCCCAGTTTTTTAATATCCCCATCCAGATCAATTCTGATTAGCATTTCAAGCACTTGGTGGAGCCAGGCAGTCTGCTGAACTTCTCCTTGTTCTCAGAGATGAGGAGAGACAGAGAGAGAGAGGAGAGGAGTAAAGCACAGCGAACACTAAGTTAAACCAGAAATGAAATGTTTGCCATGCAGCAACCAAAGTGGAGAGAAATTGATGTCTTGTTCTTTAAAGAAAAAAATTGAGGTGACAGTGCTGGGATTTGAAATAAGAATAAAGAACCCCAGCAAACAATAAAAATGATTCAGCCAGTGAAGGAGTCACATGGTGTTTCACATACCAGCAGGAGAGCCAGATGTAAAACGAAGACAAAAGTACCTGGACAGGAATTTGCATGTCTTTATTGTTGATATGGGTAGTGACATTTTCTGGCATTAGAGGTAAGCTTTGGAGGCTCCTGTGAGCTCGGTCTCTTCTCTACCACCGCGGTGGTGCCATTTTATAAACCTTTGTGTGGACTGAGCTCCTTTTGTCTTCTCCAAAAGACAAACCAATCTGCTTATCTCGAAATCCAGAGGGAGCGAAGGCGTTTGTTTCTGCAGATCGAAATAATACGCAGGAGAGGATAGTAACCTTCTGAGCAACTGAATGGGTGGGAGGAGGCGGATTGTGTGTGAGTGTGTGTGTCTCTTCATTTGTGTTATCGAATGTGTTTATGTGTAAGAGAAAGCCTGTGCTGGCCTCGAGGCGCCCCCACAGATGTTTATTTGTAGTGACAGCAAGGTTTGTTCTCTCTGTGTTCCTATTTATCACACTGAGCTGATTGTATGGCTGCGGCCAGATCCCACAGAGAGGACACAATCACCGCCACGACAGATATGCATGAGTAAGCAATACAGCTCTATGAATTCACAGACATAATCTATCAGCTTGGATCAGCAGTCCGCACTGAAAAAAATGAATATAAGCAAAGAAGGGCAGTGGACCATGTCCTGAATATGGATTGTTTATTTACTCCTTTTTACAATGCATTATTAACAAGGGATGCACTGAAAGGTTTGAGGTAAATCTTAAAAGATCCGACACATTTGCTGCACTCCAAGAGAGGAAAAGTAATCTGAAAAACAAACAAATGATAGACAGCTGGCATTCTAGAAGAAACGAATGGGGTAGAACAAGCAGGAAGGAATGGGTAGAAGCGACTCCTTTGGGGAACAAAATGGTCTTTGCGGCTTTAGTGAAAATAATGACTCACCAAATGGAGCACTTTAAGGAAATTCACACTCAACTCTCTTGGCTCTCTTCCTTTTCCATTCTCTCTCTTCTGTGCTTCCCTCTCGCTCCTCGCTTCACTGTTACATTGTCTTTCCGCCTCCCATGAGGAATATCACAAGGCTCCCAAAAAAGCACACGGAGAGACTCTCATTGCTCACACTCTTGTGTCTGCTAACACACAAGTGTGCACCTCTATATACAACAATACAGATAGGTGGCATACACTTGCAAATCCCCAGTAAGAATCTTGACCTTTTCACATGAGTCATGTTTCCCATAAATATCTTCTTTTGTGTGCTTGCTTTTCAAAGTGTCTATATGTGTGCTTTTCTCTGTCTGTATCGTGTGTGTGTGTGTGTGTGTGTGTTTGTGTCTATTTCTCTGTGTTTCACTGCAGAGTTGACCTTTCCATCCCTGCTTTGTCCCAGATTAGAACTGACACCACCCTCTGCTACAGACCAAATGATACACATACTGACACCAACACACGCAGATATACACACACACAAGATAAAAACTATCGCAGATACATTCAGACATGTGCTGCTGACAGGTGAAAATCTCCAAAATGTCAATTGTTAAGGACCTCCCTTAAAGCTTGACTAAAAATGGCTTTTGACATTTCTAAGGTTTCCTAAAAAGAATTTATAAGAGGTTGGAAAATTTTCTTAACTCACAGGGAAGCATGTGGTAGTTCAACTTCATTCAACAAGATTACAAGTCTACTGCCAAGCTGATGCTTCTATGAGTCTGCACTTACATACAGTGGTGCTTTGAGCTCAATGCTAACATCAGCATGCTATCATGCTCACAATAAGAACATGCTGTTTGTTTACCATGTTAACCACCTTACTTTAACACCTTATTTCTGCTTGTTAGCACTAAACACACAATGTACAGCTGAGGCTGATGGGAATGTCAGGCACTTGGCCATGCTTACTTCCTCTAGTGCCTTATGATGGTGCTAGAGGAATCAAGACAGAGGACTTAAATTATTACAACTCATTCAGAGGGAGACGTGAACGTCTGTAACAAGTTTCATGGCAATCCAAGAGGACACACAATCAAAGCGCAGAGAATACATGTAGGCGTGGACACTATAACAGCTACGCTCGCAATGCAAGCCATTACAACAATATCACTTGCTGTTGCCCCAAAAGTTATGACTGAGATATCTGAGTCAACTGGACTTGCTCACCCATGAGGACGAGGATCTATGTAGTGCTGGTGGTGGACGCGGCTCTGTCTCAGTGGGTGAGAGACCAGAGAATAAAGCTGAGACTGAGCTGAGCAACACTCCATTTCACTGATCGCTGAGCAGCCTCTCAGCCACCGCCACAGGGGGATAAGCTCACTTACCTGGCCTGAATGTGTGCTTCTGTCGGAGTGTGTATGCACATGCACATATCTATTCATCTCTATCCACCCTTGGTTGAGTGTGTGATACTGCGATACTGCGATACTGTCCATCAGTATACATGAGAATATGCACAAGTGTGTGTGCAATGGGTGGATTGGATGAGCTGTGGGCATGTCTCTTTCCTTGGTGACTGTTACCAGGTGACTAGCTGCTTCGACGATGGTTTTTGAGCCTGGTCATTTAACCTGTGCACTGACCCTCATCGCTCACTGCTCTGGTGACAGGAGGGGAGACAAAGAAGTCAAAACCCTTGATCGCATGAGGCTCAGGGCACAGCCCAGTCTGCGTGACCACCGGATAGTTGTGTGTGTCTTTGTGTTTTTTTAGGTTTGTGCATTTGATAAAAACACGCACAGACAGAGAATAATGATGAAGAGGCAATTCTGAGAGAATTCTGCTTGCACAAACACACCTGTGTCCCTTTCATCTCAGAGACAGGAGCTGGCCATTTAACTGCTGACCTTGGCTTACACACTTCAAAAAAAGTCTGGGTTTCCCAGGCTCTGTTCATATAAAGTTTCTATGGAGATACACAAGGACGAAATACCAAAGAATTTTAATACCCAATATGTACTATGAAAACACATACAGTATAAACCATCATACACCTATACTCAATAATTCTAAAATCTAGAAAATCAGCTCTCGTTTTTTTCATAAACATTTTCATCTTAAATTTGTTTTTGTTTTTTTTCTTTTAAAGGATTTTGACCAAGATATGAAATATAAACTTGTCAGTCCTCTTTAGTCGTCAAGCTATGTACACTGTTCCTGAATGACCAAAAAATATTTTTTGGCATTTCTGATCTAAGTGTAATTTCTTGTTACATGTCAGATGACATACACGTCAGTTCTGATGTATTTGCAACAACCTAATATCAGCTGATATATCAGCCCAGCCGATTTACTGGTCCAGCTCTAAATGCTATTCATAAGTCTAAATCCCAACATGCACTGGGATATAGGTCACCAGTCTATCATAGAGACAAACATTCACACTCAGACTGACACCTACAGTTAAATTTAGTTTTCACTTTACTTAAGCTGAATTTCTTTGCACTACAAACGAAACAGGAGCATCTCGAGGAGACTGGCGCAGCCACAGGGAATGCTTGAAAACCTCACACACAACAAGAGCGGTAAAAGGTTTCGACCACAGGACCTCCTTATTGTGAGGTGACATAATTTTTTAATGGCAGTGTACTGGAATCCCTTGCGCCATCCCAAACACACATAACCTAAAACAAACACAACAGAGAAGCGGTGACACACAAATCTTTCACACATATCCACACACATAAAATTGCAGATGCCATTGGCAGTGTCATAAAATCACAGCCTGCAGAGAGAAAAGAGATACTGGATAGCCAAAGGAGGAAATGGATAAGAGCAGTGAATATGTAATATGTATGAAAATGAGACAAACAGAAGGGATTACAATAGAGATGGAGAGTGTTTGGGAGAAAGGGTGGAGAGAGACTGTGGGACAGCAAAGTGAGAGAGTGAGAGAGTTAACATTTCATGAACTCTTATTGTCACTATGTGAGCAGATGCTAAGAATAAAACTGGGCTTTTGTGAATATCTTATAAAGATCCATATGGGAGAAGTATTAAAACAGCTGTGTCCAGTGCTTGGTGCAGAAGAAGACAGAAGACTGAGGGGATGAAAAAGTGACAAACAGCTCATAACTGTCTTAAAAAGAGGTTAAGACCTGGTACTGAATAAATCCAAAAGGCCGGATGGTTTACTGAACAGGGATCTGAGACCAGTAGGGACATTTGCTGGTTCTTATTTTACTGCTATGTGAAGACTATGCCACTATTTTAGAATCAAAAGCATGATATCACTTCAACTTAAATCCCCCTGACAATATATTGAGCTCAGCAAATGACTGTTTAATATCACTGTGTCAGGACACCATGAAGACAGAAAGTAAAGATTAAAAATGAACAGAAGGAAAAAAAAAATGGTGTGACTGATGAGAAGCTCTTATAAACATGCTGATTCATTCATCTGCAAGCGCTGGGAAGCACTTCCTTTGGGAAACAGGGGTCAAACACATTAGCTCCCTGCATTGAGCGAGAGCACTGCTCTCAGAGAACTGCTGGTGCTAGCCTGTCAGGGATGCATCACCTCTGCCTCCGCCCCAGCGACTCTCAGGACAGAGTGACAGAACTCCAGGGAGCATGCTCAGAAAAAGAAACAAATTTTATGCATGCATCCCGGTTCATGCAATCAACCCTGACCACCACACACGTATAGTAACAAGTAAACAAAGTATGCAAATAAATAATAATACAAGCTTGTAAAATAAAACAGTCTATTCCACAGGGATGTATTTAAAAGTTTTTTTAATTACAGCAGCAGTGTGTAACCACATGTGTGCTTGGCACTGGAATATTTAGAGTTAATAAACTTCTCATATTACTTTTATGTTTCATGCATTTTTCAGAAATCCCTACAGCCCTCTATCAAAGGCCTGGAGGTCTTACTAATCAGAGCCCGGCTTTTTATGAACACATCAATATTAATACAAAAACAGAAGCATGGATTAACACAACTTTAATGCCTGCTGATACAAGTGATTTTGTGGTCTGGTATAATTAATGGAAAGAATTGTAGGTTATATTGCATGTTAACATTCCCCTTAGGAGTCTGCATGAGTCATAGAATCAATGGAGATTTCCCAGGGCTAGTAACATGGTGTAATTAAGTTTAAACACTTAGACAGATAGATAGACAGACAGACAGACAGACAGACAGACCGGCCTTTTTTCTGATTTTAATTTCTATGTATCCAAACTAGATGCAACTAGAGAACATTTTGTGATGGGATCACACCAGCCACAATGCCGTCAACATGCTGGCGTTCTGGCCCATGAGTACTCAGTAGTGATTACTACATTATTACATGAGTACACATGGGCCAGACCACCCCATCTTCAAACTCCGCCTTCATTGCCCATTTCATGACTGTATTTTATTGTGATGGTATTGCGGTGACAAAATTCGTCCACAGACAGATACACACCATACATCTGAAGGATGTTAGAGGACACTCTAAAATACTATATCAACTTTAAACATACATAATTATGCCGAGTTTGGTGCAGGTGATGCAGGTCATTTATTACTCTTGCTCAACTTTCGTAAACATCACGTCTTCATTTCGATTACAGTTTAGTCTTTAATCAGGGAAAAAAAAAAAAAAAAATTGATTGAAATCCTGAATTGGCCCCTAAAAAGAAATTGAGATTTTGCACAAAAGCCCCAAGAGGAAACTGTGTCATTGGTGAAAACCATCCCTTTGTTCCAGCCAAGTGAAGCAAGGTCCCCCGAGTAAATATAGATCTCATTTATTACATCTTATCCAAATGCGTCATTATGCCCAATGGGCAACTGTAGCTGTACTGTCTACTCGTGAAAGAAGTACATCAATTCACAGGCTAGATTGGATATTGCTTTCAGAATGGCTCTCTGGAGTAGTGATGATACCATTCTTGGAGCAGAGGATTGATTCGAATTGCACATCTATTTCTTCTCCTTTGTTTTTAGTTACATGTGTGTCTATTTCTATTAAGTCTTGAGTTTGTGTGTGCGTGTGTGTGGATAGGCGGACAAAGGGTGAGGGGAAGGGAGGGCTTACACCATTAGAATAATTCTGAATTCATTAATATTTTCATCACAGCATCTGCAAGCTCCTTGAAAACCTGACAGGCTCAGATGAGGTCACAGTGCTAAACTTCATGTCACTTCCCATTTTCCGTGTAACAGGTCTGTGGGCAATGTTATCACAAGGCCTCTAGAGCTCAAATGGACTTGTATAATCAGCTGGCGAAAATGATTTGGGAAATTGCCTTTTATTATTAGAAACACTCCATTACATCCTGATATAAATACATTAACTGCACTGTATGAAAGGTGCTAATGTTTCCCCATCCTCCTCCTCCTCCTCTTCTGGCTGGCATCCTTCTGACCCTCTCTGAACCTCTGCCTCTTCTAGCCAAAGCCTCCAGAAAATAGCGTGCGTGTAAAATTTACTGGATGCGTTGACACCCCATGCCTTGGCTGAGTTGGTGGCTAAATGGAAAGGTATGAAATTAAACAAATTAATTCTGCTCTTTGATTGGCTGACAGCCTGGGTGCCTGTCACTGCTGCTTAGTGTGATGTTTTGGAGCGTAGGTGGTGGTGGTGGGGGGGTGGGGGTGAGAGAGAAGCCAAGCCTGGATGTCAACTGTCAAGCCTGGACACAATGCTCAGCAGGCCTGAGGGACACCAGCAGTGCCAAGATCGCTGAAGAAGAGAAATAGACATGGAAGAAGAAAGCGCGGGAAACACTGAAAGACAAGAGATAGAGGGATGAAGACAGAAAAGGAGACAAAGGGAATAAGAGAAAGAGGGAATATAGCAAGAGGTAACTTAAAAATATGGGAGAGACGGAATGGTGGGGAGGGTAGGGGTACGGGGATGCCTTCAAAGTGTTGAAGCAGTTGAAATTTATTGCAAATAACTGCTCCTGATGCTCCGCCGTTTCAATTTCACACAACACAATTCCACAGCTCTGGAGCAAATGTGTCCCTGTCAGCATCACTTAGGCATCCTCTGCTCTCTGCCTCACACCTCTGCCCCTCCCTCTGCCTTCTCCTCCTTCTCCTTCACCTTCACTCCTTCATCTCTCTCTCTCGCTCTCTCCGTCTTTCTCGAACTTCTCTCACCTTATCCCTCCCATCTATTTTTAATGTTCTTTTTAAATGGTTAGGCCACTGCAGACAGAGAGCTAGAGAAAGGTGGGAAATAGGCAGTGAATGAGCGAGAAGAAAGACAATAGACAATAGAAAAATGGGGAAAAAAGGAATAAGGTGAAGATAGAACGATGGGAGAGACAGTCAGAGGGGAGGAGAAAGTTACAGGATATTTAAAAAAGTAAACTTACAAGAAACTATGGTGTTATTAACTGTACTGTAACTCAGAAAGAGAAAAAGACGAGAGTGACAGGGAAGGGGGAGATCTGCATCTTGATTGTGCCAGAAAATATTCAAACCAGTGTTGAAGCACAAATGAGATGTGCAGCAACCAGAGGAAGCCTATTAAAGCTTTGGTACTAAAAGACTCTGTTCATTAGTGGGCTGACACCAAACTGTCCTTTATTCAAGGTTCTGACACAGGATACTCGCCGCAGTCCCCTTCCTACACACTCCCCACAGTGGGTGAGGCAAGTTGGAGGGATGGAGAGATAAAGGGATGCAAGGAGGGTTAAGAAGAATATTATTCATTTGGGCCATGTTGTGAATAATTTATCTATAGGATGAGGAGTAGCTCTGGATCCATAATGAGGCGGAGGCTACTGTTTAGAAGACTTTCATCTTCCACAGTATAAAGACTCCTTATCCTGGCATTAAAATCGCCAAATAAAAGCATCTCTGTAACTTTTAACTGTCCGTCTATACACTGCATCTCCACATGCACATGCACCCACACTGATCGTGACCTAACAGCACAATTAAGCTCCATCAGTCAAAACTGATGCTCTTCCCCCTAGTTTCCGTCATTGGGATGAGAATCAGCACTCACTATGTGTTACACCACAGCTGGATTAGGACTGTATGCTTCAGCAGCATCATCATGAGCAGTAGCTGCAGCGTCTGAGTGGCAGGAAGAATCAGTCAGGGAATCAGCCTGAGAGACGAGTGCTGAGGTAGAGAGAGGAGCAGCAAAGACAAGGAGGCAGAGAAGAGAGCAAGAGCAAAAGAGAGAGCTCCACTCAGTCTGCAGTGGTTTGATAAGAGTTATTATTTCATTATCTCTCCCTGGGCCTAGTCCTGAGCTGGCACACACAGGTACACACACATGCACAAACACATACACACACACACACACACACACACACACACACACACACACACACACACACACACACACACACACACACACACACACACATACATACATACATACATACATACATACAAGATAGAGCGAGGGGGGAGAAGCAGAGAAGGAGAGAATGCAGATTAAGGAAATTTTAATGAGGGGGATAAGGATAAGAAAAACAGGCCACAGAGCATTTATCACAAGTTAGCAGTGAAACTGTAAGGAAAACAGTTGTTCAACCTTTCACTACTAGCCCATTTATTCGACCATGTGTTATCATTCACTCACTCACCCACACACTCTCACACACACACACACACACACACACACACACACACACAGCACAACATGTCTCTGCAGTACTGACATGTAGGTGGTTGCATCTGCCTGGATGGCATAGAAGTGGCATTTTCTGCTTGCCCATGCAATGTTTCCTGAATTGCTCAGTTTGGTCCTGGGCCAAGGATCAACTTGTGCAGACATTTATTTTATGTCCCTTTAATGTGGATTTGATGTATCAGAATTCTGACTTTGATACCAAGATATTTTCTCTCTAATTCTTAATCTTTGAAAAATAAGTTTGGTTGCAGCATTTGATTACCCATCACAGTTGGCACTGTAAGCAAATTTAATTTTTCACTTCTGTCATCAGCTTAGTCGACCAGTTTAGGAGGACCTGGATTCAATTCAAAGAGTGGTGGGCTGTTTGATGTTAGTACCATATCCTCAGTGGGATGTTTGTCCCCATTAGAGATTTACTTGTCCCGCTGTCTGGCATGGGGCCAAGCAGAAGCTGCAGGCTTCTTTTCTTAAAGCTGTAAACCACCATCAATGTCAAGCTTGGAATTCACACCATAAACACTTGCACAAAAATACAAAAATGTGATGCCTGGCATTGAAAACTCATTATACATTGGGGTTTTGATAACCACAATTTAAGTGTTTAGAATTCTGTAGTTGAAGTCCATAGTGTGCTGTGGAATATAAATATGATCCAATGCTGGAATTGTTGGAATTGATTTTTTTTTTGTCCAAATAGAGAAGTCTGAGGTCAAAAATGGGACACGTCATGATTGCACCAGTCACCTGCAGCTGACAGACTAGTGACAGGCAAGGACCACTCGACTGACATGTTCGGGGCATGTCAAAACAAAGGCATGACAACAGATGTGGATTCTCTGACGCATATTGAAAGAGTAAGAAAATGCAATGGTATGTGTTGTAGTGCAACACAAAACGAAACATGTACACACTCAACTGCACACAGGAACACACACACCTGCACCAACAACAGTGAAAATCTTAAAGTCCAAGGCTTTTTCCAGATGAATTTATGATCAATGAGAAATACTTTATATTATTTTGTCATGCTGATGACATGGCCTTAGTTGGCCTCAACAGAAAATAGACCTCTTAGGTGAAGATGCCTACCTGGCCCAGACTGAGGCCGTTCAAACACAGTGTTGCAGCTAGAAATCAATGTGCCCATCAACAGACCACAACAAGCTCTGAAAACAGACCCAGTTTCACTTGATGGCCAACATGTTGAAGCTGTGGAAAACTTTAAAAAGTGTAACTTGGTACAGGTCTGGACTCCCAGGTGAGCTTCTAGGAAAATATATATAGTATATTTTCAAAACATGATGAAAGTGACTTTATCTTCTTGGAAGACTCAGTGGCCTCTGTGTTACTCAGCAGATTTTAGAACCAAAATATTTAGTTGAGTGCTTTAACTTTTCACCTTCCTGCTTGGTGCGGTCACCTAACCTGTATATCTAAGAAGAAACTTTCTAGTATCATGTCAATGGCAAGAGAAATAGTTGGCAAACCTCAAAAGCCCTCGACTCAACTTTTTACAGGAAGGACGAGGAAAAAGGCGAGGAGTGTCCTGGCAGACAGCTCCATCCCAAATGCCATCAATATTCTTAACTCTACAAAGTGACTGATGAGATTTAAGCCACAGGCTGCTTTTCATGTGTAATGTAACCTTGTCTATGCTTGTCTGTTTCTTATGTTGTTGTTCCTTGTGAAAGAAAGAAATACAAGATACAGTATATTCAATAAAGATATATCAATTCAATAAATGCAACTGCCAGGACCTCTTTCTTTACTGGACACAACTGACACACAGCTGACAAACCCACAGTACAGAATAGATCTTTCCCTTCTCGCACTTGCAATAAAATGTGAGGAAGAGATGTGAGAAGGGAGGAATCGAGGAAACACATATTTTGAGAATAAGACAAGTCTTCCACTGAAACAATGCCAGTGATTGATGATGATGCACAGCTGGATCAACTGTCAGTGAGTTGGTATTTGCGCAGATAAATGTGATGTACTGTCAAAACAGTGAGAGTGCACAGTTAGCATGGTTAGCGCTATTATTTTTTCAGTCATGTCCTCCCACATGAAAAGAGGAAGCCATCTGGAGAAGAAACTACTGATGTGGAACAGAAGAGTGTGAAAATTCGTTTTTATGGTTCTGGTCATTCACAGCTAGACTTTTTAAATGACTAAGTAGCTGATGAGTCAGATAACAAATAATATGTAAAGATATATACACCTTTCACACTGTTATTGGTTAGTGCCACTCTTGTATTTTCTTGCACAAGCCTCATCTCAAAAAACTTCGACTCACACAAGGATAGTAGTAGAAATTAAGCACAAGTCACAGATGATATGCAGTTAAATAAGGTCACTTCCTGCTTAACTGGTAAGCATAAATGAATAGATTGGAAAACAGGTAGTGGCTGGACAAAACAAGTGTGCTCAAAAATTAAGGTGGTTGTGGCCATGCCACACACATGGATGGATGAGTGCACGCACAAGTGTGTGGGCACTTATGAAGACAGGCATGTTTGAATAACAGGAAAAGAGCACCGTTGAGTGCAGCCTGTGCGAATGATACAGTAATAGCTTTGACATTTTTGCAACGCCATTTTTATGTAGCTCTACAAATTCCCAGGTACAAAGGGGAGAGAAGCTGAGAAGAGAGAGGAAGAAACTTTAAATGCTTCCCTTGAACAAAAAGTGCAATGTAATTAGTAATAAAAATGCTGAAGATGAAAAGTAATTGTTAAAATAGTTTTTGCTCTTTTTAATTCAGCATGGGCTTTATAGTCCTCTTTCTCTACAGTGACCTACCTCCCTCTCTGTGTCCCTGGGGCAGGTGGAGCTCAGGGAAGGGGGGGCTGGTGGTGCTTGGCAGGAACCATGCGGCCATGCTCAGCCCTTCATACTTCATTAGTGTCTCCTGTTTGCTCCCTACCTTTTTTTCCCTCATCCCCTCCCATTCCACAGCCATCCCAACCTCATTTATCGCCACAGTCTCCTGGGGAACTAGCTGTCCCTCAGGGATGTCCAACAAAGAAAAAGGTGTTTGTGTGTAAGAGGAAAGGTGGGAGCATGTGTGTCTGTGTGCTTACACCATGCACCTGAACTATACTGCAGTGTTGAAGCACATATATTTGGTGTTTCCAAGGTCCCCTCAATCATGCCATGTGCATTGTATCTCTCTCTTCCTCTTCTTCATACTTCAGTCTCTCATGTGCAGCACATCTCAAGTCAGAGGTATGAAAGGCATGAAGACACATCATTCCTGAGCCAGCGATACTTGGAATTTCTCACTCAACCACAACAACCCAAGCATTCAAGACATCTCTGCTAGACTTTGACACTGATTTTGCTGTATGAAATAATGTAAAATATCCTAAAGCACTCATACACATTCACACATATACAATTGAACACAGATATACACATATAAGAGCATAAGCATACATGTGCGTATGAACATGCTTCTCTTCCAAAGTGGATACTCCAAAACCACCTCTGCCCTGATAAAAGCAGCAGGTGCAGGAGAAAAATAAAAATGAATAAGTGATTGAACATTGCAGACCAACCTCTGTGACCCTTTTAGCACCCTTCCATTCCCTCTTCTTCTCACAGTCCATCCATTTCTCATTCTTTCTCCAACAACCTCATCTCTCACTCCTGTTTCACAGAAAGCCCTTGACTAACCACAATCACAAATATGCAGCAGGATTAGTAGCACTCAGAGAAAGCAAAAGAGTACAACAGCTGATGTGGCAGCATCTTGTTATGGGCTCACATCATCATGTAATGGCAATGCATTACAAAATTTACGAGAATGTAATGACAATAAATCATACAAATGAAAAAGAAATATTGTATCTTTTAATACTTATAAAATAAATTAAATGACAATTTTCTTTATAAATTTCTCCACATTAAATTTCTGGATAAACAAGTTTTTGGTGGTAAATCCAAAAAGGAAATACATCTCCACAAGGGGCATTATGTATCTGTGTATGTGTGGAAATCACATTTACACCAGCAAATTGGATAGAAATTCACCTGCTATCTCACACTGATTGGATGTAATGTAACGCTTTTCTTGACCCAACTGAGCTTGAAAAAGCTGATAATTGAATGAATTTACCTGCTGCTCTCTCCACACAGGAGACAAAGAGAAGTATAAGACAGAGAATGCACAGTGTTCCCACAGTTGAAGCATTTGCAGTAAATACAAGACATGTCACAAAATCAGCTCTTACTATAAGTGCTTGTTTCCTAAACATATCCAAAGCCAGAACCACATCTCATGGTACTGAAATGATAAAACTTCCAAGTGGTTTGTACCCACAAGTTTCCCAGTGCTTGTAACCATGGGAAAAGGCTAAAGACGCTAACATTTAACCAGGGGTAAACAATCCCACCACTTGTCCCTGTGCCTCTGGAGAAAGTGGTCATGTCTCTATCAAATTCACACAGTGCAAAACATTTCCCATGGTCCCTCTAGGAAAACTGAACACCCACAATGTAATTACAGTCAGGCTAAAGCATGGTCAAAAAACAAATGTTTACTTGCCATGTGGCTGTCACCAGGGATGCATTATGCTGGCCTGGACTATGAAACACAAAGAATTTATTCAATACATTAGGTTGCTTTCAACAGCTAGCACCTATACTATGGGACTCAAGCCAAGGCCTTGTCACTGAGATAGATTTGTGATTACTGTATAAAACAGACCAAGGAGGTTTTGCCCATGAGAAACAAAAGCAGGCACAGAGGGAAGATCAAGGAGGAGAGCAATAATGGAGAGGAGAAAGAGAACTGAAAGGGAGGGACGAACGAAAAGCCGAACAGATTGAAAGTGTCAGCGCCCCACTTTACAGCAGATGGGGATTTCACGATGCACAGCTCTCCTCTCGTTCTCTATTTACTATTCTCCCACTTAGGCTTAGCAAGAAGCAACTCTTTAGTGAGACTGTCATGGCTCTTGTCTAAATACATTTATATTCTGTTGCACAAACAAGTGCAACACAATTCAGTGCGTTGATATGAATTTGTCAGCAGCAATATATGGTTACTTGTGTCTATAAGAATAAATAACAGCAAACACACAAGCGCAAAGTATTCTCCTCAAGCAAAAGAAACCAGAGGCATTACAGTGTAATTGGCTTGATATGCACACACGAACACACATCCTGCTGTCTCCATCCTCAAGGACTGCTGTGGGTTCAGGCGTAGAGCACCCAGCTCGGTAATGAGGGAGAAAACTAATATTTGGAGTGCATTAATATTGTTGATCTGAGGTGGCGCTGAGGCTAAGCACACCAGCCAACACTTGTTTGTGAAATATGCTGGTGTTTGTGTATTGGAAGTGCAGTGGCGACCAGGCGGAGAGCATCACTCAGCCATACGCTGCTCAGTTGAACCCAGCATATCTGATCGTACACCCTCACCAGCAATCCATCCTCAACCCTCCATTACTTCTATGCAAGTAGACGCACGTAGTGACGCACACGCAGGCATACATTACGAGCACACACAAGCATAACCGGATTCTCATTTACAGAGTAGGAGAGGAAATTCAACCAATTTAGATGTTTGTTGTTATACATCATTATGCCTTTCTTTCTTTTTGACAGTGATGAAATGAACCATCACAGTCTAATATATAATCATTCTGGGCTTTCTTTAAAATGAGAAAATCAACTGTCATCTGAAACCAACTGAAAAATTATGGCATTTACTTAGGATATTAAAAAAATATTTATGAAATGATTTATAATGTAAACATCTACCAGAAAATGTGATCATATTTGATTATCTTTCAGACAAACACTTCCAGTCCAAATATTCTGTACTTTGACAACTTGCATCTGAACTATGTCTAACTGTTTTTTCTTGAGCTGTCCTTACCATTAGTTAACCCTTCTTACTGTAAACTGCAGTGAGCAATGTTGTCTTCAAGCAGGAAACGGTACAACAACCGTTAGTCAGTGAAAATAAGTTAAATTAGGATGTAATTCTTTTTTTTTGGTGAAAACCCATTAAAACACCTTTCTCAAACTCCACTGTAGCATCATTATTGATTATTGAACGTCCAAAATCAGTTCTTAAACTGTACATTCTCAGTTAGTTTTAGCATAGACCAAATTAAATATACTGGTAATACCGTATTTCCATGCTAGAGAATTATAGAGACCCCCTCGACTAAAGACAAAACAATCACAGATATAGCAAACTACTGTAAACTCTTCCCTAGATAATAATATTCATTATTTTACAATGAGCATCACAGTGATATCTTGGGACACGGGTTAGCATTTCATGGCTTTTCTGGTTTTTTAAACAACAGAGAGGATTTGAAAAGCTTTCAAGTGCAGCAGTTCCCCTGCTGTGACAGGCAACAGAACAGTGGAGGTGCTGTGAATTTGGCCTGAGGTCACTTGAAGGGATCCAGAAGGATACATGGAGTGTCACTTCCATTTATTCCTGGCTCTGACAGCCTGGTTTTAGTGTTATGGTGAATCTGCTGATGAGTGGAGAGAGGGAAGGAAAAAGAGAAGGGAGAGAGAGGAATGGATAGTGTATTTGAAATGTTGATCCTCAGCTATTACTCCTTTGCCCGTAGAGTCTGTGACTCAATTGTGACACAATTTCTAATGATGCAACACAATTTCTAATGATGCTTTCTCCTCTAACAGGAGCCCGAGGATGACCTGCTGATCCCATTGTCTCCTTGTCTCAATCACTAGTGTGTCACAGAGGCCGGTGCCAGGTCACGCACACACAGATTTGTCTTGTGCCTGCGCCAAAGCAAAGGTGACAGGGATGGCACCATAACAAGGATGACTCACCCTTTCAAGCTGAGCATTAAAAACATCAGCCATTTACATTTGCCAGCCTTTGGTTAATTTGTTTTGGCGAGAGAAATTAAAAAAAAATAAATAAAAAAAAGTTGTGGAAAAAACGTAATTGCCTGTTGTTTTTTCACTGGCTCCGTCTGAATCTTTGTGGGATTTTTTTGTTTGGTTTTTTTGTTTGGTGTTTTATGTCCTATGCTGTAAGACATCCAGATCCTGGTGGACAGTGTTTGTCTCTATTAATAACTGTTATTTTAGCTCTCTTACCTCACTGGACTGCCTGATTAAAAATTAAATGAAAAGTCTAATGAAGCTAGAATCTCCCTTGCTATCAAAATTTCCCCAGTGTGCAAATGTAGCCAAATGTGGCCCAGTCCCTAACCTCCTTAAAACCCCCCACTCATCCGCACCAACAGCCCCCCACACACACACCCCATGCCTGAGAGCCCAATACTTCACTATCTCACCAGAGCCATCCTGGCAACCACAGCTTTCATACAGATTGTATCTCCAGCGCAGCACTGTCAGGCTGCATCAAGGCCTTGTGCAGGCATTAGCACATGTGGCTAACCAGGGAGGCTGCAGATTGAATTATGACTCTGCCTCATGTGGGCAGAATGAGCAGAAACACATGTGTCGCTGTTGCTGATTTAATGAGTACATTAAGCACATCAGCACACTCACCGTAAAGCGTCTGCACAGACATCTGCATGTTGTCTGAATGAGGAATCCTCTTACTGGATGCGAGTGAAACTAATGCATCTAATTATTTTTCAGTGTGAGGAGATGTCAGTTTAAGGTCAAGCTCTGGAAAAGATAAGCACTAGGTCGTTGTTTTAGAAAAACTATTTTCCCTGTGCGAACTAAAATGCATGACCACTGTTTTCTAATGAAGAACAATTTAGTAAACCTACATTTTTGGATGTGAAAAAAAGGTGGTCCTATGTGGAGGCAAGGCCAAAGTGTTCAAGAATATATACATTTACAAGTTTAGTCAGCTTACTTTGGAAATGGCCATAAAACACAAGCTAAAACACAAGCTAACATCCCCCCCCCCGTCCTTTGCACAGGGGGATGATGGTCTAAGATATAAAGTAAGTGTATGAACATGCCACACCAGCACACGATTATCAATATTTCCAAACAAACTCTGCAAAACTGTAGACTGAACTTCCTCTAAGGTCTAACATGCACAAACAAAGTGAGTGCTACACACCAACAACAGGGACAAGAGACAAAGAGAGCAGTTAGCACAATAGCATCTCAGCTAGCAAGCTTCAGCTGGCCCAAATCAATACTTATTTACTCCCTCCAACTGGCTGGGGACAAAAAGAAAAAGAGAGAGCAAGGGAATATGTGTGTGAGTGAAAGAGAGATGCTGAGTAACAAGGCAATCAATTTCAGATGTAAAAAAAAGAAAAGGACCTAGGCCCAATGCTGCAAGGAAATGAGAAAATATCTGAACTAAAAAGCAACTAATAAATGTCAAACCATGTGTTCTTTTGTAATCACTCCATCCATCTTGCTCGATATGCTGCATACGGTCTATGGTATGTATGAGCAGTCTGGTGGAAAGCAATCAGGTAGAACCTGGTCTCTGGATCTGTGTGATGCTACCCTGTGATAGGCTGCTTTACAGAAGAAATGCCAGAGCTATTCTCTAGAGCAAAGAGTGGGAGAATGAATGGGTAAGAGGGATAATCTAAAGGTGTGTGGGTATGAATACGCGTGTCCATCCATGTGCATGTGTGTGTGGGGGGGGTGTGATTGTATCTGTGAGTGTGGCCAAAACCCAGTGTGAAGAAGTGTGTTGGGGAGGTGAAGAGTTGTACAAAATGGACTGTATTGGCAAGCCTGAACTGAGAGAGACTGAGATGGCGAGGGCAAGGAGATAAGAGAGCCACAGCAAACAGCAAGTCAGACCAAGTAATGGAAAAAGGAGGGGATGAAGAGAGAGAGAGACTGAGAGAAGTAAAGGGGTGGGAATGAATACCTGGGAAATTCTGAGAGGAAAAGCAGGCCCTGACATACAGTCTAACAGTGGCAAAGTGTTAGCCAGTGTTGCTCTGTCATGTTAGGCTGTAAAGAGTCAGACAGAGACAGCATGGACAGACATCGGAGGTCACAACCCATGATACAGCACCAGCCCTGTAATTGAATCTAAATTAAAGCCAGTCAAATAATCCAAATAATCCATCTCACAGATCACTGCTGAGTGTGTTACAACCACAGCCTGAGCTCGGTGCTGTACAGTGCATTAAAACCCTTCATTACCATGAATAAATCGCCTAACAAGATATGAAGTGCCACTCCACATTGGATTCTCCTCTATGCAAGGAGAGCCCAATGTAACCTGGGATATGGAGGGAGAGAGAGAGAAAGTGGGAGGGAGGGAGCACATAGTGAGAGAAAGAGAGAGAAGCAAGATAGTCCAATCACTGTCAGTGACTATGAATTATACATGAGTTGTAGTTTTAACACTGTCTGCTCACTCCCCCCGCTTTGTCACTATTAAATATTCACACCAACATCTTTGTAGGCCATTGTTAATTACTCATCACAACAACAAAAGGTCTCAACCGGAAATTGCCAATGCCAACCTCCATTAGTATGTGTATGAAGCTTACAGATAGCACTATCAGATCAGGTGGGTGGCGGCACGTCCTCCTTTTCCTTGGCAGAGACTGTCTAGGTGAAATATGTCATGGTACACATATTCAAATCTACTGAGCATTTCTTTGTTCGTATGATTTGAAAATGCTATAGTGGCACTCTGTCAACCTGGCAAAGTGAGAGGTTTTTATGCACACCCTCCCGCTTGACCCCGAACACAGAACAGAGGAACAGTGGGCACATTGCTAAACTGGTGTGTGTGGCATGATGTTTGGATCTACTTTTGGCAACCTTACATTCAGAAAGGTTTTGGGAGATCAGGAAGAAAGGATTTAGAAGCACTGTTCATGCTGTTTGACTCTTCGACTGCACCAAAGTTGGCAAACCAGCAAAAAGCAGCAGTGCTAAAAACAAAAGTGTATTTGGATTAAAGGATCAGCTAACCTACGTAAATCAAAAAAAAAGTTTTTTTTTTTCTTTTTTTTAAAAACAATATTTTAGATTCAGTAACATAGCATGTTACACTTCTTTGCTGTTGCTTTTGAGACTTGTCTTATACTGCACAGCATCAGCTTTTAAATAATATGCACAATATTCAAGTGTTACAAGTATGTTAGCCTGGAGGTCCCATACCCATGATTCATACACAGCCGGTCATATAGGTACCAGTCAGAGTTTAGAAGGCAAGATTAAGAATGTTGATGTCATCTTCAGGTGCTAACTATCTGACAATATTCATGTAAAACAGCAATAGTAAAATGGTGACGAGCAGAGATTAGACTGATAGAGCTGTACAGGTTGCTGTAAAATGAGTTACAGAAATATCAACTCTTAAATTGACAGATTATTTCCAGGAAAGGGGTTCAACAGCATTTCATCGAATCTGAATTATCTTACCGAATCAACTAATCTAACCCAAATCCTTTCAACCCCCTTATCGAGTCTTTAGAAGAACATGTCCCAGTATTTCAGATGAGAAGTGAAATGTCTTCAAGAACCTCAAGCAAGTCCAACACACCATGCACTGGATGACTGAAAATCTGCACAGACAACTTTAGATGTTGTAATGCACCCTTGTGTGTGCACATACCTTAAACAACCATAGACACTCAATATCTCTCTACCTATTGACAACAGTTAAATCTTGATGTGGCTGGCTGGTTATGTCTGGTTAATATCTTGCTGTCTGACATGAAGAAAAATAATTTCTTCCTTTAACCCATCGGGCAGCCTCCATCAGATGCGAGACAGAAAAACCCCGGGAACTGAAAACACCCTTTGAAACACATGATTTTTTACCAAGGGAAAGAACAAAGTCAGCAGGCAACAAGAGTTTTGCCCCCAGAAGCTGAAATTTACACACTTTAATCCTGAGCTAAGCGCCAACACACAGGAACCTTGAGTTGTGTGGCTTTACTCTACTGGCCTGGCTAACAAGGCTGCAGGGACATGACGGAAAGTCACAAGGCAGAAAGTGCAGAAATGCCTCTTAAAAATACAATCTGTAGTTTGTCACAGTGAGAGCTGCAAGTGTATCCACAAATGTAAATTTGGATTTGCACGAATGTATGATCATGTTTAATAGTGGCCATTTCTCCAGTCAGCCACTGACCAAAGTGAAGAAATGTGAGTGAGTATGTGTGTGGTGAGGGTGGTGGTAGTGGGAGGGGTGGGGGTGGGGGATAGATGGTGTAAACACGCCAGCCTACATGGATTGGGCTAATATCCAGTTTGTTCCCTCTCGCCTCAGCTCCACGGTGGCTGCAACGCAATTTCTTCCAATTGACCTCCCTGCCACCGGCACAATCACTCTCCACCGGAGACACAACGGCCCCAGAATACGGAGCAGCCAGCAGCGCTAGCCTGACGCTGGAGGAGCCAGCAGTGAAAGGAGGTGGGGATTGAACCAACCACGAGGCGGAAATGAGATGAATTAGAGAGCGAGAAGGAGGAGGCACGGGAAGGTGAAAGAGTGAATTTTTTCTGTCGTGTAGTGGCAGTGACAAAGCACAAGCATTTAGAGATCAGCTAAGGAGGAAATTAGAAGCATTACAGCCAGCCCTGGTTGTTTCCATGTTTTCTTTCTTCCTGACTTTCAGTTGTTTCGCTCCAAATGGCTTTAATGAAACTGTAGAACTATAAGGCAACTGATAAGAAAATAACACATGAAAGGCTGAGCTCAGTTGAAAACTTGTAGGTGAATGATACAAGCATTATGACAATTATAAGACAGCTGGATTGTGTCAGTATGCCTATAAGTAACCTTGCAGTAGTACAAACATGAAGGAATCGCCCAAAGGCCAGGAACTAGATTTACGAGAGCAATAGCCCAGCCAAAGGCTAAAAGGCTTTATAACGGCAAAGGATTTCCAATAAAAGTGAGGTTGGAGCCCTCTAAGAGCAGCACTCTCAAGTAATAGGATTAGTAGAAGTCAAGAGCATGGCCATCTTAACTCTTTATGTTGCTGAAATCGCTGAGAAGCATCTCTGCCACAGCCAATACAGCTGTGCTGATGGTGCAAGAAAAATCCTAAACCTGCTCCATGACACTGGGCTCTGTGCCTTTGAACTCAAACACACACCCATGTACACGTGTTGTCTGCCACGCCGATGAACACCAGGGAACAAGCACTCATTGTGATTTGTAACACTCGTCTGGATCCCGTTCATGTTCAGCAAAGGAAAGACCAAGAAAGGAACGGATGGACTAGAGTCCAACAGATGCAAAGGGATAGTTGAAAATGAGCAATGAGTTGAGTAAGGAACTGATGGCTCCCAGCTTATCTCTCATTCTCACTCCATTCAACACAAACTGCTGACTGCACCATGTTTCCCCCTGCTACTCCCCCCTCTCCCCGCTCTTTGCCCATGGCAACTCTCTGGGACCTGTTCTTCTCATTTCTTTAAATGTTAAATGAAATTAGCGCAGTGCATCAGTGAGTTCATTTTTCCCACTGAAAATCACTTCGTAATTTGCTCTGCACATGAAAGGAAGGCGCCAGGGCACCTGAAGGTCAGCAACATTGCTGCGCTCACCACGCACTTCCCTTTTTCAAACATAGGAGTAAAATCATTGATTTTTTTCCGTCCACCGCCCTCTCCTGTATCCCTGCCTGCAGACTTATTCCGGTGTTCTCTCTCTCTCTCGATCTCTCTCCTCTGTCTCTCCGTGCTGCTTAGCTGAATTTGTACGAGGCAGTGTGTTTGGCTCTCCATTTAAGTCACTGAGCCAGCAGATGAGCAGGGCATCCTCACTGTGCCAGTGTTTATGTGAATGTGAATGTGTGTGTGTGTGTGTGTGTGTGTGTGTGTGTGTGTGTGTGTGTGTGTGTGTGTGTGTGTGTGGCACCATGTTGGCATGGGTGCACATATTTGTGTATGTGTATGTGCACATAGGTATGTTTGTACACACATGTGCTGGCGCATTCACATGAGTGCATGCTGCTGTTTTCCCCTCTCTGCCCTGTGAGTATGTTGAAGTGCAGCCCATTTCTTTGTCCACAATTCCTAGTAGGCTCATTTCTGCACCTTTACTATACTCCCTAATGGCTTGATGGGTCTTCCAGTTCCTAGATCTGGCTGCTTAAATCACCACACCAGAGTCCCTGTGTACCACTGTAAAAAAGAGCACACCCCCCCTAGCTTTCTGGGAGCATTCACAATGCTGACAGCTCTCTGCTTCTTTCCCCCTACAAAGACAAACTCTGCTGTGGAAGTGGTAACCACCATTGGGAATTGAGCAGCAGGAGGATCGAGCAGAGGAGAGCAATGAGTGATAGAATTGCACAGAGATTTAATTCACCTCTTAGGAGGTGGCAGCTTAATGTATATAAATGCACCATAAGGAGAGGAACAAGGGAAGAAAGGCAGCTACCACATGTGGGATCATTAAGGCTATCTCGAACCTAAGGAGTGGAGACATAATACACGATAATTCAATATATTACTACACTAGAATAAATGTACAGCTCCGAAGCTAAAGATGGCTCTTTGTTTGCTGCTCTTGCTGCTGCGGGGGTCATAAACAGCTGATTTCTTGTAACAGGAAGAGATAAGCAGATGAAAATAAAGCCATTCAATTTTTCCTTTGTTGGCACTGTTGTTTAGAAAGTCGAAACAAATGGCTTTGCTGAACACATACCTTGTGTTGAATAAGCATCAAACCCAGAGGCCAAGTCCCTTCAGATTAAGTTGAAGCAAAAGGTTACATTCATATAATGTTTAGAATTGTTAAATCAACCTACACAACAAATATTTGTTTCTATAAAGGTTTATAATCTTGATCATATATGCTTAAAATCACTATTGGTGAATTTGTTCACATCTTTGTGTGCGTGTGTGTGTGTGTTGGATAAAACAGCAGAAATCCAAAATGTTTCAATCATAAACTAAGAATGAAACTTCTTCCATGGAGTAGCTCAGCAGGCTCTGTGGTCTGTCTAACCAATCAGTCTACCATGTGATGCCCAGACAGAGATCCCCACCAACCCACTAAGTCTACCCTGACCACCTACTGTCCGCACATTCCTATTGGATTTCCTCTCGCTCCTCATGAGGCTGAAGTCTACAGAGTTTAGTTTCATCCACGTCATGCAGACAGCTAGCCACTGTCCCCAGCTATGGGATCCAGAGAGTCAGATCTGGGGCATGCTATGTCACTTGGGGCTGGCTTTCATCCCTCCCTCACACACTGACACTTTGTTCACTGTCACACTCCACCAGGACGTGCTAAGAAAACAAAACTAAGACTGTTCAGTCACTTCTCACCCAATGTGCAAATAGACACACATATGTAGAGACAAATATATACACTCACACATGCAGATGCACACACGCACACGTACATTCCCTTCCTTCTGTAAGCTACTCAGCTGGAAGAATACTGTGTCAGCTATTGCTCAGTGGGAGAGGGAAGCAAAAAGATAGACAGAGACAGAAAAAGAGAAAATAAGCTCAGATAAAGAATTGAATATGTAGGAGAGAATTCATGAGGAAGGCAGCATGAAAGATGCACAGCGACATGAAGGAATATAAAGAACAAGAATATAGTGAGAGCTCAGAAATAGACAGAGACAGAGCAACAGGCACAGGGAAAAGAAGAAAGGGGAAAGACGGATAAAAAAAGCAGAGCATCAGTCTTTGCTGGTCCATTTGGCATTCCTCTCGCTGTCCTGTCTGTGTCTTGTCCAGCTACTTAACTGTGCAGCTCAGCTATTCAGAAGCCTCTCACATAGCCTTTCGCACTGGGTTCCAACATTTTCTTGCACTTCCTTACTCTCCCTGTCTGCCTGTCTCTTAACCCCCTACTGCCACCTCAGCTCCTCAGTGTGTGACTGTCCAACAACACTTTTGGCACAGGGGGAAGTTTCTGCATATGTGAGTGCTTTCACACCCCCTCCTTATTCTTTTTCTTCACCAGTTCACCTTAGTAAGGAGTCTACGCTTCTAAAAAGTTGGGGTACAAGGACGGATTCATTTGAATTTAATGCAATATGTGCAAAAAAGTCAAACACCATTGACTAATGCTCATCATGCATAAACATAGAGTACTCCTGTCCACCCACTAACTCTCAATCCCACTATAACTCCATCCAACAACATCTAATGAAGTAGGGAAAGAACACTGCGTTATAAAAGGCATGGGGTGAGTTTAATTAAACAATGCTAATGAGCAACTAATTAAAAGCTTTCCAATCAAAACAAGGCAGTAATTACCTGGAGCAGAGATGGATAATGAGCACACTACAATCACTGGCAGACAGGCAAACTCATGGAGACCTGAGCAGATCAATTCCCTTAGTATTAATGACCGCTCTCTTTTCTCTGTCTTTCCCCTATGTCTTTCTCTGCTCCAACTCTTTCAATATGTCAGACCATAGAGAGAATGAATGAGGACTGACATGAAGCCTAGAAAGGAGCTCTTGAGGAAATACTGTAGCTTGAGTGTTGACAGAAACATCAAACATTGTTCTTATGCCAGTGTCACTCACTCACCATCTATCTCTCTCTCACACACTTCCTCTTTCTATTGATTCTAATCTCCTTCTCCTCTTCTCTTGTGGTTTCACTGGTCTCAGATTTTCCCTCTGAATGGCATTTAACTGTGTGGAGGGAACCTCTCCAGAGTAATTCTCTACACTGATTCAATGTTCTTCACTTTCTGGCCACATTGACAGGTAGGTGCCCACAACTGGCTTCCTTTCCTGGCACTCCAGGAAAAACCATGATTCGAGTGACAGGGTCACTGCCACAGAGACAGGAGGAGTTACCATAGCTAAACCACACTGATGCCATGGGATGTAACCATGGCATACCTCTTTGCTGTATCCCATTCTGGCCGGCTTGCAAAGAGGAGAGAAAATGCCAGTAGGAGTGGCAGGTGAGAGGAGGGAGGGATAAAACCCTGGGAATAATATGAGTGTGAAATTTTACTGATAGACATAGAAGCCCAGAGGACTGTTAGATAAGACAGGAGATGGTGAAGAAAAGAAAAAAGGAGTTCGATACGGAGACAAAAGAGCAAGGAAGCCATCAGAATGCAGTTGGACACAGGAATATGATGAATGGCCAGAAAGAATAAGGCAGGACATGTGGGATATGCAGAGATAGATCCAGCGACGGGGAAAAAAGAGAGATAAATAGATGGATAGATAGCAATGCCCTCTCGGCATTTTTCTTCCTTTTGATCCTCTCCTCACAACTAAAAAGATTATCAGTTTCTCAGAAACGCCTCAGTCAACAGGGAACAGTCAGCATCATCTGTTTCCTCTTGTCTCTTTTTTCTCTCAAGCAACTCGACAGAAGGCTTTTTAATGCGTGTTCTTGTAAACCTCTATACAGCTAATACAGTTGGTATAGAGAGCGGTGTATTACTAACTATTTGTCATCCTAATACAGCCATTATACTGTTATTTACAGTGATAATAGATGACAGGTATTCTTAATGAAAAAACTGTCCATCCTCTATCTTCTTCCATCTTTATGACGCCAGTATTAATGGTGTCCTTGATGTATTTTATGTAATTAGCCATGACCTATGCACTGCAGCACATGCACACACATGGAAGTTATTGCTCCATCCTTGCAAATTAACCAGCTAATACTGAGGTTCCTCAAGTTTTCTGTAGCTTGAGGAGCCTCAGTGATGAAGCCTAAATGATGGAATCACATGGTGAGGCATATGAAACTGCAAAGCCCCTAAATGCTATCTATGCTAATTGAATGGCAGTAAGCCTCCCGCTAAATGAGAGGGGTGGGTTAAAAAAACAGCTTTTTCTATTTAAAGCTCAATGAAATATTTCTGGTGCCAGAGAATCAGACTTCAATGACCTGATAGAGAGAAAATGTGGAATTGTTGGAGCTCTAAGCCTGCGGCTGATACTATGACCTAATCTTACTCCAGCAGAGAAGGGTGTGAAGGGACAAGGTCACATTCAGGCATCCATTTTGAATGTCACACACTGAAAATGCAAAACTTAGTCATTTAGTGGATTGTCAAACAAGTGCACGCAAACCTAAGCCAGTTATACTCGCGTGAGTGGTCAGGTACTAAGTATTGTATTAAATCTGTACTGGACAGATTCTGATGACAGGTCTTGAGGTTGATGAACTTTAACAAAGCCCAAATTCTTTATGGACAAGCACTGAAAAATGACAACGGATTAGTGTCAGTCCATGATAATACTAAGAAAGCATGTGAGCATACAAATTGGTTTGCCTATACTCACCAACACACCTCACGCTTTACCAATGATACTGCTGCAGTGTCTGTGTTAGAGGGCAAATAATCTATTCTGAGCTTGTTACTTAGTGAATCATAGAGTACACTGTCACTCAAACACACTCAACATTAGGGTTGTGCCGATGGACGATGATATCAATGATCAACAATCATCAGAGCAATCGCAGATAGTTTATTCCTTTGCCAATGTCTCAATGATATTTGACTTGTTTTTCCATTAATTTATTAACTTATCCTCATTATTATTATAGATTTTTCAAATTAAATTTAACTTGCCCTGCCATAGTTTCACGTCGGTATCCCCCACTGATGCTTGCAACAACCCTAGCTGCTTGGTTGCCCCCCACTGAGGGATGATAGGACGATCTGACAATGGATAAGATCGTGCAACCCTACTCAACACAGATCTGAATGATGCATAAACAAGGTAGGAATGGTTTTACAAACAGTTGAGCTGTGACAGATGGTCACTTTAACTGTTTGTTAGTTCTTTTGCTTCCACTGTTGTAAATTTTTTGGCAAAACAAACACATTAGAGCTACACATTTTAGCAAAATACTACATATACAGGTATACCCAGACATATACACAAATATATAACAAATGTATAAACAATTAATCCTACAGTACTATTTATTTCCTGACTGTTTTGGGGAAACAAAAACATTTCACCCCGTTATTTTCTTTTCTATCTTCTGCCTGTAAACACTGTGGAAGATAAATTATTGTTTATTATTTGTAATAGGGTCTAATGGAGATTCAGCATGCTTCTCTGTGTTTGATATATACTGGTGACCTGGTTTTGTGCTTGCAGCTATAAGGGTTTTCCAGCGTAGATCTGAAGCTTCAGCCTCTGCAGGACAAAGCAGAAGACTCTGGCAGACAGCTACCTCAGATCACACTCCATGTTTCTACCTCCTCTCTCGACTACTCTCATCTCCTGTCCTCTCTTTTCCACTTTTCTCCTCTTCTGTGTGGAAGGGGGAGGAAAAACAGATAAGGCTGCTTCCTCAGAAATTACCTATCACAGCATGGCAATGTGTTCAGCACTGCTGTCTGAGAAATGCTGAATTTGTCAATCCAGTTCAACAGAAAGGAATATGTGAGCTCAATTTTAGCTGCCGTTTTAAATGAGCCGAGTACTTTAGGTGTATGGATTTCAGAGTGCATGCTGCATAGCTAAAATGGGAGACAAATCATGTTCTGTAGCTTTTATTCAAATTTTTTTACACTGAGATTAACCCAGAGTGAAGACCTTCACAACCTACTATCAGAGGACATTCATCATCCGCAACAAAACAGACTGATTTATATCAAGGTAAGATTGCTCTCTGGGGCTGTACAGCAGTCTCCCCCGGCTACATACTACTGTAGATATATAACTGCTAGGCCTCTGCAGTTGTGCGATGAGAGGCCATCATAAATTATAATAAAGCAGTATGGCAAGACCCAGCGTACTATTATTACCAAATCTGCGGTTATAAAGCACAGAAGTAATTGTGGGTAATGTGTATTTATTACTTACAGACTGCAGGGGGTGTGCTTATTTATTATCTCACTGTGAGAGAGGTAAACCTCTGTGGGAGTTGCAGAGGATACATCCCAGTTATCTAAAGACCTTTTACCCGATTCATAGAACACCGTCAGCTAGTTCTACTCCTTTATTTTACTACTTGTTTGTAAGGCCTTGAACGATCCTGCCTACACCTGCGATCTGCTAACTCCCTTTGAGCCTGATCGCTGTTGAGGTCAGGCTCAGGCAGGCAAACTCAGCATCCTCCTTTAACTCTCTTCTTAAAACTCACTCATATTTGTGGATTTTTTTCTGAGACGTTAGCATTTATTTAAACTATGCATTATATATCTATTGTCTATATACTAAGTTTTGTTTCTTTTATTGTAAATTTTGTTGTTTTTATTGTAAAGCACTTTGTAACTTTGTTTTTATTATTATTATCATTATAATTACTATTATTATTATTGTCATTATTAAACCCCAAATACAGATGAAAAACTCTGTCTCAGTAGCCATCCAATAGATTTTCAAGTAAACCTTGGGCCTTCAGGGGCCTCACAGAGGAAATTTCCGTGATGTTCAGAGGCTGCAGTCACTCTGCTATCCAGCACAGCCCTTACTTTGGTTGACTAAGTGTTTATAAGAAACGTCTGCCTGCTCTGCTCTGTCTCTGTGTATGCCTGGGAGAGATGTAGCGCTGCTGTGTTGCGTTGATGTTTTATGCTCTATCTGGGACGCATCTCTTAGTAACATGCCACAGCCTAACGGGATCACAGATGAAGTGATATGATTGGAACAGATGGTTTTAAGTTCACTTGCTACCACTCAGGCTCCTGTACAGGCCCAGAATAGACTGGAAAGGACAAAAACGCCAAGGGTGACAAGGTGCTGGGGCGTGAACTGTAACACTGTTACACTGTAAAATGTCCATATGAGTCGTCCAAGCTGGCATATCTTCAAAGATTATGCAAGTCCTTTCAAAACATCCAAAGCAACCAAAGATTTCTGAAGAGATGTTTGAAGCACAAAGTTTGAGTTTACCAATCACGTTGACTTCTTCATATCCTCCTAATAAGACAATGCTTTTCAAAATACTCAAAGAGTACACAAGAAAAGCACTTGCAATGAGTGAAATAAGCCAGTGTAAAACTCTATTCCCTTTGAATTTTGAGAGAGAAATTGACGTTTTTCCTCATTCATTTCCAAAGAACAATCAAACATACAATCTGCCTTGGCTTCAATACTCAACTATCACTGGTTATGTTTCAGAACACACCTAACACGTTCTAGCAGAAACCCATCACTTATTCTCTTCACCATACTCAATACTGATGAAACCCTCCACTTGGAGGTTTAGTGAACAACTTCTCATGTATCTCAGACAGGACATAAAAACTGGAAATGTGCTGCTGGGGTGAACAGCGTGGACAGAGTAACTAATTTAACATCTGGTACTACAGGACTGATTGTGACACCTGGGAAAGGGCTGTGCTGTACACGTTGCCCCTCTCCAATCAAGAAGACATGCCTCTCATCACACGAGTGAAATACAATTCTCCATTATTACCCGCCAGCATCCTAAATGTCAGGCCTGATTTGTAAATGATATGCTACTCCTAATTACGCTGATATTTCCAAAAGCAAAACAAACCTCTCTCCTTCACTCTCTGCCACCCCCCCCACCCCCCCTCACCTCACCTCCACCTCTCTGGAAATTTTCTTTCTTCTTTCTTTCTTTTTATATTTCAAATTGTACTGCCTTGTGGGGGAGAAGAGTAATTCCATTAGTGCAGAGAGCACTTAAATCTAACATTTAAAAACTCTCCACTAAAAGGTGTCCTTTCACATCCTGGGGTACCGATTTCCTGAAGCTTGGAACAGCTGTCTATGAGAATCAGAGTCACCAACTCAAATCCCCAGACCGACTGGAAAAATGTAGGTGGTGGGAATGAATGAGTAAAACACATCCCCCTCTAGTCTGAACAAGGCTGTAAAACTTCAGCTGCTGTAACGGAGTTGCCAAATGTTCACCTACTGTACACATTACAATATAACAGCGGCCCAGAAAAATGCCAGATGAGAGTGCCTCCAGCCAGATGAGAGTGCCTCCAGCTACTCTCATCTGGCTCTCCATGCAACTTTTCCACAATGTGGATATGCTTATCGTTCAAAAACTAATCCCAACATTTTGTATTATGCTTGATTTGTATTGCACTTTTAATTTTTTTTATGTAATCGGTGTGTTAAAACTTTGGCCACAGTATCCATTACCCTGCAGTGTCACAATGTCTGTGTGAGAGACATATTTAAGTGCTGTGTGATAATAGAGTATTCGGAGGACGTGCAATGGTGATATATGAGTTTACCACAGGGGTTAAGACAGCCTTTGAGCTATGTCAAATGAGTCTTCTGGCTCCAATAGGCAGCATTGGCCCTGAGGGTCAAAGAATAGGTCACGCTAAGACATCTCACAGGAGATGAAAGATCGTTTCAACATCTTAACCCACTGGGTATTACTATCATCATTAGAGATGTTTTTCACAACATAGCCTTGGGATAGAATAAATGAGCCTTTAGACAGAATAAATGACTGGTCTGAAGAAGGCCTTGCTTTACCACTGTAAGGGCAGAACTCCATGGGTCCCCGGCCTCCATTAGAGGAGACAATGTGATTCTCTTTTGTGGTCTCCCCACGGCCCTCTCTCAGTATGAGATGAGTTGAGTCTTCAGCTGCAGCCACCAGAGAGACACACAGACAGCCGTACTGACTTCAGATACTACCATTCAGACATGGAGATTGAATGAAAAAGTTGGCACATTTGAAAGATGCTGCGTCTGGAGAGAGAACGCATTAGGGCTCCAGACGGTCTGGAAGAGGAGCGTGGGCTAGTCAGTCCTGATCTGAGAACCCCGACAAAGAGCCAGCCATCGCAGGGCAGACTCAGGCATCCCATTAGCCTTTGAGTCTAAATGTCAGTGTCTCCACTGGCCTAGTTCAGCAGGCTATTCGCCTCTTCCCCCTGAGACCCACAGTGCAAAAATATAAACAGAAGAAGGAAAAATAAGTCAAATGTCATATGAGACTATTACAATAGAGTACAATCTTTGTCTCATTTAACCCTCCTGCAAATTTGTGAGATAATAAATGGTTGATTGCCTTAAAAAAAAGTATGATGGTAAAATGGTATTTCACAACAGACTGATGACAGCGGGTGTACATGAGAAAAAGGTTTTTCATAAATGCTCATTTAATGTTATTTGAAACCTCTTCAAACTCAGAAAGGCCTTGCTGATGCTGAGCCAGAAGTTTTAAGGCAGATTTTGTATATGTTGCATCATCAGACTGACTAAATTTTTTGTATAATTGTATGTGTGTACTCATACATGTATGTATGAGTTCATGTGCAAGTTTGGGTGTTTCTGTATTTGTGAACTGTGTTCATCCTGGTTGCTGCAGCCTGAGGCCCTGCCCTGAGAGTGGCCCTTGATGCCTGAGTGCTTTGTATGACATTTCCTGGTAAAGGCCATTGTAAACAAACACATCTCCACAAGGAGTAACAACAAAAATTTTCTACCTTCCCCAGTAAAATGATAACCTCATCCTAATCTCTCCTTTACAGATCTCTCTTAACTGCACAAGAAAACCAGACCTCTTCCACCTTCTTGCCAATTTTCCAGGCTAAAGAGCTGAGAGAACTATAGACTCAAGATTCTCAGCCTCCTATTACTTTTCCTGTAAGCACTATTCTCAGTACTATTAACTGGTGAATGGCTGTCCAGGCGTTATGCATACTTGAGATTAAATAGACCGCTTAAAGAGGAAAAATCTTTTTACTTAGCTCTATGCAAACCTCTGCAAAGCAACCTATTTAAGATAGATGCCACAGTTGGTCTATTAAGGAGCCAAAGCGATAGAAACAAATGGACAGTTTGTGAGCAAACACACAACTGAGGACCAATTTATACACTCTAAACATGGCAACAGAAGCTAACCAGTGCCAAAAGACTTGCACAGCACGCGACCGACATGTAAAGCACTGGCTCTCTTTCTTTCTGTCTCTGCAGTAATTGCATGTGTGCTGTTTAAGCAGACATAAGTATACACTAGACAATTTGTTGGACAATAGAATTGCATTAATGATATCTTCATTGTACTATCTTCCCCAATCCATACCTTGCCCCCTTTCACTGTAACACATCATTACTAGTAGCACACAGTGTGTACTCAATTGGTTTAAATTTAACTGTATCCATTGTCCTCTGTTTTGTATTTATTACCTTAAATATTTTCTTCATGTCTTTCTCATACATATACACATTGCATACTACACACAGTGCCAAAGGAATCTGTTAGTAAAGGAAAAGGTAGGAGAAATTAATGAACAACGTTAGCTTGTGTTTTTTCCATGGCAACACACCGCTCGCTGGGTTTCCATCCACATTCAGAAAGGGCAAAAACAGTTGGAGTCATCTTCTATCCTTGCACTCAGAGGCTATCCATCACGTTCCATCTTATCTCATCCTATCCCAAACAGCAATTAGCTAACCCAAGCCACCACAATCTAAATCGCATCCAGAATCTCACTCTGGCCTTGGTTTACCATCCCATTACACACATTCCATGCAACTAACCTCCTTTTTATAACACACACCCCATCCCCTCTCCCTTCACACTCACACACGCCCGATGAGGTTGTCTGGGTTTGAGGCTAACCTATTCACCATTGAATGTGCTCTGCAGTGCAGTGTGAAGTTTAAACATTACCAAAGGGAGTCTAAGTTTGAGAACATGGTAACGTGGTAACAACAGTGGTAAAATTTCCTCTCTATTTCAGCAGTACAGAGACTACAATTAGTGTACACACAGCTAAGCAAGGCTAAATGTGGTATGGGATGTCATTTTCAAAGATAAAATAAACAGACGCAGAACTGACTGTTAGCACTTTAAGTCTGCAAATTGATCAATCAAATTAATCACTTTAAAAGTTTAAAATCCACTTTGGAAAAAAAAAACTTCACTGAGATGCTTTCTAGCTGTTGATAGTTTGAAGATTTTATTAAGCTGCTGTTTAAAACAACTTTAAATAGACTGCATGATTCAAATTAAATCAAATTAAATACAGAAATATATACATGGAAATTAAATAACAACACTCTTAAGCTCAATTACCCCTTTAAGAACTCAGTGGGATATGGAAACAACTACACACACAGACACATGTACACAATCATACACAAAAAGAGTTAGACAGAGAGAGAGAGAGAGAGAGAGAGAGAGAGAGAGAGAGAGAGAGAGAGGGAGGGAGGGAGAGAGGGAGGGAGAGAGAGAGAGGGAGGACAAAATGAGACACATTGAGAGTGATAAAAATGCAGGAAGCTGGTTTAGCTGTGGCTGCGATGTCGCAAGGGAATTCACACAATTGTTGACTTCCATGTTGAGAGAGACAATGAGTTCAGCTTCATTGACTTCTACAGAGGCAGTGAAGCACGGTAATTACCATGGCTCAGACAGAGGAGGCGCTACCAACACAAACACTGAGCACTGTGGAGGCAAAGAAACAAACAAACAGACACACACGCACACGCATGCGCACACACACACACGTGCACACACACACACACACACACACACACACACACACACACACACACACACACACACACACACACACACACACACACAAACAGAAGGACACACATGTTAACCTTAACTACATTTTTTAACTAATGCACACAGGCACTCAAGGAAAATATACAGTAGCAAGGCAGAGATTATTCTTCAGCTCAAGAAGCAGAAGAAGAGTAGAAGCAGTGGCAATTGCAAGTGATAGAGGCAGATAAACAATATCACAGAGGAAGGAATGTGCTACAGAAAAGGAACACATAGACCGAGAAGTATGAAAAAATGAGGGATGAGAATCCCCAAACAATCTAATCTGTCCTTGAGTGCCCTCCTACTGCAGCATTGTTCTGTCAGAGTCAGATAAGTTGGGAGGCGCTGCAGTGACTGAACAGAGGAGAGGAGAGAAAAGAGAAAATCAATGATAAGAGTCTCCACTTGCCACAGTAAAGGACTAAGGTGGAGGGGGGCGGGGGGGCGGGGGGGGTACAGGCTGAGGAGGGTGGAGTTCGGGCAGACTACAGGGGACAAAAGGAATAAGGAGAGGGGTGTCTATAACTTGCATGCATCCTGGCGTGGTTATAAGCATTGTTTCATCTCTGCAACCATCAACAGTCTTCATAATGAATCTCATAATGTCACTACACCAGGTTCAGTGTTGTAAACATGTCTTTACTTTTCTCAATGGTAAACGCACATTTCAAGTCTAGGGCAAGGTTTCTCTGTGGCCAAGTAATAGGTGGCAGAGAGAAAAGGACCCCATTCCTCCTAGTCCAAGATAAGCAAATCCCTTTTCCCCTGATGATGACATGAGAATAGTTTATGCTTAATGTGCAGACATCCCATCAGATAGGTGTAATATATACAACCTCTTTGTCTTCCACCTCAGGTCACCCATCCAGGGCCTGTTTAATTCATTAAACGCTATCTTAAGTGGCTGAACTGATGGACTTCTATTATTCAAAAAGTTTCAGAGCAAGTCCTCCAATACAATTACCTCTGAGCACTGGTATCTAAATTAAAGTTAAATATTTAGAAAATCTTTCTAAAGCTGCTCAGGGGACGGCGGTGGATGTTTTATGTGTTCATTTCCAAGATAAATCTGACTGCAAACAGATGAAGAAGAAAATAATTTGCCATGAGTCTGTTCTGAATTTCCTGAGTGCTGCGGTTTCTCTGTCCAAACATTCAGTGGTTAGGAAAGAAAGAATGCTTGTACATGTTCATGTTCAAAATCTGACACACGCACACACATATGTATAAGGACCTGATGGTGGATTTATAACAGGACAGAGATTCCTTTCACCATTTCAGGAGAAATGTGAAGATGATCCAAGTATTTGGGTGCAACAAGGACTAAACCGAGAACCAACTGTTGGTAAAAGGAGCCAGTTCTGTTACTGGGTAGAGTCTAAAACCTCTAGACACAGCAGTAAAAAAAAGATGCTGGCAAAACTGATGGGAAACCGAGGACAGTCACTCATTGATTCATTTTATCAATAATGTTAATTGCCATCCAGTTCCTTATTTTAGTCAGCTGGGAGGTTGTTCATAGCCTTACACTGTAAGTCCACAAATTGTACTCATTGTAGTCTGACAAGGCTCAGACATTTGCATTGTTTAGGAACTCTGTCAAACAGTGCAGCCTAAAGTTCTCAGCCCACTCTGTTGGCAATAAGGTTAAATTTTATCTCAGCTACAGATGACTGACAAGGCCACTCATTAAGGGGGCTATTTGAAAGCTTTCTCTTGCTGGGAGCGGGTGGTGGTGATGATGGTCGCTTTCCAAAAGTTTCAGACAACATTGCTTTTTCACAAAGTTATAATACACCCTCTGAGCAGTGCTAGGTCTTCAGGTGACAGGTGACTATCAGAAAGTGATGAGATAAGCCGACCGGACCGGGGATAGCTGGATAACATGCTGACCTCAGTAGAAAAAAAGTGATGGAAATAGAAGCAAAACAAGAGTTAACATGGTGAAGGAGTGAACTTTGATATTGAACTCACAATTTTTGTTCTACACTGGCAAGTAAACAGCTGTTAATGCTAATGTTGGCTATGTAGCAATAGCAACACTTAAAAAGGCTCATTTAACAGAAACATCAACATGAATACTTGCTGTACCTGACTGGACAAATCAGGGCTGTCACAATATTAAAATTTCAGCAAACAATTATTGCAAAAAGAATACAAAATAAAAATGTTATTGCAATATCTATAGACAATTTGGAAAAAAAAAATACTATCAGTCAAATTCATCTGTAACTTTGTGTATTGTTTGTTTTTTCTCTTTTGGCAAATGAAGTAGACTCAAATATGAGTGTAGGGAGGTGGAGAGAGAGAGAGTCCGTAACCACAACTGTACTAAAGTGTGCAAAAATAACAATAATGGATAGTGAAAAGGCAACCAGATAAACTGATACATCAGATGAACTGATAAACAAAAGATCCACAAAGCCTAACATCTGCTATCACAGTATTATTTTATGTGTATTAGTAACACACAATATCAGTATTTCATTTTTTAAGTTAGTTATCATCAGTACCAGTCTATCTATCTATCTATCTATATTCATTTATTCATCTATCTTAAACCTACATATTCTCACACACATACAGTACACACATACGGAGCATGTTCTGTTAAGCAGAAGGAGTTTCTTTGTTTTTTGGCACAGATTAGTGCTTCAGCTGTGAGGAAAGGACAGCCCAATTTGTCAAGAGAGTGCATGGAGCTAATCACATCAAAGGAACTGCTACCCAGGCTAATATCAGCCCACGAGCAGGACACCTCATTCATTAGTCTGCATCTGCAGGACAAATCACTTCTATGCTGACATACAAACGCAACATACACGCAAGCAAGATCATGCCTAGTAAAAATGTGCAACGGGCTATTGACATGAGATAATCAACACTGGAAATATCTGATATGATGCATTCAATGTGCCATCATATTTGACTTTCTGAATTGTTTTCTGTTCAGAGGCTCCCACCATAAATCTCTACATGGTAAAGCAGTTCTGCAGTGCACACTGCAGCAATCATGTGTATGCAAATGTGTGTGTGTGCTTCAAAGAAAAATGGCTTTTTCTCTATGGCACAGTTCCATTTAGAGCGCCTTTGCCTCTCCTCTGCTCGAGTAGAAATATGGATCAAATGGATGAAAGATGTTTCTGCCTTTTCTCTATAAGAAGAAGCAGACATCTATTAAGAATATTCTACCTTCTTAGCTATAACAGAACAGAGGTGTGCCCTTCAATGCAGTATCATTTGTCTTTATTTTTTCTGTCCAGTGGGTATCACATCCGACTCAGCATTTCAACACACTGTCCTCTGAGAAAACAAGCCCTCCTATGGGACTTCTCTGGCCAGAGACGAGGTTACAGCTAAGGTAGAAGACCACAGCTATTTAAACTGCTGGACCAATAGTTCCCAACCAGCAAATCTTCCCAGTTGTTGGTTGGAAACCAAACCACAAAGATGCTTATTTACTTAACACAGTCATTATTCTGCAACATGTAAACCACAAGAACTTTATAGTCAAAGCTAGCATTAGACAGCAAGAAGCTATAGAAGTCTTTTGAATTGCTCATATCTTTACCAATCCTGTCAACTCCTTTACTAAACTCACAAAAAACATGTCTGGAATGAGGATGTTTACAGTGTATACTGTGTTTATTGGTACATACCTAATAAGGTGGTCATCAGTAAAAGGATGGGAACGTGTAAAGCTATATAAAGCCTCTCTGACTGGCAGCTAATTCAAGCTCATACATGTTGCCTGTCACATGACTGAGATGGTGTTATTACAGCCTGCTACTGTTCCACGAATCCTTTTCATCATAGATACTGACAATGTTGTTGTTGTGAGGTAGAGTAGCATGATGAGGCCAAGTCTTTTATCACCATCCCACTGAGTATCTTTATTCTGCTTTTCCATTTCATTTCTTTCTGTTCATCTCATTTGGTGGAAGAGAAAACAAACTTTCTCAGGTTCAATCATCACCAAACACCACCTCCGATTTTACACACATGTGCACTTGCATCCGTTTGCAGACAAAGAGCCATACACACACTGTGATGTGTTAAGAGACAAACAAAGAACAAATCCCCGATTCTAAACCTATCTTCTTAAAACACAACAGGAATTGTCAAATTGCTGTCGCCAAACTTTGTGAATTACCAAACTATGAATAATTTGTGCATAAATTAAGAGGAGGGATAATGAGAAATGCCACGCTTCTGTGATGAGAGGAAATGGAACGCAGCAGTGGCCAATCAACTCATGAAGATTGGAAACAGAATCAACAACCCCACCTGACATAAGAAACATGCATGGATAAAAAAACCTGACTGGAGAGTCAATAAGCTTTCATGGCTCTGGTGTAAGACCAGCTGTAAATTAAGGGGCAGGGGCTTCTGCGTGGACATGGGGAGATGGGTTGCTAAAGATAAGATGCGCTGGCTCCATCTCTCCTAGCTGGGGGGGATTCTGTTTCTCTGTTCTCTCCCGAGCTTTGAAGCTCTAATGCTTCTGATCTGTCATCTATCTCTTGCCTCCCATGCTGTCCAGTGCACCTCTGTTCATGAGCACAACGATGTGACAGTGCTGCAGCTAACACACAGAGGGAAAGAGTATTTTGTAACAGGCAGACTATTCTAATGTATATTCATTAAAGAACTTGGTTCTGATGGAGCAGTTAAATATTACGTAGCTGGCTGCTGTGCAAGGCTTGTCATTTCGCCCAGATTACCCGTGCCACAGTCATCTAAAATGTGTGCATTTATTAACAATAGAAATCAAATGTTTCAAAGTGGAATGTTCTGACGTTTTCTTACACAGTGCCTTTTCATTTACCACTGGGCACGGCAAACACTGCCAAACACTTCATCATGTGGAAGGCACTGGCCACAAGTAAGAAGCTGAGGGATCAACACTGCTGAGAGTTCAGTGGATCCAGGTTTTGTTATGAGTTGGTGGTCAGCCAGCGTGGTCCTGAAATGCACTCAGTGAAGACATCTAGACAATATCACAATAACCTCCTTTTGCTCCCACGCTCTCTCTCCATCTGCAAATCTTTCTCCTTCTCCCACAGCCCGGGGGTGTCTGCCTGGGAGGCACGTCAGCATGTATCTCCCTACAGTCTGTCTCTCTGCCACTGTGGCAAATCAATTCTTAATAAATCATCTGAAGGCTTCCTCTGCTATACCTTTCATTTCCCCTCCTCAAAGCTGCAGGGCAAATTAGCCTGCCAAGAGGATGAGAGGGAGCAAGCAGCAGAAGAAAGCAACAGAGAGGGGGATGAAAAAAACGACCCAACACCTACAATTAAATTAACAAATCACTGTTCTTAATTAATCAGGGAATTACAAGCAGAACTGTGGGTTTGGGACGTGACTGACATGGCTAGCGCTCCCTGCATCTGCTTTTGTTAGTGCTGCTGGGGTGTGGAAAAAGAGAGAGGTAAAAGGAGGAGAGGAAAGGCAGATGAAAGCTTAATAAAAACTCTCCGCAGAGCTCCCTGAGCAGAATAGCGAGGTTGTTACCCCTACTCCTCCTCCCCTCCTTTCTTTGGTTTCCTCTTCCTCCTACTCTCTTGTATCCTTGCCATTCCTCCCTTGCTGAGTTTTTCTCCCCTCCCACTCCAACAATCTCTATCCCTCGGCTCTTCCCCCTTATCCACTCCCTGCCCCTCTTCTCCCTCTCTACCTTTTTCTGGTTCTGAAACTATGTTTGCTAATGAGGTGTGGGATTGACAGCTGGATTACACCATCGCTTTGTAATCCTTTCATTTCTGTGTTTAGGATAATCACCCCCCAGACCACAGCCTTGCCTCCTCCCTCTAGGGACAGTCAACAATGTATGTGCATGCTTGAGTGTGTGTGCATGTATAAAAGCGCATGCATGTGCAATATTCAATTGTGTGAAACTACCCTTTCCGGAAAAGCCCAGTTCATAGCAGGACAATAAAACATTAATTATCTCCACTGTACACTGAGGACAACAACATGCCAATCACCATGCAAGACCCCCAACACTCACTACATAGTTTATAAACCAGTGAATGGTACAGAGTGAACCCAGCTTTCTGTCCTAGCTTAGAGCAGAGAAAGTAGTCCATCTGACTGCTTGTCAACCAGTCTGCTGCCCCTCATCCTTTTTTACCCCAGAGATGAGCAAACAGTGTCTTCTCTTCTGAGAGTGGCTGCTCCTCTGGCCCTTCTCCTCCTCCTCAGTCTCTCCTCCCTCCTCCTCTCCCTCCTTGCCTTCTTTCCCCGACTCCCTCACAGGAGCTTGTTCCCTCTGCGGCCACAGGATTCACTTTGTTTTTGATCATTCTCAGACTCAGAGCTAGACAACTTATCTGCTTCTCTACATTCTCCCAGGCCCAGAGGAAGAAAGCGGGGCCTTTTATTACCCTCGCTCTTTGCCTCTTCCTCTGATGTGCTGAAAAAGACAATAGACAGATAGGGAGAGGGAGAAGAAAGGGATTCTGACCAGTGTGCTTTTAAAAGCGTGTTGGTCCCAGGGCTTGAAATGGCTGGCTCACTAGCCTACATTTAGTCATGGAATTTGACCAGTAGTATTACAAGACCTTTTTTAGCCTTACAGACAACAAAATGCTGTACTGTCACGTACCAATATACAGTTTTCAGCTTCTATCTCAGCTTCGTATAGAATATAAGCAAAAGTTATAATTCTCCACAGCAGTTATCCACTGTATTTTAGTATGAAAGTATGAAATCCTGATATAGAAATGAACAAAGGTAATGTAACAGATGCTCTGTATGAATTCAGATTCTGAGAAGAATGCACTACAAACTTCAAGGCTCATAGTTATATGCAACAACAAATGAATCCTCACTCTCAGACTGTAGAAAAAGATCTGTATCTTTCCAAACAAGTGCACAAAATACTTGAGCTTTGTAGACAAGTGGAGGGGTCTTTCTACAGCACACTACTACAGTATATTTGAAATGACTACACTGCAGTGACCACTGCAGCAGAAATCCAAAACAGACTCAATACAGCACAGTGGATTGCACTGTAACCCTAATTGTGAGTCATCAGTTCCCCAGTTTTTTGAGTAGCCTACATGTATTCATTGCTGAGTAGAGCACAACTGTTAACTAATTGAGTATGTGAGTATGCTATTAACGCTCCATGACAACCACTGCCACAGCTACCATGATCTGTTTATGACACATATTTTATTTTACTGTGAAAGAAGAGCACCAGAGTTTCACACTTTAAATGTGATTTCTTTTGAACAACGCCTGCTTCTTCCCAAACCACCATCTACACACACGGTGATGTCATGCCGACGTATACCAAAAAGCAGATTCAACAATCTTATAAATCTGTTTTACCAAGAATCATCTTCATACGTTTAAACAGTCTCCTATTCCAGCAAAGAGCAGCATTTCTTCATCCCTTCTGCCTGTAAGCTGTTTTTGTGCTTTACTTACCATGTTCATCGATTTTGGCAACGTACCAGCATGCTCATTTTGCCATACTTCAACATTTGAAAAATATATGGAAGCCCACATGGGTTCATGCTCTGAAACATCCACACTCATAAATAGAGACCTTTTAATTCTTCAAATTAATGTCTAACATTTTGAAGCATTAAATGATGGGTGTAAGTTGAGATATGCATCAGAGATCAAAAATGAGAGCACAGTGTACTCTGATCTTCTAAACAATTGCTAATTTCTTCCCTGCCATGACACTTAACAATTCTATCAACACAGTGGTAGATAAACTACATTAAATAAATGTGGGCAACAATTTTGATAATCAATTCTTTCTTCTTTTGAACCAAATATCAAGTGAAATACTCACTGGTTCAAGCTTCTAAAGTGTGAGGACTTGCTGCTTTTATCTGTTTTATATTTTTATTGTAACAACAAACATTTAAAATCTTTAGTTTCTGGTTATTTGAAGACATCAGTTTGGGGTCCCAAAACATGATGGTAATGTTTGTGACACTTAAAAGATTGATTTGTTAATAGGAAAACAGATTCTTAGACGAACATAAGTTGTACCTGCAGTGAATGAAAAAAAGCTATGACTTTGAAGATTTCCACTTAATTTTCGCTGCACCCAAACCTGCCAAAGTCTTCTTGAGCAACAATTGAACATTCAGCCTCAAAGAAAAGCAGTGCCTAGCCAGCCAGCTAACTCTGCCCCAAACCACCGCAAGATATAACCATTCCCCCTTTGGGGAAATCAATCAAGTCTGTCAAAAAAGCCAACATCTATCTTGACATGGATCATCAGACACTGTTTGCAAAGACCAGGGCTCCTCTGGAAGCTCCTTTGTTAGCCCCTTATTAGCTTTTAGCCTGTTGAATAGCGTAGGCCCAGACACCATGGGACTCATCATTGTCTTCTGATTAATTAACATTACTGGCACTCTGTTTGTCGACCCCCAACTCCTCTATCCTTTTCTCCCTCTGTCCCCTGTGTTCCTGCACGGCTTCCTTGTTCAGAGGCAATGATTCAACTGTGTGCTGAACTTAAGAACTTAATAGGGAACATTCACAGGGAGTTCAGGACACAATTAGTGATTACCAGACAGCCATGTCTTCTGAGGGCTTCCATCCTTCTTTTCATCCTCCCTTAACAAAGACGAGGGATCTTCAAGCAAAGGGAATAGCATATGAGGCTGTAATGCTCATGGATTTGTCCTGCCCACATTCTCAGAAAGATCATACACTTCTGCTGGTTGATAAGAAAAGTGTGAGAAATGGACAGAAGTATCTTTAATTAACAATAATGATCTGATCTCAGTTTGGGGAAACTAGGCAGGGTGAAGAGATAATGGAGGGCTGAGTTAGAGGTGAGAACACTGAATGGTTTTTCATATTCTTTTTTTTAATATACCACTGTTCTGAAGAGTTTTCATAACAATGGCTGTAAATTAGCTTTTAGTCCACTTCTCTTTAATTATGTTTTGCTAAAAGAATCTGCAGTTACAGATTTTTGAGGAGAAGAGGAGGATTATCCAAACTGAGCTCATGTGTTTTTAATTTACCCAGTGCTTAAGCAGTAATAGAAATCCAAAGTTGAAATAGTGCGACAAAAGAATCATCAACTGTAAGATGATGTCACCCATGTCTCTTCCACTACCACTGCCTGTCTGTATCACAGTACGCCAACAAAACAAATAGTGATGCAGCCCTGATAGCTGAATCATCACTTTATTGGTTGCCTTCACAGTGGCTTCATTTCTAACTGAATCAATTAGGCAGTAATTAAAATGCTGCCATAGACAAACAAAGTGAGTGGGCAGGAAGAGGACACCACAGTGTTTGGGCCAAGGCCCAAGTTATACTGGAGTAGTGGGCGGTCTGGGAGGGGAAATCTGGATCTCATTTGTCTTAGACTGCCACACTGGGTTTCTTTGCTTAAGCGTGTGTGTGTTTGCATGAATGTGCAATAACAGTAGCAGCACCATATATGATAATGTGCTAGCCCCTTTAGGGTAAAGAGACTTATCTTATTCTTTCCTGCCCTGTTGAGAGGAGAGTGTCTCTCTCCCTCCACACCATCCTCTATTTCATCCTCACTCTGACAGTAGCCCAGCTGAAGGACATGGTCAGTGTGACTCTCGAGCAAAGAGAAAACAGCCTTGTAGGCTTATCGTTATCCTGCTGGTGTAATCCCTGTCCACCACAGCCCAGCAAAAGAACAGTCCTGGGAGTGCCTTGCATCACTCTTGCTCCCCATGACAAACTATTTTACCAAAGACAGCAGGGACACCTTACAACAGCTGCTGGCCAATGTTAATCTCACACTACCAACAGAAAAACCCTTTTTAACCTCAGACAAAATGTGCATGTGTGTATGAGATAGAGAGAAAATGTACTCACTTCACCTGAAATCACTGATCTAATGAATTCATATCTCTATGTACAGTTTCAACCCAAAGCAATTAAACCTGGCTGTTAGAAAAATAAATTATATTCATCATAAACTAGAGACTATCTTGTGATGGGATCACACCAGCCGCGACGCTCGTCAACATGTTGACATTCTGAACCATGAGTGCTCAGTAGTCATTACTCAGTAGTCAGTACTATGAGTACACAGTACCCATGGGTCATACAACACCCATTTTTGAACTCTGCCTTCTCAGCTGTTTCAGCCAGTAAAGCAGGTCTTACTAAGAACAGCTCTGCATCTAAACAGAGACAGAAAAAGGAAGAGTGGTATGACAAGGACTGAAAAAATGTCAGAAAATAATTAAGACAGCAGAAAACCTCAAACACCATCAGCCACAAAACGCAATCCTGAGACAAAATTATGTTGATACACAGAGAATACAAACAGATAATAAGACATAAGAAGAGAAAGAGAAATTGAGTCCATTGAACAAAATCAGTTCTGAAAGAAATTGAACTTAAATAATAAAAAAGACAACCCTACAAAAATGGAAACATTTGGAAAGGTAATTTTTAAAAACAATAGGAGAAAATTTCACGTAACAATGTCAATCATGAACAATAACACACTATTAGAAAACAACATAAAAAAACCTAAAATTGGACAAAGCGTGTGATGTGTGCATCAGGACAGAGATGCTGAGACACAGCAGCCCTGAGCTCAGACAGGACCTGCTTCAGTAGTTCAGTTTTGTTCTTCAGTCAGGCTGCTTTCCTGAGATCTGGAGCCAGGGGCTTCTCTCCTCAGTACATAAGAAAGGAGATTAATTAGACCCTAACAATTACTGAGGCATTTGTGTGAGTAGTAATCAGGGGTAGGTTTTTTTCAGGGTTATCAATGCCCAGATGTTGGCCTTCCTTATGTTACACAATGCCCAGAGTAAAGGGCAAATTGGCATTTTACCAAATCACCACACTACTGACCACATTTACATTCTACACACTCTAATTAATCATCACATACACCCCAAAAAAATTTTAAAAAATCTGCATGTTTTATTGATTTTAAAAAGGCTTTTGATTCTATTTGGCAAGAAGGATTATATTATAAAATGATCCAAATCGGTGCAAGGGGGTAAACTTTGTGACTAAATTAAGTCAATTTATGTCAGTAATAAATGTAGAGTGAAAAAGTTGGCAACAAAACTACAGATCTCTTCACTAACAGAGAGGCATCTTTCAGCGCAACAGCTCATCTCCAACTCTATTTAACATCTACATTAATGACCTAGCAGTGCTGTTGGAGCAATGTGGAACCTCTGGTTTGTACCAAAGGGAAGTTGAATTCCTGCTCTGTGTTCATGACTTAGTGTTGCTGTCACCCACACAACAAGGACTACAGCAGCACCTGGGCCTCCTGGAGCAGAACTGGGCTCTTTATGAAATCGACAAATCTAAAATCATGATCTTCCAAAAGAAGCCCAGATGTAAGGGAAATTAATAAATATAAATAAATAAAATTCAAATTAGGACACACCCATCTACATTACACCCCTTATTATGATTACCTGGGGCTCAAAATCAGTGCCTCGGGTAACTGTGGTTGACATTGAATCAAAAAACATGCTGAGCATTTTATGCAGTTAGATGACAGTTTTAGAAAACAGACTAATCAATTAGAATTTGTACTAAAATATTTGACTGTGTAATCCAACCAATGCCCCAACTGAGCCCCAAAGACATACTGTTCAACCTCTGACAAGCATTGCTTTCCAACTTTAGTGATTATTGTCCAGTGAAGAAAGCCACAAAAGACTACATGGGCTCTTAACTGTGACACATTTGTATAAATCCATTGCTTAGGCCATATGAGTTTGACACTGTTTATTTGAAACAACAGTTTATAACAGTTGATGAGCAATTGTGGTGTTAGAAAACTCAAATCAAAACATAATGGTCAACAGAAAATAACATAGCCTCACTCGCCCTCTTTGTCTGAATCCTGCCACAGAAATGAACATGTAGATAAAGTTAAACCACACCCCTTTGTCCACTGCTGGAAGTGACAATCAAATGAAATGGTTAGCAGGGTTAACAACACAGACACAATAAACATTTCAGCTCCTATACCAACCACTAATCAGATAAAACCAAATTATTACATTAAGAAAAGGTGCCTGATCTGGAACACTGGACAAATCAAACCAAAACTCAAAACAAACAATTACTATCTGGCCCTTAACAATGAATATAAATTTGCAGAGTCTCTCTTTACTGTCACAGATACAAAGCAGAGGCAGATCCTGACCAAATACAGACTCAGTGACCACAGTCCAACCACAGAGTACTGACGACATCAGAAGTCAAACATAGGAAAGAACCTTTGCTCACTGCACGACAGGTGATGTACAGACAGAGATGCACTTCCTCCCAACCTGTGACAAATATAATATCAGAGTGGAATACTTCTTAAAATTTCTATTTGTTTATCCAAAACTTCACAGAGCTAGATGACAGCGAAAAGAAACAGAATCTACAGCATCACTGAACGTGACAAATAATTTTCTTGATATAGCCTATTATACATATAGAACACACACAAAAACACACACGTGAAACATGCGCTCACTGTTTTTGCTATTTTCTTGTTCTTCTTTTTGATCTATTTAATTATTTTTCTTGGTGAATTATATTATGTTTCTTATTTTTCTCATATCACTATTGAATTGTGTAATCCTTGACACTGGCAATCCGGCAATATTGTTCACCTGACATTCATGCCAATAAAGCATACTGAAATTAACTGAATAGAGAGAGAGAGAGAGAGAGAGAGAGAGAGAGAGAGAGAGAGAGAGAGAGGGAGAGAGAGAGAGAGGGAGAGAGAGAGAGATAGAGGGAGAGAGATAGAGAGAGAGAGAGAGCTCATAGTGTCCCTTTGTCATCTTGCAGCCTTCACAGCTCATGCAGACCATCTGTGCCTTAAAGAGCTAGAGTCCAAGCAAAGTATTTAAACGGGTTTAATGTCTTCAGGAGGGCCATAACCTTGGTACTGTAGGACCCCAGAAGGCCCATCATACCAAAGCAGGAGGTCTCTTAATGTACTGAGCAGATGACAAGGATGCAGAGTTCACACACACACTGCAGGGTAACTCATTCGGCAGGAAGTCACCCCCATTTTTTCATCCACACTCCCCTACCCTCCCGCCCTGTCTCCTTTGTCCCTCCTCTCAAAACAAAGGGAGGGGATGTCAAAAATCTCATTAAAAAATAATGGCCTCCACCTGCTTTCTTTCTTTTCTCATCCTGTCCTGATTCCCTTTCTAATGACCAGCTTGGAAAAACCTGGAGGATATCCACTATGCACAGACCATCGGACAACTACCTCAGTGCACACATCACGTTCAACCACAATACGCACACACCAAACACACAAAAGCACATAAGTGTTCCACAGCATGAGTTCCCAAGCCTAACAGTATTAATCAAAAGGAACTCCTGCAGGTGTAACGCCCACCCCCCCTGCTTATCTCATAAACCACTCATGTGTAGACTTTAACAGGGAAAGAAACACTGAACCATGTGGCTAAATCATCTATATGAGCCTCTCTGGAAAATCCACACACAATTCTTTAAAACTATTGGACACATACATCGGGCCTGAAGTTACACGTAAAGTAAATATGTGTCAACTGGCTATTTGTAACAGCTCCCTGGGGTCAGGTTAGCCTTTGGTCCGAAGAGCATAAACCAGCACTTCAGTATGTCTGTAGTGTCTTCTTCACTTCGCCAGACACTCAACAAATGTCAGCCTTGTGCGTTTCTGTAATTAATAACCATGGAAAAAAGGATGTGTCTGCGCCTGTCTCCGTGACTGAATATCCTCACAAAAATTAGAAATAAACCATGTAATGGTTTAAACAGATGGTGGAGAGAGAAGGATTTGCGTTGTTGTTTTGCATTATACCAGAGATTAGATTGTTATATAAGAGGGGGTTGCAGAGACGAAACATGAATGTTTCAAAACAACATCAAGAGAGAATCAAAGAAAGACGAGCCTTTGCAAAAGATTAGAATAAAGTAAGATACCATGATCCAAAACTAATAAAGACAGAGGGAAAACAATGAGAGTGATTTAGGCTGAAATAGAAAGAAACAAAGGAGGTTATATTCCAACAATGTCTAATCTCCACGCTGACGCCTGTCTGCTATCAACCCAGATAACACTGCAGGCTGTGTGTCATGAGATTTGGGGCAAAAGGTAAACAGGAAATCAAAACAATCTAATTCTGTTTGAGGTTGAAGGGGAAGAGAAAACTGATGTATTGTCCATCCCTATAGAGTGTGTGAAAAGAAATGGCATCTTTTATTCAGGCTCCCGTGAGTCAATCCTTCGAAGAGGAGTTCTGTCCCAACATCACCACCTCTGACAAACTGGAGTGTGTGCGTGTGCGTGTGTGTGCGTGCGTGTGTGTGTGTGTGCGTGTGTGCGTGCGTGTGCGTGCGTGTGTGTGTGTGCATGCCAGCTCTGATTTTGGGAAGAAGGGAAGGTCATTTTACCCTCATTTTTCATATGTTATTAATACCAAAGGCACAGGATCATGTAAGGTTATTTGTGATATTGAGCCATTTTTTCATATGAAAATAGTTGCGTGCATTAAACTGTGGGTGAAATTGATCCCTACTGTATATCATCTTCTGCACTTCAAGTTGCAAAATTATGTTCAGAATACAAAGCCTACAGCAAAATAACAGCCAGGCTATTGGATTTTGAAAAATCACCTAAAGCCTCACAGGAAAGCTTCACCAACTAAGGCAAGTGAGACTCATCACCCAGGGCCTTCTGGATGCCCGCTGGAAGAGATTGTTGGAAATATTATCCTGGAGAAAATTAAGGCTCTGAACAATTCATTTTATTCAGAATGCAAAGCTCTCTCATCCAGTTCTCCTGGTTGTTCTCAAAGTGGGCAACAGCCAGAATATACTTTGAATGTAATAGCACCAAGGTGGCACTGAAGAGAAAAAGAAGGAATCTGGGTCAGCGATGCAAGGTATAGATTTAAATGCCATCAGCTGTGTGGTGAATATCTACTGAATGGCAGCATATGAAGTGACTGCAACAGACATTTAGTGTATGTGCATGTGTGTGGAGTTTTTCTGTGTGTGTAAGTGTGATAAAGGGAATTTAGAAGTGCTTACAGTGCATCAGAAATGTATTTGTGAGTACAATGCAGTCTATGGCCTGGCCAAGACACAGGTTAAGGAGAGATATGGTTACCTTAATACAGACATTCAGGCCATTCATTGTGCCTGATGAGTGACTGGAGGGATCTAATTTTCAAAATGGAGCCAAGCATCAGTGGACGCTCAAAAAACAAAGTGATGACTGCAGAGAAAATCTCCATTTCCCTCTGAGAAACTACAGTGAGGATGTCAGCGTCCATATAGCTCAGGTACTGACATGTCCAAAAAAAAAGCACATACATCACAATTTTTATCTGTTCAATCCTCCTTACCTCTCTCTCTCTCTCTCTCTCTCTCTCTCTCTCTCTCTCTCTCACACACACACACACTCACACACACAGACAAACAAAACCACAGTCACACATGCAGAAAGTGAGGGCTGCCCAAAACCACCAGTAACCCAAACAAAGTCCAAGGTCAGCAGAGTGGGCTCACTGAGCTGAAACCACCATCCCTGGCTTTCATTACCAGGAACAGAAACAGCAGAGGGATGCAGGGACACATGGGATGAGGTTACGTTTGCTGGCTCTGTTTATCTGTATGAGTCTGGCTGGGGCCCAACTCAGGCTCTCTCGTCTGTGGGATACAAAACACTCCAAACATCATGACAGCATCTATTGTTGATCCAAATATCAAACCTTCAAATTATTTTAACAACAGACTATATTCTTCTACATGGCTGAAACAGACACTCACTGAATAGGCACTCTGTTATACTAATTTTACAACAGTGAGAACAGTATAGTTCTTTTGTGTGTTTGTTTTTTTGGTGTGGTTTCTATTTTTTATTTTTTTATTTTTTTATTTGTGCGCGCATGCATATGCGTGTGCGTGTGTGTGTGTGTGTGTGTGTGTGTGTGTGTACATGTGTTGGTCATTCAGTGTGTAACGATAACCAGGCCTGGCGGAGCTCGACCTCTAATGGTGCCTTGAGTGTGTGAGTGGTCAAGAAGCTGTCATGGCTCTAATGAAAACCAGGCATAAAAGACAGCAGGCGCCCTCAGCTCTAAATGTATCACACATACATGTATGCACTCACACACACAGAAACAAGATGAATGTGACCTCTCACCTCTTAAATCCATTATCTCACCTCTTGAGCTCTTGCTGTTTGTTTGTTGTTGTTTTTTTTTTAGTTTTGGCAAATTTAAAGCAGTAACTACTTTGCTACTAAAATGTAAAGAGAAGACTGATGTCAGCCAACATTATCAATACGCAGTGTTGGAAGATATGCAAGTCAAACTGTAACATAATGAAAAGTCCAACAGTCCAGTTATATGAAAATAGGACACTGTGTAGTTTTGCTGGTATATTATGTGTGTTTCAGCCATTAACTTTTTAACTGGTAGGGGTTTTCCAGATAAGTACGGAGCGAATCAATTCAGTCAGCAGGAACAATGCAGTGTGTAGACTTTGTACGTATTGTTTACCAACGAAAAACCTTAATTTGCCCAAACACTCACAATTCTTAGTAAATGATCTAAATGAGCATAACAGCTCATTAAAGGAAGATTAATCAAAAATAAAGTTATGGGAAACTGGAGATGACTCATGATAAGGCTGAAAATGAAAATGACTAATGAATGGGTGAGAGAAGAAAAGAGATTTCATACACGTTTTGGAAAGATTTAGCCTTGGCTTTGTTCTCGGCTTTGGCTTTTTGTCGTCATATCTGCTGTGGTGCTTTCAATAACTACACTTGGCTTTTACATTTTAGGTGATTTGGTACTTCAGAGTGACTCAAAATGATAAAATGTGAAATGTAACACCCTCCTCCTTCCTCCTGACCTCCTGTCTAGACCCAGGCATCATGGCCGAGGTCCTAGTTCTGTCCCTCCCATTATCCCCCCGGTGGCTAACATGAATATATATGTTTGTGTGTGTATATGTGTGTGCGTGAGTGGGTTTGTGCATGAGTGGGTGTCATTACTCCTGCCCCCATTTGACGGTTTTGGGTTAAACAATGTTATTATTAAAGCCTTTCCAGAGTCGCTTCCTGCCTCCCCCCAGTGACACCCTCACCAACTATAAATCAACTGCCTGAGCCCTGTAAGTCACATACGATGCTTGTGTGTGCGCCCGGCCATTGCAGCTGTGCTCTCAGATGCACATGAAGACGACACTGCAGCTGTGAGTGTGTCACAGCAAAGATGAGTACCTTACTTTAGCAGAATCCCTTCAAACAACACAGAGGAAACAGATGATAAATATTAAATTAAAGCATGAGCTTTGAATGTGAATTAACTGTGACTGTAAATGCATTAAGTCTGCATGTCTTATGAGTCGAAACTATTGTGGTTTATTTGGTCTGGTAACACAGCAATGTTTTAAACTGACTTTAGTGTGGCATATGTTATCAAAAAAAAAAACTAAATGTGCAGTAAAATCACAGTGAGAAATCTATTGTTAGTGGTAAATTGAAATGCGAATACAGAAAACAACCCTGCTAGGCCACTAAAGATTAGTTTATGTCTGAACGAAGACACAGACAATTTCATCTCCCTGAGACCAAACCAGATAAATAATGCTCTCTGAAATAAATGGCTCCTGTGCAGCAGTGATGGCTCATTCTGTGATTGTTTGTGATTGTGTTGACACCCCCTGCTGGGCTGAAGACATCACTACCACACGCTGAACAAGCTCACTACCAGCAACAATGTCCCATATCCAATCCCACTTCCAGCCAGGCTACAATATATGAAACACTAAAATCTAGCCAATACTTCCTTCAGACTTATATCACTCCAGCAAAGGGCAAACACAAATGTAGACACAAGAAAGAAAACAACCAAAAAATAATATACTGTACCTTATTGTACTGTATATCCTTAGTCTAAAATGTCTGTGTGTGCGTGTGAGTCTGTGTGCATGCGCACACTCAAGAGAGAGAGTCTAGACAGCTGTATACCCGCCAGGTCTCTTACGACTAAGGAGAGTGAGAAATATATACTGTGCAGCTGCCGAAGACACAGTCGACCCACAAAAGAGCTATTGTGCGCCCACAGCAAAACAATACAGCTTAGCTGAGCTATGAGAAAAAAACCATTGGGATCAATAGAGAATTGCAATTAGCCCACATTGGCAGGAGCAGTGCCAGATTAGACACAGGATGTCGATTCCATTTCCTGCACTATCGGGCCCTCAAACTTGGTTGGCTCACTGTGTAATTGGAGCAACACACAAAACTGGGTAAGACGTTGTAGTGTGAATGTGAGTATGTAAGATTATAGTAATGAAGATAGTGAATAATGAAGAGGTTGAACAATGTCAGAAATCAAAACTAAATTCTAGCTGATGGAATGTAATAGACAGCATGTATTGTATCCATGTACACTTTTGCATAAAAGTTTTCAAAACAGGTTTGAGCGGTTCTTCGTCTCAAGCCCTCAGCTGCTATTATAATACTACAGCAGCAGACCAGTGTACCGACTTTACAGCACTGACTAGCTTCTGATCAGGTCACGTGGCTGAATCTACTCTTTCAATTTTTCTGTTTTACATCAATGTTCCATATGCATAGGTGCTACTTCAATAATCTGAAAAATGCATGACCTAACATTGAAAGAATAGATGTCACCATATATTATTTCCTTTCACTGGCCTGAGTGCAGGGAGGGAGCTCTTGTACTCACACCGTAAATCGTCTTTACGATATGCAAAAGAAATGACTCGCCAATTAAAGGTCTCACCTTTAAGTATGCCTTGGCCTTGCAGTACATCCCTTGAAATCAGCACAGAGTAGAAGCTTTGTGAGAAGCCTGGTCGGCAGGGACCTTTGGAAGCATGCTCCCCATTATTCCTCTGGAAAGGAGAGAATACAATGTAAGACATCGATAAACATGGATTCCATTGATTTCTCTTTTCTTTGGCCCTGAGGCTTGTAAAAACCAGCATATAGCACAGCAGTTAGCAGAAATTTATTCAACAAGTTTATCAACTATATGCCCCTGGGTAAGCACATTGCTGATTTTAATACACACACACACACACATTGCAATGGTTGTGATCAAATGTGCTGTGTAACTTGCTCCATAAAGAAACCAGATGAAATGAGATTTTTTTTAGGTATCGTGCTCTGGGTTAAGTGAGACACACAGTATGCAGCCACAAAAAAGAAAACTGCATGAATGCAGCAGAATTTTCTAGCTCCTGACTGTGGGTCTTCCCGAGCAGAGGGGTCCAGAGAACTACGGAGGAACAAAGCAGTGCATGTCTTGTGTGTGTGTGTGTGTGTGTGTGTGTGTGTGTGTGTGTGTGTGTGTGTGTGTCTGTCTGTCTGTACACTACTAAAATGCCCTGCAAAAAACTTTGCACCCAACATGTAGTGCTCAGTGTTGGTTAAATTGATCTGACCCACTACAGCCACACAAGTAAACGCGCGCGCGCACACACACACACACGCACGCACACACACACACACACATCGGTGCCAAAGCAGACTGTTGTCTAAATGAGGAGGAGGTATAATGCGTAGTTTACCTCGTCTCCTGGTAGGAAATAACGCAGGGGTAAAATATCGTTGTGTCTTTTCACCACATTTAGATGAGAGCGATGCTTCGGTCCCAGAAGCGGCAGAGAGAGAGATTTAGGAGCTGTTTCGTGCGCCGTTAGGAGTAGCCCACCGGCGCCGATTTAATTTAGCTTTCATTGATTAAATGACGAGAAAAAGGTTGAAAAGCACCCTACAACTAAGTTTGACTTATTGCAGGCTACTGCTTTTTGTTCAGGGAAGCATCGTAAATGAATGCACCGCTAGAATAAGCGGGATGACTAGAATTAGTTTGAAAAAGAATAAAAGCATCAACCTTGGCGATTAAATTGAGCATTCATTTCAACTTGATTAGGATATCGCACCCCAGCGATGAACCCGCAGCGAGATTCGTATCAGAGAAGACACCACTAGATGGTTGACTCTTACTTTTTCCTTTATTTTTCTCTCATACATTGAAATTCATTAGGGGACCAATTAGCGTACTTGTACTGCCGGCGCTGCTCTGCGCTGCTGCTGCAGCACGCTGGACACTGCACTCCATGCGACTACATGACTTTATTCGAGCTTATGTGCTATTGCTTTGAAACCCTGCACCTCTGAGACGCTGCAACTCACACTCTCATAACTCCTCTACACACCACAAGCTGTACTAAAAATGAGAATTCTCACCCTGAATGTGGCAGAAAGAAGGACTGCTGTCAGGACCAGAGCGAAGTCAGTTCTCATCGTGGCGAGCAAGCGCGTCAGGGCTGCCTGGACGAGGAACCAGAAAGAGGGTCGACTCCTAATTCTTCTCCAATAATTGTGTAATTCCCCCCCTTCTTGGTCAGACTGTTTGATACGTCCCTCCGCGCGCTCCGTGAGTGTGCTGCAGCTCTGCCCCGAGTTTCCCCGGCTCTCTCATCTGCAGGTGAGCGCTCCGCTCAGCACCAAGGCGCAGCCAGCGTCACTCTCCAACCCCTCCTATCACCCGGTGCAGGAAAACTCCCCACACGCACTTAAAGAAACACTCGTTGGAGCTTCGGATCAAACTACCACACCGCTGGCATCTTTCCGAGAAACCCGATATTTTAATCCCGCGCCTGTTGTGACCAAAGGGCAAGATAGGTTCATGTTTGTAAAATCCACGGTCTGAAAACCACGATTCGAGTGTCTATGCACAGATGTATGGGAAAAACACATTGACCATTAGCCATCAAACTTCCACCACTGCTTTATAAGCATGTCGCTTCAACATCTGATATGCTCTTTGATAGATTTCGACAGTTAACTAATTGCGCAGAGTTACGCGGCACCGGAACGTATTTTGAAAATGCCTTTAATTTTCTTTTATATTTGCTTTGCAATAATGTCATGTAAAAAAAATTCTTTGAGATTAAATTCAGACAAACAAACATAACAGATGGAGTAATCTACACATATCACGTGCTCAGAAGGTACTATATGACCTGCAGGTGATCAACACAAATGAAAAATCATTTAGGAAAGCCTGCTATACTCCCCACGCCAGCCAGTAGAATCTATTAAAAAAAAAAAATAAAAGTCGGTCATCACATTGACGGGTTCTTGAGCTTATCCCTGTATTATAATGCCACAATTCTCTTAACATATTTAACACTTCTCTTCTTTGAGAGAACACATTATTGTGTTACTTTTCAATACAAGATATTAATAGCTGTTTTTGTGGTGTGATTAACACATCATGAGCCACAATTCTAAATGTTTTGATTTTCCTTCTAATCCAACAATTTCTACGTATTACTTTGAATAATGAAATGCCATTAGTGGATGTTTGTGGCATGTAGTAATGGATGCACTTTTCTTTTGAATTATTTATTTTCTGTGATATTCAGACTTGAAGACTATGGTAGGAAGTATCAGCCTGCCACACCAAGTAAATCCAGGAATGCTTTTAACAGAATTCAAAGACAAAGATGCTTTATATGAACAGAAGTGGATATTGACCCTAAGTCGGTGTGGTATCTATTGATAGGACCAGTGTTTGGTATTTTATGATTTTTATCACATTTATTAACCAAGTCATTCAGCGTTGTTCAGCAGCAGTTTTCATTTTGTAGAGATGTCCTTAACAGTGTGCTTCACTCTCACTTGATGAACTCAACAAATACTCAACCTACCTTTTTCAACAAATCTAACATTGTCTCTGAGACTGAGACTATAAAAGAGAAATTTCATCAAAAGAACCACTGAACAAAGGTCAAGTCAAAGGATTTTCAATCTGAATCTAAATGTCTCACAAAAAACTGAATTTAGCTCTCTTTGAACTAAGCTTCTTTTAAAAAAAACTGTCTTCTGACAAAAAGGGCTGACAAGGCCATGTCTAAGTATTACCTTGCACCTGTGTGCATGTGGTTCAATACTACCTATTACCATTAGCAGTCCATGTGCCTGAACAGAGTCTTGCAGCTACATAAAACCCTTCTTTGAACAAAAAAACAGCATAATATGGAGGTTGGTCTGTCTATCTGGCCTTTTGAGCTACTAATGACCTTTATATTCAGCCGTTTCTGATTGGCAGACTGGTCTCCATATCTGCTTAGTGAGCCAATGGGCTCTAATCCTATCAAAAAGAATATGACTCTGCATTAGTGGGCGGCTGCTCAGCCAATTTCCTCTGTGTGACATGCAGGCATTTTACCACCTCTCTCATCCCAATCCCACGGTCCCAAGGATCCACTCAAACACTCCTAACCACAGTCCTTTTTTATTCCTGATGGGCCCCGTGACATGGTTATGGTTTTTGTCCTGTTAAATGCTGTGATTGGCAGGTCTCTCTGCGGTGTATGTGTGTGTGTGTGTGTGTGTGTGTGTGTGTGTGTGTGGCTCAGATTAGGGCTCAGTATGTGGTACTGTCAGAATAACTCTTTCACCAGTCAGACCGTTGATACACAATTTTGCAAAATGCCAAACTGCATTATTATTTATTCAAATGACTTATTACTATATCTGTACATCGCAACTACAGTGTAACTGGCTAACATAGTGTTTTGCCATTTCTCGACACAGGTGGGGACATTTTCACTGAGCTGAGCCATGACTAAGTACAGCCATTCATCCTGTGTTTGCACCGGGTGAATGTTTTACACAGAAATGCAGGTAAAAGGTGGTGTTTACCTTGATAACGTGGTGGAGATGTGCTGATTCACACACACTGCAGTACAGCCTGTCACTTGCATTTCTTTATCCAACTCACTGTGGCTACTTCTTCATGTACTTTTCCTCCCTTAAAACAAATCAGATAAAGCAGAACGCAGTATGTCCATATCTTATTGTGAAGACCACTTTTTATTTTTAAGAATAACAGTGCTAACAAGTAACTACAGTGCACTGCATTTCCTATAGCTGCTTGACAATTAAAGCCTCCAGCAGGTTTGCCACCAGAGAGCAGAAACAGCAGGAACTGTTCAGTTTGCATTAGCAGAAGCTCTGATTCAGCCGTGAACTAACTGGTAACCAGTGAAATAAAACTGTTATCTGAAAGTAGTGAAAATAAACTCCAAACCACAGAGATTCAGTTCCAAGCTACAAAAGGACTGAGAGCTGAACACAGACTTTTAAAACAGTACCGTCTCTCTTGCAACACATACATTGAGCATGTATGTGTTGTAAATTGTCGGCTGCAGAGATGCTTACTATGACCTAATTCCTCAGGTCAGTGTGTTACATAAGTGACTCTGGCAGATTTAAAAAATTCAGCCATGAAGACATTAACAAAACAAATTCTTTTCAAGATAGTATAGTCACACATCATAAAATGCAGTTTTCACATATTTGTATTAAGTTTTATTTAGTTTCTAATGTACAGTATGAAAATTTGTAATTTTGTTTGTAACTTTAAAGTTTTATCTTGATTTATTGTGACAGTGGTTTAAGTTTTAAGAACTAAAATTTTGTGACCTTCTGAATCCCATTTTTCATCAATTTTAAAAACTTACATTGGAGACCCAATATTTTTTTTTCTTTTCTTGTTTGTAGCTGTTCTTCTTAATCTTATTCTTTGTTCAATGTCGTTAAGAATAAGGCTTTGTAAGGACCACTGAAAACACAGCTACCCAACATGAGCAAAATTATTCCCTTGCCAAATTATTACATTCCAATAGAGGCACAAGAGCCCTAATTTTCCTGTAGGTACTAAATAGAGAAAGAAAAATTAGCTCGACTCAGATTTTGTTCAAAGTTCACTCCTGCATAACATTGGTGTTTTCTGAAAAAAACCAACAGCATGAACTTTGATAGATGATTTTACAGCACTGTTCCACCCAATACGAACATGGACTTGTTATTCTCGCTTTGAAATGTTTGAAGCCTTTCTGTATCCCTTCGTGGCATTCTTCAAGAAAGAAAAGAGGATGTGAGGTGGAGTATGGCCAAAGGGGAAAAGTTCCGATCTTCACTCTTTAAACATGGTTTTCTAGTGTTTTTGTACATTTCACACTGTACTATTGAGCCTTCACTATATGGCCCAAAACACACACATAGTAAATATCCGAGTTCACTGAATATCTCCTATTGTAATCATTCATGTGACTTTCATGCTGTGAGAGATGGGAAAAATAACTTCAAAGTTACAGTAGATTAAAAGCTCGAGTGAATTAGGTGTAGTGTCTTTGCATAGATAAAAGTCATCGATGGTCCCTTCAATGACAGAGCACTGTTCAAAACCTACGATACAGAATATGATTTTCATTGTTAAGCTGTTAACTTTGATTGTATTTTGTACAGTGACAGTAAAGGTTTTTCAAATATACTGCTACACTTAATATTGTCTAAGAAAATGCTACCTTCTAAATTTAACCTAGCTGTCGTGGTTGTTCACTTCTCCCCAAAATTCTCAGTGGTCAAACACTGCGTTCTCACCTCAAACTATGACACCCCCTAGCTGATCAACCACTAACATTAGCATGCTAACATTTGTGTAATAGTAAATGCGTCTCCAAAAATCTACAAATATTTCATATATTGTTAAATACACAAATACCACAACCAAACATCCGATTTTAGTGTGGCTGGTTAAGATAAAGCAAAAAACATATTAGCTAGCCAAACTGGCTAGAATAGTGATAGTAAAATGGCCACTGTTTGTAGCTTGCTAAGCTATGTTAGCATCATTAGCACACAAAATAGACGTACATTTGGTTCACTTACATCTTGTCCATTGTCCATTGTTTCTCTCTGCCTCTCCTTTTGTGGCAGATTTGGGCTTTGTGTCAACCTATCTAGACTTCCCCCATTTTAAAAAGAGAGAAGAAAAAAAAACCATGATGAAAGTGTGCACCAAAACGCTGTTCAGATGTTTGGCTTCACACTCATGGCTCTTTTAACAGCAGATATTTTGGCTTGACACAGCAGATAAATCACAGGTGGAGCTCATAAAATTAACGAGGCCTCAGTTACATTTATGTCTCCCAATAAGCCATGCCCCCGAGAGCCAGCATGCACCCTGCCACTTGAACACATTGAACACATCGATTCAAGTGAATGTGCATGCGTGCATGCGTGCGTGCGTGCGTGTGTGTGTGTGTGAGAATACAAAAAGAAAAGGTAAGAATTAAATCTTGAGAAAAATGTCTTTTTCTTTATCTCAAGTTTAACTGGCAGAACCTTTTCAATGTCAAATTTTGATTGACATCCAGTAGCGCATGTGTTGCATTATTTCTTAAACTTAAACATATACCCTAACAAGCACGTTTATTTCTTTGATACTGCTGCAATAACAGTACACTACAAAAATATAGATAGAACCAGTATGTATACCAAATCAGTATGAAAAGACACACGGTATAAGTCTTTTCTCTGGATACCTATATGTAAACACATAAAAAAAAAAAAAAGAAAAAAGAAGACAGGTTCCCAAACACTGCCAATGGTGCGTCAAACTATTTTTTTCTGCAGTTTTAAAAAAAATTCACAAACTCTGTGCCAGTGATGTTAAGAAGTGGACATTTTTCAGCATGTCTTTGGCAGAGTGTCAGACACACAGAGCACTGCCCATTGTTAAAGCTGCTAATGGAACATTAGCCAAACAAGTATTATAGTGCGATAGTGAAAATTGTCAGTGTTTAAAACAGGACAGTTCTACAACAACTGAGAAAAAATTTCTAAAACATTTCTATGCTCCAGGAATCCTTCCATCTCGGGTTACCTTTGAATCATTCAGGGTGCCCAACAGTACTCCTGCTCCAAAATCTGGACTCTTTTTGACAGTGATGACAGGGAATCTAAATTTGAACATGAATTTCAAGATATATTTTCAGCTCAAAAGGTTCATTGTCTCTTTGAAGGGAATGGAATCGCTGCACAGTTGCGCAATGAATCCCATCTTTTCAGTATACAGCTACCACAAAGCCTAATTTGTATTTAAGACAGAATTTTGATTGAAATGACCATTCACACACACAAACACACATTTCTGAACACGACTCTTGAGTTACCACTTTTCAAGCAGGAACTGCCCTGCATAAACACATGGGTTGCAGTTATCACAACCTGTCAGCAGAAGTTATAGGAGCTGTGAGCAATGGGAGCCCTTATTTCCTCAAAAAGCAGCATCTATCTGCCAAACTCCCATTGAGGCTTGCCACTGTACCGTGTATGGGGTGCTTCATTATGTCATCTCACATTACTGTATTGAAAATACTCAAATAAACTCAAGCCCAGGGAGTAGTAAACAGCCAGACAGCCTGGGTCTAATGGCAGTAACAGAAAGTAGGGAAGACAGGCAGCATCGCTCTAAGTCATCTGTAAGCATATTCTGAGGGGCCCAGTCATCTTGCTCTCCTGATAATGATGCTTTCATTAGCCATTGGGATGCCAGGCATGTCCCTTGCACTAAAATAAGTAGCAATCTCTCTCTCTGTCTCTCTCTTTCTTTCAGTGAGCTGGTCTGGTCGCAGTTTTGGTTTCACACGTTTGTATTCCTGTCTCCACTTCACTCTGAGCCCATTAATGCAAATTATACCGAGAAAAGAAAGCGAGTAAAAGTGCAAAGGGTAAAAAGTAAACCCACTGAGTGTGGTACCAAAAACTATGAAATTATTCTCTCTTCATATGCCATCAGGGACCTTCCTCTGTGTCTGAATAGTCATTCACTACACTGAGATTCTCTTGTCACACGCTGGGCTAGCTTATAAGAAAATGCAACTGGTACGTTTTTGGAAAATTGGATTCTTTTAGAGGACAAGGATATGATACCATCCATTCCTTCTGGATTATTTGGTCACTGGGGTTTCCCTGTCCTGAGCCCTGTATCCTGTGGTATTGCTCATAGTTGACACAGGAGGCAGGGCCCTCAAAAGTTGATGATGGATTCAAAGACTTGTTGACAGCTCCGAAACAATGACCCAGGGAGGGATTAGGGAAATTCTGGGCATGGAGCAATACAGAATACTATTGTTTGATTTCCCATCTTTGATGGACACACAGTGGAAAAAAATACAGCTGGATATTCCCAGTGGTAAAGCGGTGGCATGGAGCCGTATGATATTCAGACGCCACAAAGCCAGCTGCAAAGTGGTCAGCTGAACAATGTGGAGCAGCGGATCCCACAGCCTGTGAAATTCACATGGCAAATGAATAAAAATGGTCAGGGGAATGTGCCATTCAAATTTACTCATCGTCATAAATGAGTCATGCAAATCCTGTGGTGTCTTAAAGAGCTGCTTCAAAGTTCTACTGTTTTTTTTTTTTATGTGTGAGGTACTATATGTGGAATTTAAAATTTAAGCTACATTATATTTATATCTGTATCCTTTGAAATCCCTGAACTACCACTATCTCACATGCGTCACAATGAAGGGATGAGACAAAAAAATAAGATATGAATGGCACTGTATTATCTACCATAGTTTAACATTGGCTTTCATGTGCAGCTGTCAATCACATTTCTACCTTAATGGAGCCAGACTGAGAAGACAGACCAATCCACCAACTGCAAACCATCTTCAATTCTCTTTCATTAACAAAAACCCCATCATATATTGTTGCCAGTGTGAGCACATGGAAGCATGTACAGGTGCTTTCATGTGCAGCAGGCATGATGCATGTGCTATGTCCTATGAATGGACGAATATGTGAGGGCTATGAGAGGAGAGGTGTTAAAATGATTCCTAGGCAGGGAGAATTTTTAGCAGCTATGGGAGGCACTCAGTGGAGATGCCCCTAAGGCTGATAGGACGCTTTGATCAGAGATGGAGGGACACGCCTGTTAAAAATCAGCAGCCACCCGTTCCCCCTCTATCTCTTTGTATTCCTCTCTTTCTCCATCCCTCTTTCTCCCTTTCCATCTCTCTGTCTATCTCTTCATTTTATATCCCTTCCTCTCCCTCATGCTCATTTTTCCTACCTTCTCTCCGCTCTCCCCCATTTCACTCTTTCCAACTCTGTTTCTCTTTCTCATGCACATACCGAGGGGTCAGTGGAGCCGTCTTGTTTCCACCATGCTTCAGCCCATTCCAGCTCCCTAGGTGGTTGCACAGTCATGCCCACTGGAGAGGGTAGCACTGGACAGATGGCCCACTGTGCTCTCTGAAACCCATCATATCCTTATGACAGGCAGCGTTAATAAGCACACAGCACACACAAAGCTATGCACATGACTTCCTGCAATATACATACACTAATAAATCATACAAATCCAATCCAGACACACAATAAATGCACAAAGGCTGAGACAAATGCAAAGCCGCAGCTATAGACTGATTGCACCCAGATTTCTGTGCTGTTCAATATGATATTTCAATTGCTTTGATTTCATGGCAGCATATTTATTTCTGAAAACACTTTCCCAGTGATTTGGTTTAGTGGTTCACTTTATGTCTTTTCCAGGGTTGGAGCAGTGTGGGGATTCTCTGACACTGAGCAACAGTAGTGAGTAAATTATTCCATTCAATTATCTGAGCATTTGCTCAATATAAATACCATCTGGGTGCTTGAAATAGATTAGTTTAAGGCCATACTAAATTATTAAACTATTCCCAGTGAAGGAGTCCCCATTCCCCTTTAAATGAGGCAGACTTATGGGGTTCATACCAAGCCTCTGGTCGTGTGACGCACTCAGCACTTAAATCGTGTCTGCCTGGAAAAGAGCGGCAGGATTCCCAACAGGAACATGAAAACGGGTTCCACCATCGCTTGACCCTCACTTCTTTCCGCTGCCCAAACAGTTAACCGATTTCCCAGACTAACAGGCCTGGCCTAACTAACATGAGGACTGGAATAGAAAAAAAAAATATGCCTGAAAAGACTGTAGATCCAAATCAGGAGGGGTTATGAAATATTAGCTCTCTGATTTTGGTGTTTTACTCTAGACCATAATGTGTTTGGCAGGGAGAGTTCTCCACCACACTTCCACATGACCTCAATCACTCTTCTTCTCTCTCGCCCACTGATTCAGCTCTGTCAGACAACAGACCTACAGCAAAGTATTTCTCATTTATTTGGCACACTCCCTCCGGAGGGCCAAATCAAAATGTGAACATATGGCTGCACTGCAATGTGCAGACAGTACTATCCTCTATCCCTTAGCGCACTGCTTCAGGGGTTTGAATGCCTTGACAGTAGACACAGCAACACACATGCAGCACACTCGACCTCCCAAAAGCTTTTAGCTCTGTGTCACAGGACTTTTAACCATCTTATGACCTGTAAAGCATCAACAAAATGTCCTTGCTAGGAACTCTTGTTTTTTCACCACCTCGCCAGATTTCTCATATAGCTAAATTAAAATGAACCTTCACAGCAGAGGACAAGAAAATGATTTAGTGTTTTGAAGGAAACACTCACAGAGAGAATTCAAAAGTTGTCTAAAAGTAAAAACACTTTAAAAGAGTATGAAAACAATGGATTTTGTGTCTACTATTTACTTCTGGATGAACTATCAAGTCTTTCAGTTTCTGAACAAAGGAAACACAATCTGAAAACTCAGTTTATGGGATCAGCATGAAATGTTTCAGCTGGCACTGGTATGCATTGCATTGCATAAAAAATATAATAAAACCTTTTATTTGTTATTTTTTTCTTTATATTATTTCATTCCTAAGCTTTTCTTCTTTTTTGTTTTCTTTGCATATTTTTATTCCATCTTCTCGTCTTTTTTATTTGTTGTTTTTTTGTATAGTTTCTGCAACTGCCTTTGTGAGATCATTTCACTATTAGTGACCATCCTCCTGTCAATCCAAGATTTTACATCATGCTTTAACTTAAATGTATGATTTTCAACCAAACAATTATGTATATTGTAATTATATATAATTAAACATATTTTCCAGTACAACAATTTACCCTGAATTAGAGATGAAATGTTTGTTTTATATACTGTGGGGAATTTGATTAATTCATCTCAGTCAATCAAAGCCGTTTTCTGCTCTTGCTGCAACCACGTCACATTTTTAAACACTGGTCCAAATAATTAACTGGTGCCTTGAACAAGCATTCGGATGCTTTATTTTCTACTGTTCACTACAAAAGGCCTGTCAGTAAACACAGACTCATTGCTTCTTTTGCTGATCAGAGGGCTCAGGTGTCCCCAAGCAAGGACTCTTCACAATAAGATCCTCCATTTATCACATCCAGCTAGCATAGAGAATGAAACACAAAAACAAAGCACTGTTACCAGCATTTTGGAAACACGGGCTGAGACACTCCATCAAATGGCACATCATCAAAACACACTTTGAAAGAAAAATAACTTCCTCTATCTTACCGCCGATCGTGAGAGCCATTTTTCAAAGACCAAGCATAATGGAAATTATGAAAAGGCAATTTCACCCTTGGGTAGAATTAGGGCAACCGAGTGCGAGGCTGGCATTGTGCTTTATAATGTTGGGTTGTAAACACTGAGACACAGACCTGCAAGTTGTTGACACATCTCCTCTGTGCATGGTAATATTACCCCCACAGCACCAAAAAGCCCACAGTTCAGAGAGCAGAATGATGGGCAGCGCTACAACTCGAAGCTCCTTTGTGTGACAGTAGCATAATGTTCCCTCTTTATCTTCACTACTTTTAAACCAAGTGAGACCTATTTGTTTTAATGTTTGTACTATTCTTTTACACCCAAAGCTTTGACTAGACTCAACTCAAGCTGTGCTAGATTTGCATATGTTTAGAATTGTGACCTTTTTACAAAGTCACATGAAGTCACAGTCTCTTATCCATTATATGATGGTAATACATCCTGTACTAGCTTTGCCTGCATTGAAGGAAAAGTATGAAAATCAATGCAGGGCCATTATTGTGATACTGTTCTTAGGGGCCCTTGGAAGAATATGAAGTTATTCAAAAGGACTGACCTTTTCTTTGAGATATGGACTTCAAAACTTTTTCAATGAGCGAATTACATTTTTTCATCCACCATTTCATATAAAAGCACAATTTGACAGACCAAAACGATGTAGTAGGAAAACGGAAGAAAAGGACAAATTGAACAATATTCATTTTATCTCCTTTGACAAACTGTGCACTGCATTTTATGAATCATGTAAACAAGCCATTGCCTTATGTGGTCTGAAATGCTATCTTGTCTCAGCTCAGTAATTGTTGGAAATATGTGAAACATAAAAATTATAAATGTGGCACCTGCACACTGTTGCTATTTCTGTTTTGATCACTGCAAACACAAGCACCATAGAAATACAGTCCTGTATTATTTGCTGGAATTTCATTCCTTGTACAAATTCTTTGTAGAAATGTCTGCAATTCAGAAACTGTCATTCCCAGAGCAGCAGCGTTTGGCCATAAGTCTGTGGCAACTGTGACAAGCTCAGAATATGTTAAACCAACAGTTTTAACTTCTATAGGAAAATATGAAATTGTTGTTTTTTTTTTAAAAAAAAAAAAGCAGCATCACAAACTGACACAGCACAATTACACAGCCTGGACAAACAAACACACAACTGAGCACAGCTGTGATTTGTCTTATCACCAAAACTCAGTGTGGAATGAATGAATGAATGAATGAATGTCCAGAAGCTGAAGAACTGGGTGAATAGACAAATAGTTCTCAAAGTACCTATTCCACATAGTGTTTTGAAGTGGACTTGATGTTTGTAAATTCAAGGTTTTTGCTTCCACCATGGTCCAAGATAGAAAACCAAGTCTGTGGCAAAGGGGAGAAACAAGGAGTTCTGCTACAACCCCTATACAATGATGATGAATGGACTGCTGTTCGTGGTGCTCAAAGCTTTGTAAAATGCTCTACTCTACTGAGATCATGTTTTGTTGTGGTGATTTTATATCCTGACTTTGTGTTGCAATATTAAAAAGATTTTTAGATTTCATTACAACCATTTTCTTTGAGCCACAGGGCATTAGAGCAACTTTAGCTTGAGGCACTTCCACACTGCATCCAACACATTTTAGCTATTCACATCGATGGATATTACTCTCTGTAAATATTTACGAAACTTGACAAAGCACATGTTTAAATTTTGACATTGAAGTTAATTCAATGAGTTCTGTAATTCTCTTGTCTGCAGAATGAACTTTGCTCGCTGCATGAAACTTTGGCAGTAACATCACGGAATGTGTCTAATTTTATTTGCCCAGCTCTCCAACTCTGACTTAACATGCTTCAACTTACTGCTTTTATCCCCCTATCTCCTGCTGGGGCTGTTGGATTTGTTTATCAGCTGAGCCATCAAAGTCTTGGCGGTAGTGAGACTGGTGGAGCATTTATGTCAATCCCTGTTCCACAATAGGAGTATACACATACAGTAGAAGTATTACAGAGATCTTTTCTCTTTTTTTCACTGTAAATGAAGATAAATACTAACATACCAAAATACTAAGAACAGCACTTACAGGAATTTTAGTGACTCCAGACCCTGCATGTCTCTAAGTGAAGCCACAGCACTGACAGGGAACTTACTCAAAGTTCTCAAAGTTCAGTTCAGGATGCTTATGAAAAAAATTTAAGTGATTCCTCCTACACTGTGATCAGAGGCTATGTCCATCCCAGGAGGTGGCTGGGATAGATGACAGGCGAACAAAGCACAACACTCACATCAGAGGTTCGCATCCAGTGGTTAGGCAACAATGGTGGCTTTGGTTAGATGTAAATAAACACGTGTCTGAAGTCTCTGTGATCTTTTTCTGTATTGAACCATGATCTTTTCCTAACCTTAACAAAGTGCTGTGAGTGCCTGAACATAAGTATAAAAAGCTTTAATACCACTGCATACAGCACTGTTAAATGGATAATGTACTGAAAGATCAGATGTTTTGGTGGAAAACAAATGTGTTGTCTTCGAACATTTTACTGATATGTTCAGTATCAATGTATTTGCAATTTGCAAAACACGTAAATTAACAACACATCCTCATTACCTTCATATATGGTTGCAATTATGTTTTCTACAAAATGTTATTGCTGTTGCAGTTTAGCTGTATAGAAACATAATTTTTAGGAGACAGGGTTGCACAATAATATGCATGAGATCAAAATTAAAAAAAATGAGGGATTATTTATTTTCTTGGCGGAGTCTGGAGGTCTTATTTTCACCTGCGAAAACTTGCATTGCAGTTTTTTGCAGCATTGCCACCTTGAGGTGAAAATCTGCTTTCTCCACTCTAACCTTTGGCTGATAACACACTAGTCTGGAATTAAGGAGAAACTTCGGCTCAGCCCTGGGTTGGATTTGATATATCCTACCTAAGCTCCCTCTGCTCATATCCATGTGTGTATATGCGTGTAGGAATGTATTTACACATACTGCAGATCTATTCTTATGAATTATGCATATGGTTGTGCAGTTTTAGGGCACTGCCAGTGATGCTACACTACTTATTGGACAGCTAAGAGAAGTTCAGCACCTGGACCTGGCTGCTTTTCCTGTCCACTCTCCTGTCTCCCATTCATGCATCTCTATTTAAGAATTAAACCATTTGTAAATAGTAGAGATGTGTAGCACGACAGGGTGTATACATGCATCAGATAAACTCACATAAACTTGGCTGACCTATTTTGTTTATGTTAGAAAACTGTGACAGGTTCATTATCTTTCTCTGTTCCATTCTTGGCAAACTGCAACAAGATGCAGTTGAGCCCCTTATACCTTTCTATGATCATCATTATACATTAAACATTCCCAGTTATGCTAATAGGTAATCAGTAATTACGGTAATTAATGCATGAATTAGCAAACACTTCCATATAATCATGCTTGTGTTCCAACAATATGTTGGCATTATTAATTCTCAGAGGATGTACAGAGTTGTGGAGATAGCCAACTGTTGGCAAGGTAAATTAATGTAAAGGATGCAATGAAAAATACATGAACTCCTGTGTGTTTGTAAGTGCACACATAGGTAAAAACTATAGACTTCAAACATTGGATGTTAACTCAGTTTCCCTTCATTAATATTTAAAAATCTACAGCAAAGGGATCCGAAGTCTACACACACACACACACACACACACACACACACACACACACACACACATATATATATTTTTTTTTTTATTTATTTATTTATTTTTTTTTATTTAATGAAATTATAACAGCGTATCTCTATAAACAGACACCCACACCGCGACAACACCATGATGTATTTTGGGGTGTTTGGGGAGCATAAAGTGTATTTATTGCCACTCTGAAAATTCTCAAATGCTTACAAGATGCTGGGCTCAGTTTTGTTGTCACTGACTTTTGTAGTGTGAAAGCTGACAGACCAGGTGTGCGTAAGGTCAATACTATGTCTCTTTGTTGTGCTTGTGGTGTGATTAACCTGTCTGGCACCTGTAACTCTGGCTGAACTCAGGTCAGTGACACTGTTGGCAGGGATTGTTAACCCAGCTGGTGTCTGTGACTCTGGCTACTTAATGCCTGAACTTGGATCAGTTAGACTTATTAGAGTATGGCAGCCCACCTGGGAAGTTGAACTTAGGTCAGTTGGATAGGTAATAGCAGACTAAGACCCATTTCCCTCTGTGTGATGTCATGTAGCCATGACAGTGAGTTTGACCCCATGCAGCAAGTTGCATGTGTAGTCAGCCCGGTATGCTACTTAGTGTTTAATGCACACAGCACTTTTTGAGACCACAAAATGAAATGAAATGTACATACAAAGTATAACTATAGAAATACACTCAGCACTGTGAAGAGAGAAGACTGTTGGCAAGGTGAATTATTGTAAAGGATGCAGTCACAAACATATGAACTCCTGTGTGTACATACATTGTTGTGTGTGGATGTGTTTGTGGGTAAATTCAAGGTCTTACACATTATCTGTTGAGTAATCCACTCTCTACTCTGGAGTTTACCCTGTCATGTTTTGATAATGAGGCCATGAATGTTAAGTAGCACATCAAATGTAGCACTGATATTTGCTTATTGCTTTTAATATTTGGTTACCTTATAAATAAAACATGAGCCATCGATAGAATAATATTTCTTCATAACGTATCTTTATGTATTCATTCATATTGTACAAACTACACTGAAGCAGTGAACTACAACTAAGACACAACAGACCTTTGGTTGTAGGACTTTGTTGTGAGGACAGTTTAACCATGTCTTTTGTTTGTAAATAAAACAGTCTGTGTGATGACTGCCAGAACTTATATATGATTTGCAAAACATTACTCGGCAGTTAAATTTCCATCATATAACTGTGAAAAATGGTTTCTAAAAGCAATGAATGTGAAAGGGTTGCTAGAGGTTGTGATGCCACTGAAAAGCACTACCAAACTGCACAGGTCTTCATAGTGTTCAGCTCATTGATATTCATTACTTCTCTATATGGTTGAGACGTACTAACATTACACCAGGTATCACTGTTTCCAGCGGCTGTACACTACAGTACCCGGTGGTCCTGCAAAAATTGTGGAAAACTGATGAAAAGAAGAAGCTGGTGAAGAAAATCAAGCATGCCAAAGAAGAGTTGTTCCAATTCAGATACTAGTATTGAAAATGCCTAAAATACTAGATTGGGAATTTGCGAGTATGTGAGTGTACTCACCAATCTGATACCATGTAATGTATTGATAAAACCAGGTAAAACAGCAGTTTTCCCGGAAATCAATTCTTCGCTGCTCTAAAACAGCAGCCTACACAGGAAGGTGTGCTGAGCAGCAAAGAAGAATTGATTTTTGCTAAATAGCATAACGTCAACAGAAACGACAGAAATCATATCTTAGCGAAGAGTTAGTAGCATACAGCTGATATGGCTATACATTTTTTTTTAAAACGCATTGGTATTTGATCGGCACTGGGTATCGGCCAAATACACAAGTTCAGTTGTCGTAAATCGGTACTGGTAAGGAAAAAATGAGATCTGGACATCTCTTTGCTGAAGCGAGTCAGTTATTTTCTTTATGGCAGTTGGTGCACCACATCTCATAAAAGTCATACAAATAGTATGCAAACTACAGTTTCAGCCTGTTGTGCCTGTATTGTACATACTGCACATGAATGTTTCTGTGTCCATTTTAAAAACTGTCTTAAACCTTCACTACATTTAGCTGAGTGCAGTAATAAATCAGAAGACCATATGCACAAATAACAGGAAATTATTTAGCAGTGACAGGATACATCAGGAAACAAGATCCAGACAGATGTAAGACTGCGTTACTACTTTTGATAAGACTCGGAGGTGGGTAATCTGTGCATTTCTTGGACTAATGAGAAAGATATTAGAAACATCAAAGATCTCCTTAAAGTAAAGTAATAGGTGAACTCCATTGAATTGCCGATATTGCTTAGTTCTTATTCATCGACTGACTTAAAAAGAAATCAAAGAAACATTTATGATCCCATGTTGAGATAGTTACTTGAAGATACTTGATGTCCATATTAATGAATATAATTTGTAGTCCTCTTGAGAATGATCTTTTCTTTGATTGTTTCAGTCTCACTGTGTGAAGCCCGTTCACTGTTTGCTTTTACAAAATTACTCACATGAAATTCTTTACTTTCACTGTGATCAAAAGTGAAGTTATACAAGTCTTCAATTTACCTAAATAGATGTTTTATCATAGGAGAATGAATGGACGTCTGTGAATAAGAGAAGAATGACAAAGTTTTAACAATTATATGCCAAAAGCTGCAGCCTTGGTTTGCCAACAGGACAAAAGCTGTTTTTCGTTTATAACTAGATGTCCACAAGCGGCAATAACTGAAGTCCAAGCAGATTGCAAGCATTTGGATACCAGATGCATGAACTGCTAAACTGTTGTCCAGTAGGACTTGCCCACCCAGGGGTTTGATCCTATAGGACCTTTGTATACTCAGATCCCCAATTTGACTTACTGACTGTACCACTGGAGAGACATGGTTTTCACACACTTTCTCACATCCAATGACATCACATAAGCAAAATTGGGGTCCATTTAAACTTATAAAACACTCACAACAGTCAAAATGCTGGTGATAAAATTCTGAAGAAAAAAAAAAATCACAAAACATCTTGCTGGTTTCGCGTGTATTGTCAAATAATTTAGTGAAGGTTGATCTAACATTTACTGAAATAGGAAATTACTGAAATGTTTGACATATCTGAACATCATTTGAAACATGTGATATCTAGTATCTATTATATCTAGTACATATAGTATATATTGCCTGTGTCAATTTTGGTAGCATTTGAATGAAGAAATATCGATGTTAATTGATTTTATGTATTTTGCAAAATATAAAGTGCCACACTTTTGAAGTGACCACAGGTTACAGTGAGGCAAAGTTTTGTCAATATTCCGTAGATGTGCTGAAAAATTTCAGCTCTGTAGGACGTACAGATTTTTTGAAGTTTGAAATGAAAGAAGAAGAACACACCCACTTTAATCAATCATTACCAAATTATACTGAGTCCTTATATTGTCTGAACAGAATTTCATACTAATCCATTCAGCCTATAACAAGATATACACATTTTGCAATTGTGGCGCCCCCTAGAAGATAAATATCTCAACACCATGTAGTGAAGCTAGAACCTAGCATCCAAACATGCTCACCTAGTTTAGCAACAATCGCTTAAGTCATTTATGAGATTTTATGTAAAATTGAAGTTAAAGACAATGAACTAAAAATTTATAATTTCACAATGGACTGACGTTTCAAAATTCTTTGATATATTTTTGTCTGAAATGCCTGTAGATGATGTGTACCAAGTTACGAGAGAATCAGATTAACAGCCTACGATTAGATCATTTTACTTTGTTTGATTTTTTGAAAAAAAAAACAGCATGAAGATCTGACATTTTTAGCGCAGAACACCAATGGAGCAAATATGCAGATAACTTGAGCCATTTTCCAGATGATCGTAAAAATATGACATTTATTGTTCTAGTGACACCTTGAGGCCATTGAGTATTATTTTTGATGGAATTTTGCTTGTACGGTTTTTGCTGCACAAATAATTTAAACTGAGAAAATAAAGAAAGAATATGAGAACAAAAGTCATAGGGTTCCAGGAGAAAGCGATGCTGCTTGAACATCTAATCAAGATTACTTCAGACAAAGGAATTATTAGTCAAAGAAGTTATGAAGTTTATTAAGGTATAATTTGATCCAGATATTTCTACTTTATATAGGCTAGCTTTTTCAATAAAGGTGATAATCCTGTACCTTCCACCAATACTTTAAAAATCAGTTTATCATTTCAATCATTTTAGCAAAGAAATGTCAAGTGTATTACTTAACACTTGTACTCCAATTTGCATCAAGATCTTCATGGTCAGAAGCCTGAAATGACTCAAATCCCTCTCCTCATGAAGTCCCGCTGTGTACTGTTAGTTGTATTATTAACAGGCTTTATTGCATTTTCAGAACAACTCTTACTAACTCAACTTTTATAATATTCTTTTCCTACATTCTACAGCTGGCTACAGTACAGTATGGGTTTATAGCTGAATGATACTGAAATGTTTTTGTCTATATCAGAGCCAAATCATTTAACATTAAATGCAGCATAAAATCACTTATCAAAACCAAACCCCAACAACACATTTCAACAACTAGTTGCTAATAAAAATGGTCTATTCAAAATTATTTATGAAAAAACACAAAAATCCACTCACATAATACTCAAATGTAAAATGACATCACTTAAATTACTTATAAATAATTAGCAGAGATTTAGACAAATGCATATACACAATCAAAGTTTGGATAATTCAGCAAGACACAGAAGTTTCACTGAACTGTGATCTGACACTATACTCTTTCTCACTTCTGCCAAAGCATGAGCTCTCCCTCCAGGTATCCTCTCGAAAAAGCAGAGAAATGTGGGCATTTAAAAAGAGAAAAAAAAAAAGAAAGTAAATGAGTAACAAACAATGATTTTAACAAAATATGTGCACAGCTAGTAAAACCAACCCACACTGTCAGTCCTCATATATACAGTTAAAAGTAGCATTTGTAATGAAGTACCTAGTCAAAGTCTGCTTTACAAATGATAAAGCTGAGATAAATAGCCTTATACACTTCAAGCATTTCTTCACCTATAGTGTAATATTCCAATGTACTTGTACCATCTACTTTAGCCACATAAGCTTAAAGGTTACATGTTTTGTTCTGTTTAGAAAAGTAGCACAAAACTAAAAAAAAAAAAAAAAAAAGGTTATTATACTGTATACTTAAAAATTAGGAGAGAACTTCTTAACTGAAGAGAAAGTAAGGGCTGCACTCAATGTCACACTTTGTTACCCATCTTTATTCGTACAGGTGAATGAGTGTGTCTGAAGTTTTTTTTTCAGACCATGAGACTATGAAAAAGTTACACAGAAATTCCATAACAGAAGTAAGGACTTCTCGGATTAAGACTAGAACGGTACTCAGTAGAGCCCATACCTCCACCGGGGCCAATTAATCCTGCACACGTCCATCACATCAGATTATTATCTGGATCTACGTCAAAATTGTACAAAGATTGCACCAACTTTTTTTTTTCTCTATCAAGATCCATACATTATTTTATGAGAAATTAATAAAGATGTCAAAAATGCCCAATCTCGCAATGTTGAGGGAAGTGACTTTAACTGGATCAGCACCAAACTTTTATCTTATGTCTTCCCTGGCCCATGCCCCATCCCTTCACCAAGCTTTGGTGCAAATTGGTTAAGTATGTTTTGCGTAAAACTGCTGACAAATAAACAAACAAACAAACAAACAAACAAAAAGGCATGGGTGAAAACATAACCTCCTTGGCGGTAATGAATGTTATATGATTGAGTATCAACACAATCGGTGTTTTGTCAACAACAAAATAAAAAGAAGTTATCATATTATACTGATAACGCTAGCCTGACCTTGATTAAAGAGAGGGAGAGAGTGGAAGGGGTGAGATGGGAGACATGTGGGGGCGGGTGAGGATGCTTTGAAGTCAGGAATGTCTTTGAAGCCCGTTAGCTTTGTAATGTGCTTTAAATGTTTCCAAACCTGAGCAGAATTTCTACCTCTTATGGCCTTTCTGCTACCTGTTCCTAACCCCGACGTAAAGAACAAATTCCCGCAAGTCCTGTGATCCCACAAGACCTGACGATAGCGAGAGTGCTGATGCAAAATTATATCTTCACACCGATGTTGTGAGGAAGTCAGTTTGTCACTAAACAGTAAGCCATCTCCTGCTTTCACTCTGCTCACCTGTCTTATCAGATCTCTTCATCTCGTAGTCCCAGGTTTCAGCAGACACCAACAGCAGAAACGAGATGCTTCGTTCCTGACACATTTACAGCTGAGCAGCACCACAACAGGCTGCAGTGTCTGTGCCGCTTCCTGTCACACCCCCTCCCTGTGACCTAAACCAAATACAGTGTCACACCTGAGGCACAGGGACCATAAAGAGCACTAATCGGCAGATGCCAGGGTGTTCTGCACAAAGTGCTCCAGTATGACAGTCCGTTCCCCTTGTAATTACTGCATCTTGGTTGGGATCATTAAATATTCATCCGCCATTGGCTGGGAGCTGCTCCAACTCTGCTACTTCAGCGGCAGCTCTTTTCACATAGAGATTGGTAATGCACCTTTTTCTTTTTCTTTCCCTTGTTCTCTTCATCACATTTAATCTTTTTGCTTTTATCTTTGCACAAGTTTCTTCACTTCATATTTATGCTTCCCCCCCCCCCTTACTGGATGCTTCATTTTGATCATGTTGTGCCTAAGCAACATATTCCTTTAAGATTATCATATGCTCAGATACCTTATAGATTTTCTGTAGGTTCTTATACATCTGTTTCAGAATACTTCAATCATAATGAATATTTTATCACTTATATTTAGAGTCTGCAGAGAGGAGAAACAGATAATGTTGTGATGTTGCAGATGTACATAAAGAGGGGAAGGGAGGGAGGATGTGAACTCTTAAAAATATTAAGGCAGCTCTCCTCTCCTCCACGAATCACACAGCAACAAAATGTGAGAGGGAGCTGGAAATCACCACGATCCCAAAGGATTAAGCCTGAGAATTACTAAAGCATGGGTACCATTTGGGTTAAATCTGTACGAGGGAGGTGCATTTAATATGATAGATGGGTCAATTCAATATACTCAGCTTTATTACTCCTGCATGTTTTTAAAAAACAGACTAAACAACTACAATTTAAGCCAGGGGACAACCAGAAGTTAAATATCAAAATGATATTTGCTCATTTTAGAAAGTTACAATTTCTGATTCACAACACTGTATCCAACACTCAGGAAGCCAGTGATATTTTATACCAGTAAATGAGCAAAATAAAATATTTCCCTTTCCCATTAAAAAACGCACCTGGTGATACTATAGTTGCAAATATAGTGGGGGCCGTGATATTTCTTTTTATCCTATTTATCATTTAGACCTAGTATGTCTCACGACTAAGGTTTACTGTGTTTATTATGAATAATTATGGTGATTTGAATAAACTGTATAGCAGGATATAAAGTCTAAAAAGATGTACTATATGTGTCATGTTAAGGTGTTAGCTAACCCATTAAAAATAAAAGTGATAAGACAATATTGTCGACTATTAGCTATTACTGTTAGATAGGGGTTGAGAAAAAGGTGTGAGAGCTTTACTTTACAAATTGAACATTAATTAGAACCCTTCAAAAGTCATGTTTGCTTATATAGCTCTTGAGCACTACGCTGGTCAAGCCTACTTAAGTAATAAACAATGGTTTACAAAAAAACAATGCAATAAAGCATGTTTGCATATTACTTTGTTTGTGGAAAGTGTCAGAAACTGTTTTCTTTTATACACTTACTGAACAGAAATTCCCAGAAATGGAGCCAGTATATTTACCAGCAGCTCTGCTGTATCTTGATTGGACGTTGCTGAATGCACATGATGCACATGCACTGATGTCTCTGGGCCCATTAGTGGTGGGGCCACCGCGCGGGGTTATTGGGTAATTTGGGTGTCTGCCCCATCCATTTGTGGTTCACAGCAAAATACTCCAACAACCACTGGTCACACTGCCATAAAATTTAGTATGGGTATTTATGGCCACCCTTTTGCACACTTAATGATATCATATAATCTAACAGGCATCTTGTCATTAATTTTTCTAAGCACATTCATGCTCCCAAGGGGAAAACCATTTTTTAAGACCATAAATATGGCCTGTAGTCTAGCACCACCCTCAGAACAATCTTCACTGTTTTAGCCCTACAAGGTCCCTTTGTCCACTCAACGCTTTACCTAAATAATAGATGGGACTGGATGCCCATCTTTAAGAAACTAAATATTATGCATCTTATTGAGAACAATCATTTAAAAGCCAACACAAGAAACCGATAAAGTCAATGACAAGCTTGAGGCCAGTGGCTTGTGTTATGTACTGGCTTATGAAAGACCACTGGACTCATAACCTTGATGATAACAAAATCATTTTGAATCATTTGCTTTAACACCAATACAGTTTGTAGGCACAAGCAATACCAAGCTGCGACAGTGGCACTTGCTGATGTAGGAAAAAGTCCACCCAAAATCTGACACAATGTCACATAATATCAGCACTGTGACAAAGACTGCAAAGTTCAGACACATAAACTGTGATGATGCAACTGTCCTTGAAACTAAAACAAACATGGTAGTTCAGAAAACATTAGAAGACTCAGCATCAGGTGCAAAGTCTTGGGCCAACTCATGCAAAACTATCATAGAGGACATTTTGTGACATATCTTATTTCCCATTCCAATTACTATCTTTCTTAAAACTCTGTGTCTCGTTTTATGAATCTATCACAGACAGAAGGTCGCAAGGTTTTAGGCCTTGATACTGCAGAAGCTGAATAACACAAACTCAATGCAAAAAATAAAAAAAATTTTAATAGGCTTACTTAAAGACCTTGGCTACATAATAGGCATATTCATATGCATCAAACCACTCTCACTTAATAAGTGTGACAGCAGCCAGAGTCTAATCACAACAAGCTAAATACAGCTGCAGTGACAAAGGTTTAAAAGGTCACAATGAGCACATGGCATGACAGCAACAACCCAAACAAAACAACATAATGCAAATAAGAACGACTTGAACATAATGTTTGTAGTTCTGTTGAAACATGAAGCCCATGCTCTTCCAGTTCTCATTGTTGGCCTTTACTAACTATGTAGTTGCCTATCACTGTGGGCAACACATTCCTTCTTTGGGCCCTATGATTCTTTCTTACTGACTGCACCGCTTCTCACCAGTCAAGCACTCAGTGCTGCCACGTGTGGCCGAAAGTTTTATTGCAGTAAGATTGCAATTTTAAATGTGTGTCACATTTCCACATCCACAGATATGTACTCACTGTACAATATGCTGTCCACATCATAGTCAACTTCAGTGATCTTTAACGTTTCAAGATATTCATTTTCTCCTGTTTCCCCACTCAATATACTGACAATTTTACTATTCCTAAAGCCTTACCAGTCATGGGGCCCCAACTCTCAGGGTGCTATAGCAAAAAGGCGATGAGGTCATTAATCAAGGGTACAAGCAGTGATCCCCATGGTACAATGACAGTTTTCTGGCATCTGCCTACTAGATTATAACACATCTTGTGTACAAGTGTGCGTTTTACCTTGACGGTGACATTAGCGGAAAGGTCAGGGGGTCAACATAAACCTTTGGAATGACCCTGTTGCAACCATGAACATCCACAGAAGATTTCATGGATATCTGGGCATTAGTTTTGGAAATATGCATCCATGGACCAAACTGTCACTTCAAGGGAACATTTGTTCTGATTATAGTGCTAAAGGGTCAGGGCGCCACTACAGTCAATGAGACTGTCCTTACTCTACAGTATGGCAAATTGACTGTAGCTTTGAGATCCTCAAGACACACAGCTTGAGGAACAAAAATGTGAATTATACCCATGTGGCCCCCATGTTTGGTCCAATTAGTTATCACCATGTTCGTACAAACGATATCCGTAGACTTATTTGACTTGTATGACTTGACTGACCCCGTTTCCAGTAAACACATTAAACATTCAAAGGCAGCCAAAATAGAGCAACTTGTCTTACACTGTAGTTTCATTTGTTTCACAGAATGAATCTAGAAATGAATCATTAATGCATGTTAATCTAAATTAACATGCATTAATAATGACAAGTGTCATAGCATTTGTCATGTGTAGGTAGATTTGTAAAAATAAAATTACCCTTAGTTTGTATGCAAAGCACAGTACATTTTCTTGATTGGCAGTTTTTTCCCTGGTTATGCCTTACAAGGTGTCAGTTACATGACAGCTCGAAAGAGTATGATTTCATAAATTAATTCAATACAATTTTAATCACTCAGTGTTGCCTTTAGTGACAGATCCAATGTAATTTCAAACTGAGGCTTTACTCTGAAGCTAACATCACACACAGCATCCACACCTGGGCGTCCCAGCCTTGGTGTCACCTTCGTGTGCATTATTCAAATCCCCTCCTCCTCCTATTTTCATAAATTTCCACGGTAAAGGACTGCTCTGCCCTAGACCTTTACTGGAGTGTGTCCACAGGTGTATCAAAAACACTCCTTTTCCTTTTCTCTCATTGGGGTTTGCATTAACACAAAAAGCTACAGGCACGTAGCAGTAGACTTTGAATTATTACAAGTGTTTTGACATATGTTTTTGACATATGTAAGGAAATATAAACTAGAAATATACTAACGTACAGTGCTGAGGACAAATTTTAAAGAAGATAGAGACACAGACATACAGCTAAATAAAAAAAAACAAAAAAAAACAAACATAAAAACAAGCTATATCAGCAAACCTTTTATAAACAAAATGCTGTATGCATGCCCTGGTATGATTGTTGTATTCAGGCCGTGGTCAATTCAATTCATACCATGTCTGAGGTACAATATGACGCTCTTAGTATTACCTCAGTTTCCTCCTGAAAGTGATAGCCTTGACTGAAGGACCAGAATTAAAAATATGCCTTTTTTTACTCTCTGTGAAGAAAATACAGTCTATTCCGTTTTCTCATACCCATACCCAAGATATTACGTGGTACTAATGCAAAGCAAAAATGTGTTTTTACTCATTTCTATTTGATTAATACTGTTGGCAGCTAAATAAACATGTATTAAAAGGTTCCTCAGAGTATACTGATAATAGCAGTCTTCCATTGGCTGTTGGGAAATGAACAGAAAGCTGTAGCAGCGTTCAGTGAGGAGCTCTCTCTGAGGAAGCACTGCTCTGCCGGCTGTAATAAATTGGCTGTTTATTACGTTACAGGAAATTAAACAGTGGCCCAGGAAAGGCTGCACGTTCAATTTAAACTCCTGAAGAGAGGAAGAGGTTTAAAGGGCCAATAAAGTCACTCCACAATTCCTCCAAAGGAGACTGAGATGCCTCAGAAAAAGCCTTTGTCCTGCCGATTGCCTTTGTGTCCTTTTATTTCTTTAATGTCAAATGTGCTCTATTATCTTAATCTTCATTAATAGTGTTCTCCTCAAGTCTGATCTCCACTAATGACTTACAGGAGCCAAACTGAAACACTTCGACTCAGTGTGCATCGTTCCCTTTGAGAAGTACATGTCACGGAGAACAAACAGCGTTCATGTTATTTTGATAACGCACTCTTAAGAGTAGAATTAAATTGTCTCTGATGTCAAGAACACACACATAAAAATAATTTCACACTTTTGAAGTACATTACGAGCACATAAACAACAGGAATGAAAGGCGTGTATCTCGCTAAATGGTAAATCAGAATATTTGAATATATGCCAGAAGGGAATGCTTTATTGTGGGAACGAAGGAGGAAAGAGAGACAGTAAGTGGTTGAAAGAGGCATTGCATGTGCATTATCTACTGAAGCAGTTGTCGCAATTGCACCTTGCCACCCCCCTCCCCCTTCTCCTACTCCTCAACCTTCTCAGGAGTGAACCATTAGGGAAACAACAGAGGAAAATTTAAGGAAATAGTCCCAACACTTTAATTCAAAGGGATGCTCACTTCATCTGAGAGACGTGGGTTTGGATTTTTATCAAACAGAGGAGTGAAAATAAGTTGTCACATTTATCTGTGTCTTTGCCTGTGTTAGAAAATCAGATTGTCTGCACTTGCCAGAATCACAAACAGGCAGAGAAACAGAGAGAAGGCAGCAAAGACTCTGAGTCAATACAAGACAAAAGCAGGCAGCTGGAAATTGTCACATCAACACTGTCCAGGTCCAAAGTTGTTTTGGTGAAGGAGTGTCGCATACAGACTTCTATCACTGTAAGCATGTGTCTGCTTCATCAGCGACTGACAAGTTTGGACCTGGGACAGTGAGGACAAGGCTGTTCAGTAAACAAACCGTGTTTTTGTGTGTGTGTGTGTGCCTCTGGGTCGGTGAGTGATCAGGTGAGGAAGACACGGTTATGTCTGACTAACCAAGCATTAGAAACAATGGATATGCTGCACAGAGCTTAACAATAATACACATGCTCATAGAAGAGAGACAGGGAGACACACACACACACACACACACACACACACACACACACACACACACACACACACACACACACACACACAGTTAGGTAATTGAAATTTTAGCCATGTTATCCATGCTTTTCAATATAACACCTTGCTGTCATTATCATAAATTATGCGCAGTTTGTACCTTAAATAAACAAATTTGTAGTACAGATGCAGATGAAGCTGTTTACCCTGTATAATCACACAGGGAAATAAGTAGTTGTGTTTCAGTGTGTTGTACTAATCATTCTGAGTGCAGTGCTTTAGCAGGCAACACAGCACAGCAGTTTTGTATTACATTATTCAAGCCCCTCTTACACACACTCCAACCTCTTTGCAAATGTCCAGGATGTAATAAATAGACCTAACTGGAATTTAAGTAAGCATTCAGCGAAGGACAAATCTTTAAGTGAGCCTTTCAGATGGCAGACTGGTTGGAGTTCCCCTCTCTGTACTGCAGTGGATAAAAATAAACAAGCATCATTGTGTGCTATGTGAACACAACATTCACTACTAAATAGAAAAGGCGGATAGCATTTAGATAAATATATATATGATGGGTTTTGCCTTTGACCTTTCCTTATTGATCACATGGGTTTCTATACATTCATTTTTCAATATGAAAAACATATAGGTATTACATATTGCTTAATTAATATTGACTAATCAAATTACCTACTGCATCACCAAGCTACTATGTATTGTACATTACTGGCTGTTAGCGAGCAGTGTCTAATGTAAAAGCTGCCCAGCTGGCAAAATGTTTGCCATAATCAAATTAAATCTACAATGTATTTACATTACATAGTCTTTTTTTCTTCTCTCTCCTCCTCTGCTCTCTCCTTTTACTCACTTTATTTACAAGTCCCAGTCTATTTCATCCTTCTGTTTTCTATTAATATTCTCTCCAGTTTTGTGTATTTCTCAATTTCCCATTTTTCTTTTCTCCCTCTATCCTCTCCTGCTATGATGAGAAAATGATTGCCTATCCACAAAGGGGATCTTGATCTACTTTATTACGCAGGTGAAAAAAAGACAGGTTATTCCATCACTGTTCTCTCCCTGCTCATACAGACCACAGCAAAAATAATAATGATGATTTTGTTATTTTTTTTTAGATAAAATAACAAGAGTGCAATTCAATATTAATCTGTGTTTCAGGGTGGTTCTAGAGTGGCCTGTACATACAGAGCCTCAGTAGAGGACGAGAGAATGTAGAACTGAAAAGCTGGTCATGAATAAATATGACACCACATTTTTCCTTCTTCTTATCGAGGTTGCCCAGAGAGAGGTGGAAAAGGAAGCACACTGATTACTGCAACTGCCACTGACTCTCTGACAGCAGATGTCTTGTTGATGATAGGGAACATAACTACATGAAGGCAACATACAAATCTGTTGAGAGTTAGTATACAACACCATAGCACTGTGGTTCTAGCATAAACCGGTCATTTAGGCCTATGATTTTGCTTAAGTACAGTCATAATGCTTAGAGTGTCAATGAAGTCCTTGAATACCCTCTCTGGATTTTGGGCCGCTGGTTGCATATGTGCAGTCTGTATATTTTATCGGGTTAAGGGTTCCTGCTATGACTGCTGTAGCACAGCGTAGATACTACATCCGCCAGAGTGCGTGTTAGTATGCACCACTGGGTGCATTCTTGCTGAATTTCAATTAACATAATTTTTTTTTTTCCACAGATGTCAGCTCAAAAGCAAAAACAGACAGATTTAAACATCAAGATTTGAAAACAGCCACCTTAAAAAACAATGCATCATGATACTGCTGTGTGTGCATCTGCCCATTTGCATGATGATCTCCTGCTGTGTCCAGGAGGCTTAACAGGAACTAACTGTACTTTGTGGAATTGAATGTATAAAAAACGGAGGAAGAGAAAAATGAGACAGGGAGACACATGGAGATAGGCTGCCACTGGTGGCTGAATTGTTTGAAAAAAAAAAATAATAGTGTTTAATGCTCAGGCCGATCCTTTTGTGGGGGGGGGTGGGGGGGTAATATAAGCCCTGTTGGGCTTTGCAGTGTTCCTCTGTGGGCTATTCTCAGAACACCGTAATGCTCATCAGCTGCTTCTGCTCCTCTGCACACTCTCAAACAAACACACAGGTACTCCCACACACCCAGCTCATGCATTCTCTCGCTTTGTTTATGTTTTTGTTTTTTGTTGCCCTTTTTTCTCTCCCCAATCTCTCCCAGGTGATTGAACAAAAGATTACAGATTGCTGTCTTTAGCCAGGAGGAGCAAAGGGAGCACTATGCAGCAGTCACCACGGCTTACAGAGAGTCTGATCCAACAGTCGGTACAAACTGGAAATGGTAGTATTTTATTATATGCAGAAAAATCAATCAAAGCAAATAGCGTTAGCTGGAATGTGCTCCTTGCTAGCAATCATGTAGACAACCAAAGTAAGGTGTAGCATATGCTCGTGGCTTTCACGTTTGAGTGATGTTTAGCGATTGGATAACATACTATCTGGAGGAGGGACTGCATGAATACCAAGCAGACGAACTGACATTTCACTTAAATCAGTGTCTATCTGATTGACACACCTGGATGGTGAGGCACATTTTATATTTTTTACTGAGTGCACTGCTGAAACATGTCACAGTGATTGACCTTATCTGCAAAAAAATCTTCTGTCACCAGCTCTGTTTTCCTGGAGATCATAAATAAGGGGGTGTGTATATTAACCCTCATCTCAGGTGATGACCTAGCTTGTACCGTAGTTGCCGTTTCAGAAGAGCTGTCCATGCCCCCACACATAAAGCTCTTAGTCCTGCCTCTGATGTGTGTGTGACTCCAGGAGGTTGCTCATGATTATCCGAACACTTCAATCCTGGTCAACTAGCTGAGCATCTGACAAGAATGACACCTGTCTCCACAAAGAAATAGGAGATGAAGGGATGCCAAAAAGGGATAGCCAAGATTTTTTAACAAAGACTTTAGAAATTCAACATCAGGAAAAGAAAAGGGTACAGGAGTAAGAGTATACAGGCGTAACCCATGAGTCAATCATATAATCAGTCAGATAAATTACGTTGTTTTCAAATGCCAGAAATGACTTCCCAATGGGATATGGAGTATGGAATGTAGTGCTGTTACTTCTTATTTGAAATTCAAAGTCGTTTCGAACGTGGGGGGAACATAGTAACAAGTAATATTCAACTGTAATGACGTGTTCAAATTCGAAATTTACAATTTGCTGTTTATGCACAACGGATCCTTTGAATTAGTTTCAAGTGGTTTGCCTTGTGATCCAGGGGCATTCAAATTCATTTGACCAAATTGGATGTCATTTCAAATTCATTCAAATTTGATTTTTGGAAAAAAGTGACAGCCCTAATGATATAATATAAAATAATTGATTATGGTATCACGATACTGTGTTGGTAATTTATGATGCATGTAATAAGTGGTATTAAAATACATCACTTACTCCTGCTTCAATTCACATACATACCGCAACAGGGGCTTGACTTGGCTTGACTAATTGGCCTTATTTGTTCTTGGGTTGCAGATTTCCAAACAACAACTTTACAATTCTCTCTTACAGTAACACTTAACAGAGAACTGCAGGGTTTTATCAAAGAAAACATATATATGTCAAGACATACTGTACATATAAATCTGCATCCTTTTTTTTTTTTGGCTCTTGGGACCAATGCAACAAGCTCTTAACACAACACTGAGACATCGTCACCTCATAAACTTAATATGGCTAATGTGTTAGCAAACATTTATTTATTTAGACAGCACATGCAGAAAAACATTTTATTTCATGTCCACCAACTAAATCATTATTCTCTAGCCCTGCTTATGCTATGCTTATGTCCACCAACTTCTGAGGGAAATGTCTCGCTCTTTAGTTGACAATGCTCCATGTTCACCAACTCATTGCTAACTTTCTCAGTTTGCTGTTTGGTGCAGAGAAGGTAGTCGTAAAGAGAATTTATCTGAGCTTTCCCTGAAAACAGCTGCTTTTTGTGGAGAGACTCATCACTAAGAATGACATCTTTCAGATCGACAGTGATTTGAGCAATATAAAAATATTGCTTATAGCAGCTTCTAATAGGGTCAAGCTTACCATGGACCTAGACATGCTCCTAAGGGTGCTGCTGATGTAACTATAACAAGCTTTGACGCCAGCTTATACAATTAGATGCAACACTTCCCTTCTTCAAGTTCTCATCTCAACTTGGAATGTAAATCTAGAAATCAGTGCACCTAATCCTTGATCTCAACACCAATGTAGAAAGCAGGTATGTCTTATCTCTGATCCTAGCAGGCAAACTCAAAAGGATGGTCTTAATCATTAGCCTGCTAGCTAGATTAATAGCGATGTAGAGTATTACCATCCTGAAACTCAGATGAGAGTGAGAGGATGGTTCCCGTAATGAGACACCCTTCTAAGTGCACCTGTTATATCTGTTTTATCCATTTTATCTGAGAAGAGAAGAGAAGAGAAGAGAAGAGAAGAGAAGAGAAGAGAAGAGAAGAGAAGAGAAGAGAAGAGAAGAGAAGAGAAGAGAAGAGAAGAGAAGAGAAGAGAAGAGGTGTTCTCTCATGTCTCCTGTGAGTATCCCAGGTAAGATTCATTGGATATGTGTCTGTCTCTGCCTCATTAATGGGCGCACTCCCAATTAGGGAAACTGAGGATAATCAAAAGTGAGATATAAGACTATACTATAGCTCCTCTCCTCTAATGTCTGTCTTTCTTCTCTCATTGAAAACCAGGTGTCCTTCTCAGAGACAAAGCACCAACCAGCAACTGTTTTTAAAATGCCACACTTGCATTAAAGTGACACTTTAGAGTGTATTGTTGAGAGTCAGCATTATTTGCATTTAGCTGAGCACTTGCAGCTAATGCCATCACTGTGAAGAACTCTGTCAGTGAGCACTTATGGATCAAATACACTTGGCTGGATGACTCCCCTCAGGATTGAGAGAAACAACCATTTTATTCACAATTGGTGTCCTTACTCGTACTGTTGCTTATGCACTCTAGAAAAATAATTATGCAGCAGTCCTGTCAGGGGAGCTTGCAATATAAACATATTGTAGACCCTATAGACCCTGACAGACAATTAAACAAGACAATGATTTTCTGGTAGTCGTGCTGTTTGTGTGTGTACAGTGTATTAAATTGGACAAAACAAGGAATTATTTAAGTCTAACTGAATTGAATTCTCCTCGTCTTTTGTTAAAGGAAAATAAACCTATGAAGACAGTTATTGTGCACAATCTTCATTTTTTCGAAAGGGAACAAAACTGTTTTTGGAGGTGTTTCTGGGAACAATGTTTAAGCTCAAAGTCTCTATTTCCCAGCAGCGGTTCGTTGTTAAGAGGTAGATTGTTAACTTTTCCATGGTGACCACATCCATGGTGATGGTAAATGAGCAGACTTTCAAAGCGCACATCACCAGGCACTCCTGTGACCTCAGCACACTGTGCACTAGCCTGTGTTTCGAATCACAACACAGAACAACATAGAGAGCGATCGCACAACAGTAATGGCTGATGTTGACCGCCCCCAGCTGGTTAACAGCCTGTGTGGCTGTAAGAACTGAAGTAATATTCCAAACTACTTTTGTGTCATCAGTCAGAGCCCCCCTGGAGAACACTGATGTAGACACCACTATTGCAAAAAATTGATGCACATTGCTTCGTGTTTTTTTTTTGGGCATTTCTGCTTAGTTTTATAGCAACAGTGGAGAGAGAGAGAAGGGAAAGTCAGGAGAAAGAGAGAGGGAATGACATGCAGCAAAGGGCCCAGGCCACACTCGAACCTCGGCCACTGCGGTAAGGACTCAGCCTTACATATGGTACACGCTCTACCAGATGAACTAATAGGGCGCCCTTGAGATGTATATTTCTTTCTCTTGGGAAGTACAGCTTTGAAAACAAACACTAGGAGGAGATATATACAGATTTCCTATCAAAAATACATTTTAATTTCAGTTAGATTTTAATTCTCGTTTGGCAACAAAGTGGCTTTACAAAACATGTAGTTGCTGTTTATATTTTTTTAATGAAGCCATTTCTGCATGATTGTTTTAAAACAAGATCAAGTATTCTATGTCTTCGACCTTGATCAGGAAACTAGGAATGTAGTCAACATTGTGAGTGTTCGGGTGGGGAGAGGAGCGGTTGATCTCAGCAACTGGCAGGGTAATTGTCGAGTCATTTGTATTGAGCAGCCATCTTGTAGTTATCTTGTGCTATTAACTTTTCAAACAGCAAGAAATGTAGAGAATACTGAAGAATGAATGGGGTGATATCTACCACTGAAATTAAGTTGTCCACTGATGACTTTTTATTGCCATATCACCCACACTAATAATTCTCATTCATTCATGTTCTCAAAAGTGTTTTTCAATGTTGTAAATGTGGTTTATAGCTTCGTACCATTTCTACCTGCTCCACCAAACCATTACAAATTCTATGGTAAATAAAAGTTTTGAGTGAGCGAGCGAGAGAAAGAATGCACTACCCTCCCTTTGACTTGACTCGACTCGACTTTGACTCTGCAACTCTTAAATTCCCAAAATGGACTTGAATTTCCTCCAGTGCACTGTTCTATTTACCAGTTCCACCCAGTTTGGCAGTCACTCCACAACTATTGCCACTGCAGAGAACAAGAAAAAAGAGAAGAAACACGATGGGAGCTTTAATGCTTAAGCTCTGTGCTGTCACCTTCCTGAAAAATCTCCAATGACAAGGCCAGCTCATAGTAGGCACGAGGGGCCTAGTTTTAACACCCCATCCAAAAACTTCAGACATCCCTAATCATTTATTGACTTTGTTGTTTAGCAGCACTTTCACTCCTTGCTCTTGTCTCAGTGGGACAGAATTGGGGAGATGGAGTGAGATCTGCTGTCTCAGAGAAACTGTATATTATTTGAACAGAGCAGAAGCCATCGGCTGTGTCTGAGAAAAGGGGATGAGATTACGAAGTGCTGTGTGACTTGAACAGCTCTTGTCCTAAGGCTTGTTCAAACGGATTTGTACAGCACAATGCTCTGGAGAGATAGGGCTAGAGAGACTTTTTTTTTTGTTTGGTCAAAAGTCTGTGTCGTCCATATCAAAACAGAGAGCAAAAATGCAGTGTATGCGAGAGAAATGTGTACAGGGCAATTGGTGTGTAACTTGGTGTTCTCTTGATAAGCCTGAAGCAAGAAAGAAGGCCATTAGATAGTAATGGATATTGGAGGAAAAACAACAGAAATACTGCAAAAATACACTGCGAGTGTAAGAGAGATTGTGATAGTAGTTTTTTAAAGCAGTGCTTTTGGATAGAGGTTGTCGATGTGTACACTAAGTTAATGAAAATGAATCATTCTAATCAGGGCTAAAGAGAGGATCTTATCATAGCCCACTGAGAGGCTTATCAATATCCCAGCTTCAAAGGAGAGGGCTAACAGCATGGGCCTGAGAAATATCTTCAAACTACTGCAGTTGTATCAAGGAATAGCCCTCCTAATGAAGGAGCGAGGCATAATTATAGGGTAAATAATAAAACTGACTCACATCAAATACGCCTGAAATGGATTTTTCACCCCTGGCATGGTTTTTGGCTTTTTTCCCTATATCAGAATATACTGCGTGATGCCTGACTTGCAAATGTGTTTGGCCTTGTCAATTTTATCCACTGATTTTCTTGAATGAGCTGAGAGGCGCCATAAAGCAGTTTTAATGAATAAAAAATACAGAGTCTCAAGTATGCTTGCACCATATTCTTCTGACTGCTCACACATACAGTCTGACAGTCGTACAGAGATCTGAGGATAGCTTAATTGAGCATACTTGAACATACCGCAACAAACTTGAGCTCCAATTATGGCCCTTTTTGTTCTGTCAGCTTCAACTGTTAATAGCTTAAGCTTATTGTTCATTATAACCACAGGTTCAGCTTTCATTTGAAAGGAGTGAAAAGCAGATTTAAACTTCTCACATAACTGCATAAGTTAATTCACTTTGAAGCCAAATTCCTATCTTTTCAGCAAGTAATCTTTTTGACTTACACACACACACACACACACACACACACACACACACACACACACACACACACACACACACACACACACACATTTGGTGGAGCTTGCAAGATGAAAGGTAAGGTAGCTGCTTGTCAAAAACTGTTAATGTGGGAGTAAAAGTAATTATATTGGCATCTCTGTACCAAATCAGACACATTGTTGTGAAGTACTTCCATTTGATACATTTGTCTGTTTGTACTTGTAGGGTGCTGCATCTGGTTGAAAAGTTAATGAAGCAGCCCAGCTGGAGTATGAGGAGGAGAGTGAGAAGCAGGTCAAATAGCTGTGATTTGACTAAAGGAAATATGATAGAGTGGGATGATTTACTACTTCCACCTCTCATTATGAAAACAGTATTTATTTGCAGTGTGTCTATAGAAGCCCACAACAGAGATAAATTATTTTTGCATTTTGTTGTTATTCCAAATTATATATTATTTTGAGTTTGTTTCAGAAAACACAGGTAAATCAGAAAGAAGTCCTATGATAGAAATGTGTTTTTTGTGCATTTCTGTTAAAGATGTGTTCTGGCATCCATATAACTCGATGGCAGTCAAATTAAACAGACGAACAGCAGCACTTTAAAAAATGCAAAAGTCCCTGCTGACAGGCTGACAGCCATACTGACCGTTCGGTTGGGTATCTTTTCCTGCAGCACATGAGCGAGCAAACAGCAAAATCAGGTCATGCAGTGACACAGGCAGGCACCTGATGGAGAGTTAGTAGTCACTGTAAATGAATAGAGTTTGTGCGTGGCATTGCGTGTTAAATCTATGTTACATCTTCAGGTCATTTCTATCACATCTAGTCGCTACACGTAAAATCTGACTATGTTAGCCATATTTTATGTGGTTTTTTTCATTCATGTTTGTCATCAGCTGTTTTTCTCTGTTTGCTTCACATTATTCACACAAACATCTAAATATGTAACATTGCATTATACAGTAAACCTTAGTCTGCTGACATTGGGAATATGGTACTTCAATGATGTTTCAGCACTAAGATTGGTCTTTACACTTTGTGACCTAGGCTTGATTATAGCTATAGCAACTGAAATACACCTTCAAGACTATCTTGGTTGCAAACTGTGAGATGAAATGTATTAGTCAAAACAATGAAGTGGGATTGTAGGAGTCAATACTCTTGTTTAGGCTGAATGTGTTCAGTTTCTGTCAACATGCTTTATTTTGTTTTAAGTCTATAAAGTCTGTTCTGAAACATGTCAGCCTCTTCACGAAACTAGACTAGTGTATTTTCAGCAAAACATCACCTAATTCTGTTACCCACCAATTTTGTATTTTTTTTAATTTTTTTTAATTTTTTAAAAATCAACATTATTCACAAACACTACAATCCCTACAGATCCCGGGCATGTTTAAATAATAATTCCACTAGAAAGGGGAGTGCTCGATACAACTCTCAAATTTGTGTCTATTAAATATGGCCAAGCAGCCAGAAGACAGCTTAGCTTAGGTTGAAGACTAAAAACATGGGGAAACAGCTAGCCCAGCTCTGTCCAAGGGTTCAAAAATCTGCCAACCAGCACCTTTGAAGCTCACTAATTAGCACACTGTATCTCATTTATTTAACCCATGCAAAAAAAAAGTGCAAATATGACCTGGTATGGTTTTCAAAAGCAGTGCTGGACTATTTCTTGGTCTGGAGTAGTGACAGAGACTGCAAGAAGTTACTGTTAGGCATGCTTAGTCTCTTTACTTAGCCTCATATTTTATGGACAGATATGTGAGTGAGATTGATCTCCTTACTTAGATCTCAGCAAAGAAAACGAATAAGCACTTTTTTCAAACTTTCAAACTTTTACTTTAAGTGTAGAGCGGATAACAAAATTTTAATTTATTCAGACAACGATGTAATGTCCATAAATAAACACTTTCCACTTAAAGTTTACTTTACTTATTCAGGATTAGTTTATTTGCTTCTTGTGAGAAAACTACCTCAAGTAACTTTTGAAGTTCATCGATCCTGTGGGCTGAAAAATCTGACATGTTCACTGACCATTATGGAGACACACTCATTGTTAGTGAGGTCACACATTCACACAGAGGAGCATCTGTCTGATTGGTTACTTATCACCATGACATCAAGACATTTCAGTGGACAAGACTGCTGTCAAGTTGATTCTGTCCAAGTTGACATTGTGCAATGAGGGACGTCTGCTGCAAAACAATCAGAGGACGAACATCGACTGAGACCCAGAGAAATAATACTGTTTGAGGTTGTTTTTCATTCTAAGATCATGGAGCGTGTCTCCTCTGATATTCCCTTCACTCATTCACTGATGTGTTCATTTATTTATGGATCTGGCTAAGCAACCAACAGGGAATTCACATCAGCCTTCCTCATGAGGAGCCCTGTCACATCTACATATTTTTAATAGCTCATAAGTCAAACAGTCCTGGCTTGACATGTCCCATCAAAAAGATGCAACACTTCACCCGACATCCAACTTCCTCCCAAAAACCTTTGGATATGTGTCCCATTAACCCTTCACTTATCCCTGTCCAGATGTTTGTCACCTCAATATACATTATAATGACCTTCAAGTGCATGTGCAGTAAAATAAATAGCCTGCCACAGCTTTTGATGTACAATCCAACAATCCATACACCAGCCTGTTAAAGCTTCTCTGAACCAAAGAAGTCATAAAAAAACTACATATACACACACACAAACATATATATATATATATATATATGTTACTTTGATTGTTTTCCCATCACTATTGATTATTCATTGTAGATCCAGGCATGGCTTAGACGAAAATATCCATTAATTTCAAATTCTAGTAGGTGGAGTGTATGCCCATATCTATTCCACCACGGCTGGCCGGTTGCCACATACGTATATTCTTCCTCCTCCAGCCTGGAGGATAAAACAGTTTTAACAGCCAAATGAATCAGGGATGCAACAGCTTCCTGCCAGCTTTGATTTCAAGTCAATATTTACACCCAAGATTAAGGGAAGTGAAAAGCAGCAGCAGCTATTAAACAGAGGATTTAGCATTGGCACTTAAGACACACTTGCATCTTCAAAAATATAGGGGTGACAATGAAAAAGCTGAATAAGCAAAACGTCACACTTAGAATTAAACCAAGTTATATAAATCAACATGGAGATGGAGTAGAAAGGGCAGAAACATCTGTAATTGTAATGCAGCCCAACACAACAGTCCTATATTATGGAGGCCTTGTTGTTTGGTTTATCCTAAAGACCCAACTCACATCACTGTTTTCAGCTCAAGTCAGATTAGGCGAACTCTCCTGCCATTTAAAGACAAAAGCTCATCCCTCTCAAGGTAAGGCATTCAATTTTACAATTACAACTTGGTTTTTGGTTAAAGTAAGGGCTTAAGTTATAATCCTTAGATTTTAATAAAATCAAAGCCTATTTTTATGCTAATTAGGGTTGTTATTTATTCTACTATTACCACTGTATCTACTTTGAGAAAATATCTCTCTAGATATAAGTTTTTATTGATATTAGTGGAGTCCACCAGTCAAATGCTGGATTCAGCTTATCAAGCTAAGCACAAGAGATTCACAGGAGAATGATGCATTAAGTTACTGCTAATGCAAACTTAATATCTTGCAGCTGCTTCCCATTAAAAGCATTTAACTGGCAAAAACACGAGGTGGCTTTTATTGTGAAGGAGCCAGAGGAAACCCAAATGCATTCATCACTGTAGGTACCACAGACCACAGTCGTTCGATCAAATATGTTCCTACAAAACAAAAACAATGGCCATTTTCAACTTTTTTCCATCCAGATCATTTATAATTTTTGCAAGGGAATAAAGGAAGAGGCAGCAGCAGCCATGGTGAGCTGTTAGATGAAGAGCTGCAGGTGACGGGCTGCACACCTCAGCAAGGTAATTTTCCTGTGAAGCTTTGATCAAAGTTCCCTAGATAATCTGTTCTCTCACATTTTGCTGTCACCATGACATGTCACGTATTTACATGGTTATGAACAGAGTAAGTGGGCTTGCAGTTTAATAGAAGTTGATGTTACAAAAATACTGTCTATTTACAATTAAATAATTCTTTGACATTGTTCTTTCTCCACCACCAGTCCCTTTTTGGTCCACAGTTGAAGGTGAAGGAAGGAAGTCAAAGTTACTGTATGCAGCAGTAATAGGTTGTGGAATATCTCTTAGAAAATATTCACACACATTCTTGCCAACATCCTGTACACACACACCTACACTGTGCATTTTTGATGAAATCTTAATTGTGGTTTGTTGAGTATGAGTCATGTTCAGTTTCCAAACACAGCACTGGTGTAATGTTGGCTTAACACGTAAACCTGCATATTATTGATGCCTCCTCCATATTACATTTCTGCCTGTGCCTGGGTTTAGGAATTAATAATGTAGTCACAAGAGTTCTTCTAAGGTGTAGTAATAAAAAGTGTGTGAGAGAGAGAGAGAGAGAGCGAGAGCGAGAGCGAGAGCGAGAGCGAGAGCGAGAGAGAGAGAGAGAGAGAGAGAGAGAGAGAGAGTGTGTGTGTGTGTGTGTGTGTGTGTGTGTGTACTGTATTATAATTAATGGCATCCATGTAGGAGGACACTGAAATAACTATGGTGTCATCAGCACAGTATACCAGAGAGTGGATCATCCATCAAACACTATGGACAAAGCCAGTCAAGATGTACGACACTATATCATGTTACCCTGAGAAACTGTGAGCATTGTAGAGTTAAGAGATGTATATTCACTGGTAGCCTCACTGATCTAATGATATTTGATGCAAAGGTTTGCCCACCAACCATCCATCTGCATTTAGTGTAGAACATCCCTGGTCTAACAACCATCTTCCTTTCTGTACTTTTTAATCAGATTAATACACTTTATCTTAGTTATTTAATTAAAAAAAAGGCCATGGTATTGATAGGATTTTTGAACAGCAAACAAACAACCATTTTTTTTTTCACACAGAGCCATCTTAACATGGTGACTCATATTTTGATTTCATGGGAGGGCAATCTCTTCATCCCTCCTTACTCAAAGAGCCACCCTACTGGAGTCTGACAGGAGTGAATTATGAGATGCTATGACTTTAATCTATTGCAACCACACAAACACTGGTTGACCTTAATTTCTGTGCTTATAACGCTTTGGCGCTGCAAGGTATTAGAGCCGGATCCTTGTCTTGTTCTTCCTGCTCTCTCTCCCCCTGCTCGTTCTGTCTCTCTGTAACCCATTGCCCATCATTTGTCTTGTCAAAAGCAGAGGGGAGACAGGTAAATGGAAGCGTGTGAGTGGGCAGGTGTGTTTGTCTGCTTGACTACTTAAATTGTGCACAGAAAGTCTCTGACCTGTTTCACTCAGTGCTTTGTGTGTTTCTATGACATTCTAAAGTATGAAGTCAATAATATTTGAACCTCACCTACAGTGGTTGATCAATACACCCTTCATTCAGTTAAGACATATTCATTGGACAATCCTTCAGAATGTACAGATAAAAAGCAAACTATTTTTATGATACTTTCATAAGAAGAACATCAGTTTTATTTTCTTTAATATCTTTTTCTGGTAGGTGTCTGCTGTTATTTAATGTATTTGCAAGACAGCAGAGAGAGTAGAACGAAAAGGAAAAAGAGGTAAAATGGCACCCAGTGTCTTTTCTGTTTTCTTCACCACACAGATGAGATGGTGCACAAGAGAGAGGAAATTGGCCGCAATTGACAGAAATAATGATTTTAAATCTGCATACAAAAAAACTCCACACCTGGATTTTCAAAAGCAAACTGTGCACTGGGATGCCAGTTGTGCTTTTAATTACATCAAAAAACCTCAAAGAACTGTAAATCACACCTGAAAAAACAATAAATTACAACAAAGCTGACAAATAACCAGCAGAGATTTAAAATAGGGGACAAATAGTTCGACGGTGAAAATATCTGCTTGATTCTGACTTTTCTAAATGTTCTAGCCTGCATTTCAGAGAAGCAATATTTCTTGTGAATGTCAGCTGCAGGTGAACCGGCGCCTGACATTTTGCCATTTCAGAAACTGACATTTTTTGTCCTTGTGGTAAATATTTGCTAAAAGCACAACTAAATGTTGTCAGGAAAACCTTCATTTGAAGTTTGGTTGCATGAACATGTCAGTCCAGATGACTTGTCCTCCTTTCCTGTTTGAATGACAGTAAAAAAAAATAAATAGGTGCTTCTGGCTGGATGACACTATGGTGGCACAGTGACACATGATCAAAGCTGTCAAAACTACTGGGTCGTTGCAACTGCGTTTGTGGAATCTGGTTATTCTGTAACTGTAAGTGTCTTTGTCATCTATAAAAATTCTATAAATTTAATGGTCACAAAATGTGGTATTGATTGGTAATCAAAATAATATGATAATGCTATGATAAAAACTTCATTCAGTAAGTAATATGATATGATAAAAACTTTATTCAGTAAGTATCCAGTGAAATATACAATAAAAGCAGCACCTGACTTGTTATCCGTCACAGAAGAGAGAAAAAAAAGAAAAAATCAACAAACTCTTGGCAGCGGATAAAAATTCCTCCAGACTAGCCTATCAATAACAACTTATCATACTCATGTACAAAGGTTGCTGAATTAGTCTCAAAACAAAGTCTGATAAAATCAAACAGAACATCTCTAGGAAAAAAAGTCCTTGCTGGCATGTTACAAGTGGTTCTTGTGTTTACACAAAAATGGGTGATTTTTCAGTTGGCACCAAACTGATTCTTATCTGAAACGAAAAGTTTTTGCACTGTTCTCCACCCGGAAAATACTGCAGTTTCAATATCATTCAAATACAGTGTACAATAAATCAACAATATATGGATTAGAGCAAGCGTTCAGTTCATTACTGCTTTTCCCTTTTTAATCAGCAGACAGAGTAGGCACCTTAGTAAGATTTTAACCTGCAGTGATCTGTGGCACTATAGTAATTTTGATATTCCCTGTGCCATTAAGTGCCAAGACTGACAATTCATTCTGTTCTCTGAGAAAGGAACATCAATGTGATGTTAATCACTGAAGTCATTTATTTCCCTTAAACTCTGGAGCCAGCTGGAGGCTGCAGCAATAACAGCACTCTGATACCCCTCTCCATAGCCACTCAATCAGGATAATAATTGCCCAGCTATGTCTCCCTGCTATCAATCTCTACCAATCACACTATTATTATTAAATAAAGATACAATTGCCTTCTGGCACACACTCACACACAACAGTGGGCTTTATCATTATGTATCTACAGTTGACAACTCGGCAGCTCTGGACACATAAAGATGATCAGTTCTGGACTGATGCACCACTATCAACACTGAACACATAGTCCAGGCTTTCCAATTAAAACCCCTTTTGTGTGCTTCTTTCCACTGGCATTTGGTGTGTTTAAGTGTGTGCATTTATACGCATATGTTCCAGCATGATAACACTGAATGTTGAGGCTAGCATGTCTAAAATATTGTTGAATACTTAATGCTGTAAGGCAGGAACAGTTGCATACGTCTTCTGATGTACCCCACTATTTGTTGTCTGTCCCTCCCACATGAGATGACTCAGTGGCTTGTGGGCTGCCATTGAGACTGTTTTAGGTTGGAATTATGATCCTTTAGTTGATCAGATCTGCTTTACAACCCACATGAAAAAAATCTCAAATATTTCATAAAACCTGACTTCTTAGTCTGTAGGTCTGTTGCATAATGTTTTAAATTTAAAAAAAAAAAAAAAAAGGAGTCGATTGTCGTTTTCATGCATTTTAAAGTCGTGGAAAATGCTTTTAGTTTCAGGTTAATTGAAAAGTGCTTACAAGTCTGTTCCCTGCAAAGAGAATATTTAATTAGTTTGAGAAGGGGTAATGTAGCACATAAATTTAGTTTCAGTGAACATTTTGTAGAAGGCTACCGCACAAACTGTCAAATATGGCATTTGTCACAGTTCTATTGTGATTAATTTTTTCTGCTTTTTTTCCACTTCAACCACAACCCAACACTATGAACATCACAGTGGCTACAGGAAGCAACATAACAAACAACAAAGATTAACTGATGCCTCGGGGTCCTTTGGGTCTCGCACAAATCATTCAGGGGATTCCTTGGATGCAAGTGAAGACTGCACATCCAGATGGCTTCATTTGTGTTTCATTTCAGCGCTCATGCAAATGTTAGTATGTAGAACACTCAAAGCTTGGAAACAAAGTTAAACAAAAGGAAAAAAGTTTTTGTTTGGTTTGTCAACTCGTCTGACTTTAGGCTGAAAGAAAGTCGGACAGAAACATGTCAAAAAAAGGTGAGGATGTACACATCATTATCAGTGAACTGATTTCACTCAGTGTTCCACATAGCCTTCGAGCACAGACGAAATTGAATGCTGGGTTCAAATTAATTGCCTTTGTGCTGTTATCATCCTCCCACAGAATGGCTTTTATCAAAATCATTATCTAATGGCTGAAAAATTCTGGTTAAAGCTCGCACAGCTACCAACAACTCACTCATATTCTGTTTCATGGAAGCTTAAATGACCCACATCCATTTTCCTCCCACACCCTCGCCTTCCTCACTGGAACTACAGTTAACATAATGGTGCAGCGCATTACCCAACAGAACCATGGCTGCAGAGAGAGAAAAGGGGCACATTTGTACCTAATAGCAATGGCAAGGTTCATTCATCATTATGCTGACCCTCCCACTCACCTTGTCTCTGTGGATGACCCCGTGTCAATCACTGACCAGGTGCAATATTACCCACTGCAGCCAATCACAACCCTGCCTTTAAATCACTCTCAGGCTGCCCTGCCTTTGAACCTAGCAATAGGTCATTTAATATGTAATATATTTCTGAATTATGAATGAATGTAATGTCCTTATCTCTCTTCACTTTAGTGTTGATAGTCAAATATGTTTGGCCCTGTGTGAGTATTGTGTATGCTTTGTTACTAAGAACTAAATTTATAATAATTTATAAAATGTATTTAGTCACATTTCATTTTCAAAATGGCTTGGAAATCAAGCCAAAAATACAATTGCTATGTCTGCAGTAGAAAACAGGCAGGGGTAGCAGTCTGTGGGTTGTGATCACATGCTAGACTTATCACTGTTATTCGGCAGGTATAAGTGAAGGGAACTTACAGAGGCCACAGGTCAGTTATGATTGTGATGCAGCTGAATTGAGGTGGCACAAAAACATAAAATAAGGGGCTTTACAAACAGAAGGTCACTGATTACAGGCTGTTCTGTGTGTTTGAAAGAGTCAGTCACCACTGTAGGCTTTCCGAGCCTTGTGTGACAAAGTTGGTGAAGCACATTCAGGTAAAGGGAATAATACAGTAGACAGTCCATTAAGCTTGACTCAGGTGATGGCTGTTCACCTTCACACACAAGTGTAACCCGTGAGTGCATGCGTCTTACAGTAAAAAAATTTGCAAAAACTATTTTTTCTGTCTGAAATAGCAACTGTCAATAACAGATTTTATCAGATGTAATGAGCTGATTTGGTTGAAAATTCCATCTTCACTCACTTTGTTAAAATCTCCAGCTGACTTGTATGAGAATCAAACCCTGCAAAATGGTTTTAAATATGCATTTAATGGCTATACACAGAACTGTGCAAAGGTTTCAGGCAATTTAGATTTTTATCTATCACACAATACCACCAGAGAGGCATCTGATTGATTGCAGTATGCCAACCCTAAACAACCCTAAACATGCAGCTAGTCATTTAAGAATTATCTTGGTCTGGTCCCCACAGAATCCTGATCCTAACATTATGGAGTCAGTCTGGGATCACATGAAGATACAGAAGACACTAAAGACAGACTAAATCCACAGAAGAACAATGGCAAGCTCTCCAAGTTGCTTGGAACAACCTACCTGCCAAGAACCATGAAAAACAGGTGTACTAAGGAGAACTGGTGCTGTTTTAAAGGCAAAAGTTGATCACAACAAATCTAACACTAGATCAGTGTGAAGAACAATGCTACAGTATGCTTACATTTTTACTCCTCCTTAGGATTATACCTTTCTATTCTGAGTACTAATATATTGCTGCCCTAGAGGGACATTTATACTTACTGCTAGGGAAAGTGGACCAGACAGAATTAGGATAAGTGACTGGTGAGTATATGTATTGCTATTTAGTGGACTCATTGCTCGCTTAAGGGACCTCATTTAAGGCTGACTAAAGGTTCATAGTCTGAATCTGAAATTTAAGCTATTATCATGGTAATGGCCACAAAATCAGAGCCCTGCTTTCAAAAGTCACCAGAAATGAGAACTTAAAGGCAGCATTAAAAAAAAAAAAAAATTGCATCCCATAGGAATATATCACATGAAAAGAGGTAGAGAGAGAGAGGAGTGGGGGTGGCGGGGTGGTAATGACAACCAGAGTTTGGTGTGGATTTTCAGTTTAACTTTAACCTGGACTGTCATCCTTTCTTTCTCTGACTGCTACAGACAATGGGACGTTAGGCATGCTTCTGCCAGTGTCATTGGAAGACTAATGACATGGCACCAGGCCCATGAATGGCTCATTGGCCTGATGCACATTACTGTCTGTAAGTGTTTCTTCATCCCGCTATGGCTGGCCATGCAGCAGATCCTTTACCTGTGGCAGAGATTGTTATGAATAACAAAAACGTGAAGCATGCTGGACCGCAGTATACCATCAATACAACCAAATGTTAAGGCCTGTAGGCCATTCTTCCTACACCCACCCGGTGTGTTCAACTGTAACCATTTGCTATTCTTGATGCAGTGATTTAATTGATTCACAGCTTGGAGACAGGAAGGGTGGTGTCATGCCAAATTTACTGCTACAGGAAAAGTAATTAAATGAAAGAAAATAAAGAATTAACAAAGCAAGCTACTGATCGAGTACAAGTTGCTAATTCACCCAGTTTAATGTGGGCGTTTATGTTCACTTAAGTTGCTGCATAAGTGAACAACAAACCATTTCAGGTCTCTCAAACCTGCTTTGCCTCACGTCCATTCAGAGCCAGTCAAACACAATTTGGCCAAAGGAGTTTAACTAAAGAAACAAATTGCTTGCAAGAATGAAAATCATATACACAACCAAGCCTGTAGCATCTTTAAAAGTAAACATCTGCATAAGACTGAAACTGTGAGATTAACTATCAGATTGTCAAAAGACAGTTGTTTGGAGCTGTTCATGATGTATGATATTTTTCATCTATTTTGGCAGCCTAAAAAGCTGCTATTTGTTCATTTATTTTAAGTCAGCTGAAGTAATATCTCCAACCAACTTAACACATAGGTTCTCAGTGTATCTTCCATAAATAATTGATGATATCTTCCTACTTCAGCCTGTCCCAAGAGACCCTTTACCTCTCTTCAAGAATTTATTGCTTCTAGATTGAATATTCCTTTTAATTTTCTATTTCATGACAGGCTTGTGATTGATATTTGCCTAATTATTAATGCAGTAGAATGGATTCCAAAAGGAAAAAAAGAAAAAGTACACACATATATATATATATATACAGTGCCATACATTATCCATGACACTCCAAAGCCAGTGTTGCCCAGTACCCTGAAGCTCATCTCCAGGCTAGATATGCTCCTTGGATCCAAAGGCATGGAAAGGAGGGCAAAGAGACGGCAGAGTGAAGCAAAAAATGAGAACACAGCATTGGGTGGTATTTCAGCATGGGATGCCCAGTCAGACTTCAGGGAGGTAATTAATTAACAACAACAACAAAAATGTCCAAGCTGAGACCTCCAGGGGCACTCTATGCTTCCTCAGATCTTTGTCCAGGAAATGGATGGCTGGGCTGGAGTGGGTTTATGTGGAGCGGGGATATATCCAGGAAGACACCTCACAAGCAAACTCACGATGCGTGTCGGGCATCACCAAAAAGCCAGTTTGTGATAATCCTGGAGACATCAAAAATGTTTCCATGCCTGGGGGGGGGTGTTCTGTCACTTCATTACATAACAGTATCAGAAAATTGGCCCATTAAAGATATTAAAGTTGGTATGTGGCATAATTAACCCAAACATATGCGTTAATGACTGTTCATCTCATTTTGGCATGTAGCTATATTTTAAGTCATTATTAATACATGACCTCTCTTTCAGGGTGTATAAAATCAGTTTAATCAGTACACAACTTCTCTCTTGATATCATACTGACTCCCTCCAAGTCAGCAATTTGACTATGAAGGTTTACTACTTTTAAAACGTCCTCAAAAGAGACAAATTGATTTTCTGAGCAAAAATATGACAATGAAATGGGGTTGATCCCATGGCATCTGTGTTTCATGTTTTTCCCTTTATAAAGTAAATCAAGAACCGTTTCAGCATGTATTTGCACAATGTGATGAGAGTAAACCACAAGGACTGGTAATGCTAGATGCAGATTTTTTAACCACTGTAGTTATTTTGAATACGAGAGTTCAGTATTTGATTGATGCTTCCATCATATGTGAACCAACATTGAGCAGAGTCTGACTTTACTTCTGTGTCATGAAGTGCCACATTATTGCATCTAATAAAATACGCTTATCACATATGAGTTGAAGAACAAGAAAGTAAACACAAAGCCTGATGAGCTCCATCTGACACAAAAGGAGACAGAGTGCTATTACTGATAAAGCCTTAGCCTTGTGGCATCATTTGATGCCTGACCAGCTCTGCAAAATAAAAAATCCCTTCAGTCTCAGGCTGCACACTGAGAACATGTCACTACTACATATCTCCTAGACCCTAATAATAAATTTAAAAGCTGGAGGGTTCGGGGGTTTTGTATTGATAACCAAATTACTGAAATAGAGGCAGCAACATTATTGAGAGCAGTACAAGAAAGTACGAGCAACAGAATGTCCCCTCTCAATTATGTATGTTATGAGCAAAACTTTTAATATGTGGCACCCTTTGTGTAATAGGCACAAATGGATCACTTAAAAAAAACATTAAAAAAAGTTTTAAATATTGGGAGCCAGAGTCTTGACAGAGAATTTGTCTTCATAATCATGAAACAAAATGTTTTCCCCATTGCCTCTGACCACATCCAGCCACCAGTGTACATAGATGAATTCACTAACAGCAACCCAACACCAAGAGTCATATTGCTCATCAAGAACCACAGCAATCCTTTAACATGTTTTTTCATCATGCATGCATTGTATGCTAAGAGAACATGGTGTTGCATGCGGGTGCTACAGCTGTTTTATTAGCTCCCTCAAACTCAATTTCCATTTAATTTGTGAGCTGGCTCCTCGAGTCTGCGCCTGGCAGCTAAAGGTATAAATCTGGCCTTATCTGGCCCCGGCATGCACAGTTCATATCCACACACCCTGTGCCAACAACAGATCTATAATTCATGGCCAAGCACACCCACGTTATTGGCTGCCCATGTATTAGAAAATACAACACAGGAAAAAGAATTCAATGTAGTGTCATCCAAACAGTTCAGAAGGAGAGAGGGTATGTTTTCTCTCCCCAGAGACAAAGCATGTGACACAAACCTCTCTGTAGTGTTATTACACATGAAAAACAAGAATGTACTACATCGAACTTTTCACATTTATATTCTGCTGTGTGGCTCCCAGTGTCATTATGCCAAAGTGAGGGTTAACATCAATGTGACCCCCAGGTGAAAGAGTGCTGTGTTTGAGAGACGGGGAATTATTTCTCCAATTAGGCTAATTGGAAGAGACAGGTCAGGGCATATAAGCTGTTGAATGAAATATAATAAACAGAGGGGATGGTGGTAAATTATCTTCAGGAATAGCACTGGAAGGACCAAATCAGGCCACTGTTTCTGTGAAAATCTATACGGGGGAAAAAAAAAAATAATGCGGCTAATATGGTGGCTGGCCGTGTGAACAGTTGTCAGCTTTTGATGAGTTCTGCCAAAAAAGTCTGTCCGAGGATCATTATCCAATCATGCTCTCCCGCTTGCCTGTGTCTGTCTCATATTGCTTACTTGCCACCCACATCAATAGCAAAAAGTACTAACACAGTTAAAAACTTTTGTCAAAGAACTGCATGGCTCATCAGTAGCGCTGACTGATTAATGTTTTTTTCATTTTCATCGTGATAGCAACATGTGCAATACACACATCGCAAAAGACGGACTGAAACGCGATGAATTAGAAGTAATTATTTTATTTAAACAAGCCATGCACGCAGGGTTTTCAAGGGGCAGCGCTTGAGCCAAATGAACAAGGAAAAAACTACCGCATTTTGGTGTCGGGCTGCGGTCTCTCACGCATACACAGCAGACAGCACAGAGGCGGTGGTGGAGACCAGTGAGGAGTGAACTTTCAACTGGAGCTGATAACAACTTCAGTCATAGCTCTGTGAGTGTCATCACAACCTTTGCAAGTAAAAAAGCAATTGGCGTCCTCCATCATGTCACCTGTTCAACAGCATTTAAACATTTAGAAAGGCTATATTTTCAACTTCTCCCACCCACCGTGGTTCGTTTTACACAAGTGCAGCGTGCTAACCTTAAGCTAATAGTGAACTGTTATAAACAAGCTGAAAGGATAATTGTGTGTAGACTGCAGTTTCATTTACCACAAAGTTTTGTAAATATATAACTACAGCCTGAGACAGCAGCCCCACCCCCAGCACGTTACCTGCATTAGAGGGAGGAGGACGGAGGAGATGACCCACAGTGACCTTTGTCTGTGTTCTTCATTCAGCTTCAATGCACACTTCAATATTTGTTTATTTATCGCAAGTCATATTGTCATCGCAATATTAACCAGTGTCATCACACATCGTAAATTTTCCTTATATCATGCATGCCTACTCATCAGTCATGAACACATTCAGTTTTTCATTCTTCAGATTAAAAATGTGAATCCCACCAATGAGGGAAGATTAAGACTTTGTCAAAGGAAAAAAAAAACACTTAAATATACATGGCAAAGCAACAGGCATCCCTGCAGCACATGTTAACACCCCAGCAGGAAATGAGGTACTCTCAGTCGGTGTCTCACGCTCCCAGTAAGAGCAGAGAGTTTAGGGCTGTGACGTGTGGACAGGTGGTGCTGGAGGGAATTTGTGGATTTAACAGGCCACTCCTGACTGGGTCTTGTTTAAGTGAGAGGGGAAATGCAGAGCAGAAGATGAAGACTGAGGTTAAGTCCCTTTGGTGTCCTCTTTAATGAGCACTGCTGTGCCAGCAGAGCAGGAGGAAGGCTTCAGTGGCAAGGCATCATGGTCAGCCCGACACTAGCATAACTTCTTCAGCCCACCAAGGGCCTAGTGTAGCTGGGAACAGACAGCGAGATGAGAGAGACATCAGACACTCGGTAATTAGGACCACTCGAGAAAAGAGGTGAAGGAGGATACTACCGCTAAACACCTCATCCTCTCTTATTCTCTCCTTCCATGATTCCTTGGGGTCATGCTTGTTTTCGCCTTGATATCTCTGTTAATGAATGAGCGCAGCGTCTATTGCCCAGAGGGGACTGATGTTTGTGTCTGAATAGGGAGGCAGGGAGGGCCACGCAGCATTTTGTGTTGTTCTGGAGCAGCTGGAGGCAATGACGGGGAACACAATAACAATTTTCATGCACTGAGTGAATGCATAAGCACCCACTCATCACAAAATCATAGGCATACAAACACAACTGTAAATGAACACCTGCTATGATGCTCAGCATATGAAATAACTTCTCACCAATACTATACAGTTTGTTGTCATTGAGTATGCTTCAAACTACTTGAGAATGCAAGTGTGAACAAAACCACAAGTGCAGATGAAAGAAAGGCCTCACTAGACTATAATTGAATTTTACACTGAAAGATTTTGTGTCACACACCTATGTATATGATGCACTGACTAGATTCGCTTTATCAATATCTGTGCCGATGCTGACCTTATTAAGCATATCACCCGAACAACGCTGATTCACACCGAGTACAGTTTTCTGTTTCACTCAAGGCTTCTGGGCTGAGCTAACGTTAAACAACAAATATAGACATTTTCTGAACTTTTTGTCAAGAACTCACTGCATGGGCTGAATTTTTATTATGAGATTAAGCTAAGCTTGATCAAGAGGAATGGCCCAGGAAGCAAGGACTGACATTGCATCATATAAACCATGAACTTTTAGCAACTGGATGAGCTACGTTGTTTAGTAGGTTGGTGTTGGAAATAAAAGATGGATTAACACGTTACGCTGAGGGACAACTCTTTCATGTGGACTCACAGCAGACAGTGTGACATCAGCTCTGATCTCCAGAGGTCAGATGAAAAAAGACAGACACACATACACACAAAAACCATGAATACGCCATATCTATAAAAGAAGAATGTGACATGAAAATGTGCACACTTGAGGGATTCTTCCGACCAGGCATACACACAAATGACATGGAGATTAAATATAAAATGTAATCTCATCGTAAATTATTGTTTGTTTAGGTATTTGGTCAATCTACCAATTTAGGCACACATAAATCTGACTAAAAGAACGAGTATACATAGTCCTGTCTTTGTTAGTATGCAGAGTTCTAATCCTGAATCAACAAAGAGTTTTGTGCAACTTGCCCCAGTAATCCCACCGCACAGCAAGTGATGGTGTGTCATTGTGAGAACAATGGTGCATGTGTAGTACTAATATATCTTCTCCAGTCTTCCACCTATTCACCTCTTCCAATTGCTCCATCCAACTATCCAACTGTCCAGATGTTCCATGTACTCATGTACCTGCTGAAATATTCACACCTGGTCTCCTCTTGCTTGGAGCCACCCAGTCCCCTCCACAGATGTGTCCTGTCAATCTAAATAAAGAGGAACATGGCCAACTAATCATCATGCTGCTGTGTTATAGAATGGCACTGCTCCAGGACCTTTTTTTTTTTTTTACAGTCATTATTTTTATATTTCCCTCCTGTCTAAGACCTCTCTATGCCAGCATCAGGATATATCGAAATTAAGTCTGTCCAGTCTGCTTCAAACATGCGCAATACCTGAGTATGTAATGGCATCATAAAATGTGTTTATGGGTGTAATGTTTGTGGAGATCATTTGAAGTGTGAAAGCTGTTATACTGTAAAGCAGATTGTGCTATAAACACTACAGCGTTGGAGTCAAGGAAAAAGAAGGGGAGGGTTTGAAGAGCACCCGTGGGGACAATAACGTATTGTACAGTATATCATTATACTGAAGTTGGCTTAGCACTGTAAACAGTAAGATTAATATTTGATGCTGTGAATGTTGTCTTAATGGATTATGAGACTATAAACTGGCAGAGAAATGAGTGTTTAAACTGAGTCCTCATGTTACATTCATTGGCAGGTCAGTTATCTAGAGATGATGTGGTCAACTTTTATTACATTTCAAACTGAACTAAGGATATCACAAGATTTCTTCATATCATGAAGGAGGAGAAAATGAAATTCAGTGGGCTAAAAAAAATAAATAAATAATAACAAAGCTCAAGGATATAAAGGATTGGCTCAGTCCTCCTCCTATTTGAAACCTTCTAAATGGACAGAAATATGATGGCTATCTCACCTCAGACAGAGAATCAGATGAAAGCTTAAAGGTGTGTTCAGTCCATTGTCGTCTGAAACAGGTCTTCAGGAGCTCCCTGGGGAGCCCTAAAGGGCTTACTTGAACTTTGGCTGATGGAAAGGGCTAACTGAGCACAGATAAATATATACAAGCAAAGATGGCAGATTCACAGGTGCCTTTAGTGTCTCCTCCAATCAGGAGTGGATTTCAGGCTCAAGGATAGCACTACAGCACGAGTGAAGAGAGAGCGGAACAATGACCATATGTTGAGCTTGGTGCAGCCGCAGGGGGATCGATCGGTGAATATTTCATTAGAGCATGAGCTAAATTTCCAAATGAAAAAATACATATATCCCTGAAGGTGGGGCTCTACCATATGTGCATGTTTATTTATATAGCAGCCTTGCTCTCTAGATATAGGATGATGGATATATAATTACTTTTTTTTTTTGATCTCATTGCCTGTTGTTACTACAGCAGGTTAACAGTGGCAAACACAAAGTAAGTTGATGAATTTTACACTACGTGAGGTCTTTTGTCTTCTCCATAATGTATACTGCTGCCTTTTGTTTTTGTTTTTGTTTGTTCTGGAACCACAAAGTGGCAAAGGGAAATTAATCCATGCATTCTTCAGAAAATATTTCTAGAAGCTCGGTGATATGGCGACAGCCTGCAGAGCTAGCTGTAGCAAACTAACCACTAACACGCAAGTCTCCCGAGAGCATGCTAGTGCTCAGTCAAAATAATTCTCCAAGCTTCTATTTTGTCTCTACCAGGCCCCTAATTAGCTCCCTCCTGGTATTTTGTTATCAGGGACTTATCATAATTTCATTCAGAAAAACTTATTAAAAGCCCCAAGCTATCTGAGCTGACAACTGTCAGTTAGCAAACTCAGTAACAGTTTGAATTTAGAGAGAGGAAAAAACAATGGCGAAAGACAGCTGACTGTACAGAGGAATGATAGCTTCTTCAATTTTGGACTCTTTCACTCTTCGTTCTCTCAAATGTCAGCACTGACAAGACAGTTTGCTGATGGTCAAAGGTACAAATTTTCACTGCATGCTGATAAAACCTGGATGTTAACTGTATTAATCTGGCTAGATAAAAATAAATGAGAGGCACTAACTGCTACAGTATCCATATGAAATGTGCAGAAGAAGTAGCAGGTGCTTAAGTTGTTGATGACACTGGTGTCACGGCAGCAGAAGTTTACAGCAATTTTGTCATGGCACATTTCTCTAATGTGACAAGAGACAATTAATGCTTTCCAGTTTTCACTTCCCTCTACAACAACTCAAATAAGTGGAATAAGAGAAGGAAGTGTGTGTGTGTGTGTGTGGGGGGGGGGGGGGGGGGGGGGGGGGGAGTGGGGGGGCGCAAGAGAGCAATAGACCCTAATCAAACCTTTTTATCTTTGTTTTTCCCTTTTCTTACCTGTCTCTCCCCCCTATCTGTCCTCTCGTCTCCCTTTCTGAACCTTTATCTACGCATCTGTCTCTCAGCTCCGTTATATATCTTTCCTCTTCTTCTTCTTCCTCTGTCATTATCTGCCTGTCTTTGCTTTGTTTCCACCTTGTTTCCACCTTCCACTCTCTATGAACTGCGGTCCTTTGAGTATTTTTTTTCCATTCTTTGTCTGGCACTCTACCTCCTCCTCCCAGAGTAGTGCCAAATCCTTTCACATTAGGGATTGTGTAATTGGATGTTTAAAAAAAAAATAAAAATAGGCTGAGCTTTAAAGAATCTACAATTCTATTTCAACAACACATAATCTGTAATCATTTACAGTATACATATTACTCTGAAGTATTCGCTGGTAACATGTCTAATGCCGTGATGCTGAAGCATTGTATTACTTTTTTTTCCCTTTAATCACGTACGCCAGCTTTTTTTTTTAATTTCAGTGGTGATAATTCATATTTACATTTTAATAAAGCACAGGCAACAGTTTCATTACATTTCTTCAAAAATTGCTCACACGCAGTAGAATATTACTGGCTTTGTTGCAACTCTTTCCATATTGAGCTTTTCAATATCATTCAAACACATTCAAACATCTCATTGTGTTCTCATTATACTGAAGGGTCGACTTCTGTAAGTCAATTTAAAGGCGCCTCTAGCGATCCTCTATATATAGCTTTAACTCTTCCTGTCAGTATATCATGACTGGAATTATGACACATTTACAGGTTTTTACAGCTACTGAGCAGCAAGAAAACTGGATGTACCTTAAAGCTAGTTAAGCCTGTAACTATATTTTTAAGCATGTACAGTATAGTGACCTCTCCTCTCTGACATCGACTGCACAGAAAGGAGAGATGAGTATATTTGACATTCATGCCCACTAAAGATGAATTATACATTATACATAAAGCATACATGCACTGTGGCCTTTAAGAAAATGAATAATGATACATTATTTCCTTACAATGAATTTGTTCAATAGAAAAGAGAATTTTTCAAAATCTCCTCTCTCCTCTGATGGAGTATCTCCCTTTTTATAAAAATCTTAAGATACAGATCCTTTGTATTAACATAGGTCTTTCATTTCCTATACCCTTTCCCTTGTTACTTGATTTATACACATTCCCTCATTATCAGTCGGACGTTATGCCCTCCCAAGCATGCTTGCCCCCCCCAGGCTAAGTGAACTGCCATAAAGAAACCAAAGCCCTACTGCCATTATTAGCAATCATGTTGATATATCAAAACAGAAGGGAGCTTAAACAGACTCAAAGTGTGCCATCTGAATCATGCATTTTATGACTAAAAGTTCAGGGCCTTGTTCTGGCAAACAACTCATTAACTAACCAACGAATTGCCTGACTAATTGATTGACTAACTGACAAACTATATACATTTTTTTATTGCTGTATTATATCCTTAGAGGAAGCCGTCAGCTTTAGCATATAAACACACAGAGAAATGCAGAGCTAGTCAAATGAGTCCATCTGAGTTGAGCGAAGAAAAAAAAATCCATCTGTTTTGCACATCACAGGGGCTTAAGCTGTTTATTTGTAAGTCAGTTTGCAGAGATAGCAGTGTGTGTGCGTGCATGTTCATGTTTGCTGACGGGTAAGAGGAAAGCAGTTTTAATCACCACTAACCCTCACACCCTGCTGACAGCGTCAGAGAGGACTGGTCTCACCCCCTTCCTATGATCAGCCTCATCAGCTGTCTGCTTAGCCCTTCATTCATGTCTTTATTATTTATTTACCTCCACTTTGTACATACATATTCCCCAGGGACTCACATCCTTTGAGCATTTAAGCAGGGCCCCTGCTAAAGTAGCTAAGCAGAGGAACTTTTCCACTCTATTTGTGTTTCACATGCAAACTAAGTTAGCTCTGGGTTTAACTTTGACATGTGCATTCTTCCTGTTTGACAGATATTTTTAAGGGGACAGAAAAGCCTAATTTAAAGTAATGTTTGGAGTTGGCTTGATTGATTTTATCTTGACATATCTTCTCAACTAAAAACAGACGGCCCATTTACAAAGAATAATCACACTAATGGGAGACCAATTAGAGGCACCAAACGATATAACGCATATTTGTTCGCACTGGTATTGATTTTGTATATACCAAATCAAATTAACACAGTCTTTCTCTTGTCTTTGCTAGCATAAGAATAACAGATCAAGCCACTTAAATCAGCTTTTCAGCCACCAACATCAGGTTTTGTTAAGATTCATTAGATGAGGTCATACTTTGTGGGCACCAAGGTCAGTTTCCATCCCTTGGTTTCCGTCAAGGATCCTCAAAGTCTGCTGTGTACCACGTCATGTGACACCACCTCTGGGCAGGAAACCAGAGAGTCCCTCTCGACTGCGTCATTGCAGAAGTAAGTGAAAGAGTGAGGGCAGGTTTGGGAAGGTTACTTCCTTGTGACAAAAGGAAAATTATAGAGCATAATTGTGAAGCAACAGTGAACTGTTTTATACAGTTTAGGGTTAGTTCTTAATATCCTCATGAAAATGCATTTTTCTTATTACATTTCTTACTTTAGCAAGTGACAATCTATGATTCAATCATGTTTTGAGGTATCTGAAATGTGTTGTACATATGTGGTAGTCACAGTACTGTTAAATGCAACAGAGTCACCCCCCAGCTCAGCTCAACTGTGAGTGGGAATTGTATGGGACAGAAAGAAAGTGACATTTAACGGTCCTACATTGTACATTCAGATTCAGAAACATGAACAGACCCACAACTGCAACAGAAATAAAATTCTCTCATGAGATTGTTCGGATGGAGAAAGGGCATGGATGTTAAGTACAGGTTGGTTTTGGGTCGTTGCATTGTGAACAATCTCTCCCACTTTATACTATGGCCATATTCTAGAGCGGCCATAAATGAAGACCAAGGACATTTATCAAAAGAGTCATGGCTAGTTTTACCATTCAAAATGGTGTTGTAGTGCGAAACTGAATATATGAAACATTAATTTCATCATATTAAGCCTAAACTATTATCTACTTTGCAAGGCAAGTGCCAGAAAACTGGGACCAGGAATGTTTCACCCCAAAATTAGTCTTGCAAAACAGACCTGGATATCCTCTGCTGTGACAACATATGGGGAATCAGCTGGAAAACTGCATTGCAGTGCTGCGCTTTGTAAAAAAAAAGTATCAAGGCACGTAGAACGACTGTTCTTTAAGAGAAGAGCACAGAGGATATCAAAATGAGAAAGGTCAAAATATGAGCACTTGGAATTTCACAACACTCATTCTTAAGATGGAAACCATTACAACCACTACAGAGGTTGAAGAGCAAGTGGCTTTGGATCACTAGAGGTAGCACACTCCTACAAGACATGGGCCCTTTTTCAAACCTAAATTGCAGGGTCATAATTGGACAAAGATAAAATGCAAATTTAGGCATAAAATCATTGAAGACCTATAGGAGATTTAGAGATATGGCCACAGTTTTAACAAAACAACCAAACAGCAGCTAATAGCTTGGATACTGATATGTGCTCATGATGCTTGTAGATAGTGAACAAAGAAAATAAAAAACTTGCTTTTTATTAAGGACATGAGGACCAACATGCATGGCAATAATCCAAAGCAGCGGAAAGAGAAAATGGAATTTTCTGTATTATACTGAATCTAGACTTAAAGGATACATCTTGTGAAATTTTCATTGTCAGCAAATCCCATGAAATGACCAAAGCCTGGCTGATATAGCTTATTCCTCCATGCCATTATGACAGTAAAATAGCATAGAGCATCAAAGTTTATCATTCAGTCACCCTTTTGTTCACTCTGTGAATGCCTCTTTGTATGTATGCCTCTGTAAGTGTTGTTTTAAAAATGCCACATGCTGGCTGTGCAGACATTTTCAGCCCATTCCTGAAAAGAGGCTGCAAGAAATCTGATTTTGTCCTAGTAACCTGCTGCTTGTAGTATTTTAAGATTTCCATGAGGGGTAATGTTGGCATTGACCTTAACTCTTTTTAATACTTAACAGTTTAAAAAGAGCCAAATGTGTTTTTTCTCTTGGCTAGAAGACTATAAATAATTAAATAAGTTAACCCTTCGTGGAGGCACATCCTTCTGAGCTGCCCACCACAAAACAGGCCCAGGCTATGAGATTCGGCTCAATGGGCCTCTGATCCGCCATTTGACAGAAAACACAGAAATGAGGGACCATTCTCATATGCTTTCATGGAAAAGAATTTCCAAAATGGTCATTGCTGAGGTCCGCCCCTCTTTAAAAGGAGAATGAGGAGAGATGGTAATTTGCCTCTGTTTCGGGTATATCACCCCAAAAAAGCCCGAAAACAAGATCAGAGGTCTTTTGACAAGGCCAGTGCCCAATACAATGGACTGTCACTTAATGATGTCTTATTAAAGGGCCCAGACCTCAACAAACTCAACTCTCGGCGTCCCAAAAAATGTCGCTTCAGAAAGGAAGCAGTAGCTTTTACAGCGGACATCGAGGCAGATGTTTTACTGTTTTCTACGTTGCGGGAAAGAGGACAGGAAACTTTCTCCGTTTTTATGATGATTTCGCTGACAACAACCTCTTGCAATGACAAATCCCCCCCCCACCCCAGAGTATCGGATGAGAGTCCACCGTTTTTGGAACAAGTCCCTCTCCGGCAGCTAGCCAATACTTTGGCCTACATCAAGTCTGTACACTTGCTCTGAGATGACTTCGACGCTGACGTTCAAGCAGGTTTGTGATCACGTGATTTTTATGGTAGATGACGGCCTTAAATCTCTTCCCACTTGTTAGAAATGGCCGTTGACACTCCTTAGCAGAAGCGGACTCGAGAGTATCCTTGCCAAGTCAAACTTGAGGTTGCACAAGATCGCAAAAGCTAAACAGAAAAGAGATCCTGGACAGCTTTTCCAATCCCTAAGATCATGCAAAAGATCTCAAAAGACTTAGATCTTGAAGGTAGAATGCACTGCCCAATGCAAACGGAGCCTGGGTTCCTTTTTTGGACCTCAAGAAGACTGTTTCAACCTTCAATAGTGTTCTGATTGAGACAAAAAGCTTCACCGACGTGGTTATTTATTCTACCATAAAACCAGTCTCTAATGACCCGCTTAGGGCTTCTGTTAGCGCCCGTTACAATCCATGGCAAATCCATACCTCAGAGAGCTCACTGCAGATAATGGGTGACTGCGGACGCTTCCGCATGCCCCAAGGGATGGAGGAGATCATGGTTCGTTGGATGAGAGTCACTGATGTGCGCTGTCTAACATCTCGATCACCAGAAACATTACACTAACATCTCACCTTCAAGAAGCGACGTACAGAGAACTGTGCATCTTCTGTGACGCCGTCGACCAAAGCCATTGCAGCGGTGGCACTTTACATAAGGTAACTGATGCAGACGGGAAACTGTGAAATTGGCTTTATCATGGGAAAAGCAGAAAGCTGGAACCACGTACCAGATCAAAACTATCCCCAGGACTAGAACTGTGCGCCGCTGTGCTAGCAGGTGAAATCGCTGATTTTGGTCTCAGGAGAGCTTGACATTCAGTCGCCTGAAAACAACACCCATCTTTTTCACAGACAGTAAAGTTGTTTTGGGATTATTTTTACAACAAGACAAGACGCTTTTTGTCGTATGTTAGCAATCGTGTGGCACGGATTGGAGGTTCTTCCACAAGCAAGGTCAGTGGCATTACGTGCCTACGAACCAGAAAACCAGCGGATCTTGCAACACGGTCTGTTCCCTTGCACATCAGCTCATGCACACTAACTGGTTTCCAACTGGCCCCAAAATTCCTGCTCAAAGACAATCAAAGTTCCATCCACGAACGTTATGACCTTGGTTGAACCCAGTTCAGACACTGACATCAGACCTCAGGTCTCAGCTCTGAAAACCACAGCTATTTGTGAAACTGCTTGGTTCTGAAAGATTCACAAAGTTTTCCCAGTGGAGCTCCCTGCTGCGTGCCATTTCTCGTCCTGTTGCATGTTGTTCACGCCTTCAAGCAAACCATTCAATAGAGACAGTTTTTGTAAAGGGCTGGCACTATTGCGAAATGGGAGTCACAGTGGAAGAGTTGGAGAAAGCTAAAAAACATTGTTATCCGATCAGTACAAGAGGAAGTGTACGCTGGAGAGATCAAGTGCATTAAAGAGCAACAGAAAATTCATAAAGGCAGTCCAATCAAAAATCTGGATCCTTTCTTAGACAACCATGGTCTGCTTAAGGGTGGCGACGCATCAGCGAGGCAGATCTTAAGTCAAGCAGAAAAGAACCCACTCATTGTTCCTGGCCAACATCACATTGCAGCCTCGTCGTGAAAACTATCACCACGAACAGACGCGCCATCAAGGTCGTTGTTCACAGAAGGAGCTGTTCGGACAGCAGGTTGGTGGATGGTTGGTGGCAAAAGGAAGGTCAGCTGTGTTATCCACCATTGTGTAAGATGTAGAAGGTTTAGAGCCCCCCTCAGTGTACAAAAAAATGGCCAGTTCTCCCAGCCACAACGTTTCCTCTCAACATTGACCCCCCATTTACAAACGTGTGGCTACTAGATGTGTTTTGGCCCCCTGGAGTGTTTCTGCACCACAACGCACAAGGAAAGGAAGGCTCACACAACAACAGAAAGATAGGGCTTTCATCTTCACGTGTTTTGAGCTATCGAGGGCAGTTCAAATATCGAAGTGTCGAATCAAACTGACAACGGTCAAGTTCCATTCAACATCACTCAGACAGATTCTTGGCTTCATATAGGGTGTCCGAAAATAAGAGTTACATATCATATGACAAAGGAGCACTAATTTTATTGGTGCTTGCAAAGAAAACTCAGATACCCTCAAACATAAACAATGCTAGCAGTTGAAAAAACTTACCTTTCAGAACAAAAAGGATGGCTGACCTTTCCAAATCCCCCACACGCCTCTCATTTTGGCGGTGCCATGGGAAGGAATAGGTGAGGCTTGGCCAGGAGAATTCTTGACACTATGTTCTTTAACTCAAAACCACAAAACTCACTCACGAGGTTCTCGTCACCTTCATGGCGGAGGTTTCAGCTATAATAAATGCACGCCCCCTCCATTCCGATGTCGACGGACCCTACTGGACCCTTTCATATTGTCTCCTGCTGTTTCTCTCACACAGAAAGTCAACCCTCTCTCAGCTCCAGCCAGTGACTTTGCTGTCTCTTGATCTCTATAGACACCAGTGGCGTCAAGTCCAACATCTTGCCAATGTTTTCTGGGACAAGTGGAGACGTCAGTTTCTCCTCAACACTTCAAACCCGGCGCAAAATGGCAATCAAAGCCATCCAAATGTGAACCCGGATGTTGTTGTTCTGAAAGACATTCAGCTTCCAAGAAATGAGTGGCCGCTTGGACTGGTGACCAATGTGTTTTCCAGCACCGATGCAAGGTGCGCTCTGTTGAGATAAAGGTGGCTGGGCCACAAGGAACCAAGCTCTTTACCAGGCCCATCTCACAAATAGCAGTTCTTGTTCCCAGAAGCCATAAAAATTAATAAGAATGTTGTTTGTTATCATAAGAGA